>NC_044254.1:21311924-21622043 GCF_003957555.1 Calypte anna | reverse complement strand
TTAATTTCTCAAGAATATATAAGATGCACTGTTACTTGCATTTGAAAAGCTCCCTTCATTGACATTTTGCCGCATGCAAACAAAGAGTAAGATTCTGGTTAATAAAATTACTGCAAAACTCCAGTTTGCTTTATTTATTATCTTTTAAAAATCCTTGTGGTAATTCTGATGCAGTTTTCTTTTCTTATAGCCCCATCTGCTTTAAAAAGTTTACAGCAAAGATGTCTTTGGCTCATTGTGATTAAGTGTAAAGTGTCTTGTAGAAGACACCAACTGGGAAAGGTTAAAATCAAAGTCCTAGAGTGAGTCAAATATAGTATTTAGGACATTTCTTCAAGTCCCTTTTTATGTTTGGTAGCTTTCAAAGTTAGCATATATCCTTCAGGATGTAACAACTGGCAGAACATTGGTAAAATTCCTGGGGCTCTCTGGGCACACATTGACAAAGCCCTGTTCATGCCAGTCCATCTCACTTAGCATTTACCCTGCTATCCCCAGCCCCAGAAATGTTGGAGCTTATTGGTACTAAGAGACATCATCATGTTATGGACTAAAGCAGATTTATCATGCACTTTGAATCTCCCAAATATAGTATTAAAGCAAATCCTTACTGCAAGATCTCTGTTTCATTCCTAACAGCTTCCTGTTGCTATGCAAACTTCACAGAGCAATTGGCTCATTCCCCAGTAATTAAAGTAAACAACAGCTACTGGAACAGATGTGGGCAGCTCAGTAAATCGTAAGTCATCTTTGATGTTGTCCGTGTCCTGCTTCAACAGATCTGTGCTGTAGCATAGAAACATAGAATCATAGAATTGGCTGGGTTGGAAGGGACCTCAGAGATCATCAAGTCCAACCCTTGAACCACCGTGGCAATTACCAGACTATGGCACTGAGTGCCACATCCAGTCTCTTTTTAAACATCTCCAGGGACAGAGAATCCACCACTTCCCTGGGCAGCCCATTCCAATGTCTGATCACTCTCTCCGTAAAGAAATTCTTTCTAATATCCAACCTAAACTCCCCGTGGAGTTACTGATAGACCGTCCCTAGGTTGCCCTAGAGATGATGCCACACAACCTGGTTTCCCATCATTTTTTCTCCATACCTCACTAACATCTTAATCTCTGGCTCTTCTCCTCTGACAAAAGTCCATGAATCCCTAGGAATGTACTATTTGTGCAGAAGGATTTTTGCCATTTTTTCAAAAAAAGTTTATATTTTTTCAGGTTTGCTTTCAGTATAGAACCAGACTAAGCAATGCAAAGAAGTAATAAACCCAGTCGGTACAACCACACCACATGCTACAGACACTTCAGAGCAACCATCACAAACCAACCAGTGTGACACCTAGTCAGTACAGACCAGGCTTCTTCCTTTGTTTAGAAAGCAGATCAACTAGATGATCAAAGCTTGCAAACAAAACGCACACAAGGCCAGAAGTTAAACTTCTGAATATTTAGAACAAAAATGCTTGTAGTCCTGTGGGGTTTGTAACCATGAAGAATGTCTTCGTAATTATATTTTTAGTACCCTGTTAGATGTCAGAGCTGTGAAACATGGCAAGTTATAGAAATAAAAGAATGAAAGTACAAAACAATTAAGCAGAACCAGATGTGCAAAAGTAACAGCTATTGCATGCCACTCCCAGCAGAGCAGCAGCACTATGTGTTTTAAGTAATTTCAGCTGGGCTGTGGGAAAATCTAAAGATTAGTGAAACCATGAGGCTACGGCATAGAGGGAGTTTTGTACTATAGTTTTAAACTACTTTTTATTATTGCTTGAAATCGTTCCTGCCAGGAAAATTCAAGGCTTCAAAAGTTTATGGAAAGCTTACACAAATAGGGCTGAAATGTGCATGGAAACTTCTGTAGACTCTTCAGCTGGCTGTGGTGATTGCACAGTTGGAGTCTGCACATAATACCAAAGGAATGAGCTTGGTACCTAAACCTTAACAGGGTAAAAGGAGGCTTTTCAGTGTTTTTCTCCTGATCTGTACTATTGCATCCACATCAGAGTAGTCCTAGAAAGCTGAGGTGATAGCCTTGATGCTAAGAAACAGGCTTAAATTTGGCTTTTCTCACCCACCACAGCTGTGAAGATTTCACAAAGAAAATTGAGTGCTTTTACCGGTGTTCCCCACAAGCCTCTCGCTGGATCAATCCGAACGATGCTGCCGCTATTCAGTCTGTTCCCTTGTGCCAAAGCTTTTGTGATGACTGGTAGGTTTGTGCTTTTATTTAGCTGTAATATGCCTGTGTTACTCAGGTGGCAAAGAGCCACCTGAGTGGGTGGATGAAACACAAATCTCCCCATGAAGTGGCACTAAAGATTCGGTGGTGTTGCACTGCTTTCTGTCCTTTCTAAAAATATTAGCAGCAATGAGCAGGCATCATAGCATTTGATTTTGTTTCCCAAAAGATATTGTCAGGGAACCACATTATTTTTTGAGTGCAACACATGTAGTGGGGCAACCCAGCACCTCTCTGTCCTGTCTTGGCATAGGAGCTTTATACTCAGGTGGGGTAATGAGATTTTTTCAGTGGTCTGTATCCAGCACACTTCTCCCTTTCCCTCTTTCCCTCCCTCCATCTCCTCCTTGTTTTTAGATGTTGGATCTTAAATAATGTCATAATGTGACATGTATATATCATTCAGTACCACACTAATGTTGAGCCTTGTAACTACAGTAACTTGTCTGTGTGGTTAGATTGGTGTGAAGCATAGTACAAACAGCACAGGCTGTGTTCACACTGCAGGATTTTAACAGCATCCCTTGAAAGTAATGAACTGTGAATGTCTGAATCGCTTAGCCTGCTCTGAAAATCACAGAAACCTGTTTTTATACTTCTAAAAATGTTATAAAATAGTTTCTCTTGGAAGCACAGAAAATAAAGAACACATGGTAGCACATGGTCAGGTTTCCTTGCACTACTCTGTACAGTGTTTTCCCTAGTGGCACTCAGCTTGAATAATATTGACACATAATTCATTTGCACTCCCATCTTCTCTTCAAGGTCCAAGTCATGTGTGCAGTGCAGTATTTTGCTAGCATTTTTCTTTCAATACATCTCCATTGCTTTGTGCCAGAGAAGGAAACAAGAAGCACAGCTTGCATTGTAATGAAAGATAGTGAGAAGGACTGGTGTTCTTCCTATCTTCACTAGAATTTTCTCTAGTGATTAATTTTATTTGTGTTACTAAACTCCATGCAGTCTTCCTTCCTAAATTCTCAGTATCTTCTAAAATGAATCCAGATTATTGACCTCCTTCACGATGAAGACTGAGACCTTGAATTTGCCCCAGAACACAGAATCTCAAAGCTCAGAATCAAATATTTTTAAAAACTGGAAAGCATTCGGATATTAAAGCATTGGAGTTGTCAGTGAGCTTTAGAATAGATCTAACAGGTAAAGTGATAGAATACCAATGTTGAAACAAATGTATCCCAAAAAAAAGTAGCACACAAATTCATGACCAAACTGCTGTATCTAGTGAAAGTGTAAAGACAAAAGAAAATACACACTGTAACACACTTAGTATATATGAAATTTATAGTGGGTGTATATGGTGGGTCAACATTACAGAGCAAAAAACCCCCAGTGTCCCCTGGGTATTGCTGGAACCTCCAGGTACATAGCATCTTTAACTTCTTTTGTTGGAAAATATATGTGTATGTAGCTGAAAGCTGCTGTGCAGGAGAAAACTGACCCTTTTCCAGGGTAGAGTCTCCTGGCAGAGAGGAGGGTGTACTCTAAACAAATACCAAACAATGATCTATTGCCCCTCTTGGCGTCACAGATGCCTGGCCTGAATCAAAAATGTAACGATGACCCAGTACCATGCGTGCTCGTTTCTGTGCCTGCCTAATGCCAATGTCAAACCCACTCCCTCACCCTCCTTAAGGCCTGAGGCTAGAAAAGAGTCTGGACAGAATTCCTACTCTTTCTGGTGATTTAAATTAACGTTTTTCCATGTTCTATTCACTGGAGTCCCTTTAGCGTGCTGCAGCACTGCTAGGGATGTGACCTACTTTCTCTACATGCCGTGAGTGTGCCTGCTGCATATTGTATGTCTTTGTGGCCAGAAATGTGCAGAGGATTCTGAACGAGCAGTGACTTCATTTAAAATAAATTCATCTGACTAGCTTGGGGCCTTCCTTTTCTTCCTATTGTCTTAGGATTCCTTGCTCCCACTAGTCCTAAAACTATTGCTTTTGAAACAGTATGATGTACAAGCCATTTTCTGATCCACCTGTGAAAGGTCCCTGTGCCTTTTAAAAGAGAAACAGCTAATTCTAAAAAACGAGGGGGGGGGGAAAAAAGAAGCTTTAAAAAATTATATATCCCAGCCATTGTGCATGGGGAACTAGTATATTCAGGGAGTATCTTTTAAGTATTTATGTTTCTCACAGGTTTAAAGTAGTGCTTAAAAAAAACACTTCCAGGCAGCAGAAATCAGACTTTTTATAAGTCATAATTTTTCAAACACTTAGCTTTATCTTTACTTCCATTGGGCTAAAAAAAACTCATAAAAATAAGAGTCATGCCTTGATACCTGCTTATATAACAACAGTTAGGCAATAATTATAATTAGGAAATACTTAAACTGACAACTCCATAGATAATAGGGAACAAAAATATAAATATTCCCACAAACATATTTAATACAGATTCCTGAGAAAAGCAGATGCACAGCATGAGTGCCCCAACTCAGTAGAACTCTGAAATACATACTCATAATCTGAAAAGTATAACTCAAGGTGCCACTAATTTCAAAAGAAACAGTCCTGCCCTCTCCTCAGCCTCAAGGGCTGCTCATTGCCCACCTCTGATGAACATGAGAATACGTCTTCTGCCCCACAGCTGTATAATTCAGGCCCCAGTTACCCTCCAGCTCTCACTCTTCTTTCTCCCTCTAAAAAGCCCAGAAACCCTGTGTGAATGTTGTGCAACTCAGCATTTTCTTACGTTTCTTGCTTATCCATGTCTTGCAATATCTAGTTCTTATAGTTCTGTGGCCACTTGACAACCTCATATTTCATAATGAAATGTATGTCTGCAGCCCTTCTGATATCAAAGTAGCTTTGGAAACATGACCCTGAAGATTTAAAACTACAAACACGATCTATATCCAAAGTCATTAGTTATGAATGCCATGCTGAACTACTCTAATTGCTTGAAAGCTGTGGCTCACAGTTTTGGCACCCTCCGTTACCAGTGTGAGTAGTCTGCCTGAAGCTATTGAGACTAAATTTAAGTAGATGTTAACTTATTTGCAGAAAGTGATACTTAAGAATGCTAAGAGCCAAGAAGTAGAACATAAAAAAGAAGTGGAAGGAAGGAAATTATATAGGATAATGGCAAGTCATGAGATCTTTCTCCACATGGACCTGCCAGTTGCATACTGTACTTGTTCCAGATCATTTATAGGCTTCTTCTTACATCACTGTTTACAAGTTAAAAATAACTTAAATTAAAAGTTTGAACTCTATGCCCTATAAGACTGTTTTCTTTCCTTCTTCACTTCAAGCTTAACTTCTTTGGAAAAGTTGTTCTGAGGCTGACAGCCTAGTATTTTATATGGTTTTGTGGATTTTCCTTATTTAAGTGAACAACCCTCACAGAAATTCCTTGCCCAAGAAATATCATTCGTCCTTTCCCATATTAATTCATAAATCCAAACTTTCCCCACATGTCCCTCAAGTCACCCTCAAGTGACAGTTCACTCCTAGCACTCATTTGCTCTGTCACAGTATTGAACATCAGCATCCATGAAATTCCCTCCCACAATTTCCTCTGCTCAGTCACATCAATAAACATAACCAAGCAGGAAGCACTGCATGAATCTGTGTTGCTACTCAGATCATCAGCCCTTCAGCTAAGCCTGTGAGTGTAAAACATAGTGGGTAAACTGTTTAGTTTTCATTGGGATTCAGGTCTTCCTGGACAGCTCAGAGTTTATGCATATGTCAAGCTAAGATAATGTGCACATTTCTTGTAAAACTGCTGCTAAGCTGCACTGTGCAATTATGCAATGTTACTAGCATAGCCCATGGAGATTATGTGAGCTGAATATGAGTCCACAGAAAAGAAACCATGAGACAAATAACTCTATCTTCCACACTGATCTCCCTGAAGGTATGAAGCCTGCAAAGATGATTCCATATGTGTTCATAACTGGCTGACAGACTGGGAATGGGATGAAAGTGGAGAAAACCACTGTAAGAATAAATGTACTCCATACAGTGAGGTAAGACAACCTGACTGTCTGGAACAGAAAAAATGGCATTAAGAGAGCTTTTTTTATTTTTTCTTTTAATATATGGTTGTAAAATACACTCTGGGCACAGATTGGCTGGAGAGCAGACAGGTAGAAAGGGACCTGGGAGTCTGGATTGACAGGAAGCTGAACATGAGCCAGCAGTGTGCCCAGGTGGCCAAGAAGGCCAATGGCATCCTGGCCTGTGTCAGGAACAGCGTGGGCAACAGGTCCAGGGAACGGATTCTGCCCCTGTACTCAGCCCTGGTGAGGCCACACCTCGAGTCCTGTGTCCAGTTCTGGGGCCCTCAATTCAGGAAGGAGATGGAGGTGCTGGAGCAGGTCCAGAGAAGAGCAAGGAGGCTGTGAAGGGACTGGAGCACAAGCCCTGGAAGGGCTGAGGGAGCTGGGGGTGTTCAGCCTGGAGAAGAGGAGGCTCAGGGGAGACCTCATCGCTCTCTCCAACTCCCTGAAAGGAGATTGGAGACAGGTGGGGGGTGGTCTCTTCTCCCAAGTAGCTATCAGTAGGACAGGAGGGCATGGACTTAAGCTCTGCCAGGGGAGGTTTAGGTTGGATATTAGGAAGAAATTCTTTACAGAGAGGGTGATCAGGCATTGGAATGGGCTGCCCAGGGAGCTGGTGGATTCTCTATCCCTGGATGTTTTCAAGAAGAGACTGGATGTGGCACTCAGTGCCATGGTCTGGTAACCACAGTGCTAGTGGATCAAGGGTTGGACTTGATGATCTCAGATCCTTTCCAGCCCATCTGATTCTGTGATTCTGTGAAAATGCATCAAGTGAACTGGTTTTGCTTCAGCAGTTTCTAAGCCATGCCCACATCGGACTTTTAAAGTATATGCATTTTAAAATATTTCTATTTATGTACATCACTTAATCTAAGGATTTTTATATGTAATATAAAGTGGTTCGTAACACTTGTGAGACAAAAGTTCAAGTAGCATTGATATTTTAACCATAGTGGGGTTTAGAAAGTGAAGGATAAGTGAGCTTTGTTCATGCCAGAGAGACACTGAGATGCATTTTACAAGGTAACTTACACAATGTGGGGCTTTACCTCTGTTTTTTAAAATTGGGATGCAAGTCCCAAAGTCACAAAGGAATTTTTAAGGTTTTCTTGCCTATCTTTGCTCTTTCCTCTATTTTACCTTGTTATCCAGGGTGACTTTACAGCAGTCTTCCACTACCTGATGAGGCAAAAGGAAAGATAGAAAAGGAATTTTTACAAGGGCATGTAGTGATAGGACAAGGGGGGATGGTTTTAAAGTGAAAGAGGGAAGATTTAGATTAGACATAAGGAAGAAATTGTTTATTGTGAGGGTAGTGAGACACAGTGACAGGTTGCACAGAGGAGTTGTGGGTGCCCTCTCCCTGGAAGTTGAAGACTAAGTTGGATGGGGCTTTGGGTAACCTGATCTAGTGGGAGGTGTCCCTGCCCATAGCAGGGAACCAGGTGATCTTTAAGGTCCTTTCCAACACAAATAATGATTCTATAGTCAAGTCCTTCTCTACCCTCCAAATCCATATATCCTGACATTTTTCTAATTGTATTAATTTTGTTTTCCACAGACCTTTTCTATCTTTGATGTGTCAGTCAGTGGCTAGGCAGAGTTATTTTGTTCTATATAACTCTCATGGTTGAAGAGCAGCACTGACAAGCTTTCTGAGAGCTCATCCCATCTTTCTGAGAAGGTTAAATAGTTGACATAATTAATTTTATGAACAAATGTGTATAAAATGAGAACTGACAAGACTTTATAGGAGCAAGGTTGCCTGGAACCCAATCTACTTTCAAGAGTCAGGTAGGGTTTCTTCTGGTGACTCAATTAAGTTTAGCATCAAGGCAATATAATGCAGCTCAAAACTGCTGCATTTATCTGAATATTTTTAACAGTTTAACTTAACTGAGTCCATGAAAACTGTCCAAATTACAAAAGAAAATAAAATGAAAGGGTAGTGCATAGGGACTGGTAGTAAGGCTTGCAGAGATCCCAGATTCATTGTTTTGAATTAAATTCAAGTGCATGTGCTTCCAGAAGTCAGTTCAGCAACTGATATAAGTTGAAGTCACAGTCCAGTTAGTGCAGGATTGGTGTCTGCCTTGCAAGGGTGACACTGATCAGCAGGCTCAGGAAGGTGGCCAAAAAATAAACGGGCTGCAGAAACTTACAGCTTAGTTTTCCAGATGTGCTTAAATCATCAGTAGTTCCAGATGAATTGAAAAATGAAATTATAATGTCTGTAAGCAATCTCCAGTCCCTGTTCAAGCTGTCCCTGGTCCAGAGATAGCAGTTTTTAACCTTGAATTCCCCTGTATTTATTTCTTAAAGAAAATATACCCTCTGTAGGGAAAAACATGCAGCTAATCCAGAGCTCTTATCACTCAACGCAGGCACTGCTATTCCTAAACTAAAAGGAACCACACCCTAAACTGCCCATGTTTTTGACCAAAAATAGGCTTGCATGGTAAGTAAGAATAAAGATGAAGTTTCTTCAGAGAAACTGAAAAAACACAATTCCCCTATGAAAATTACACAATATACAAACACTGGACTCGCTTGGTTTGGACTCAGCTCATGGAAAAGAAAGTTCCTGTTACCCAGAAGCACCAAGGGTTCTCCAATGTCAGCACACTGTGGCCAGAGGCTTCCTTTCTTTTGATGCCCGCAGCTCATCAGGAGAAGCAATCAGCAGCTCCACATTTGACATATGCAAGTGGCTGTGAGGACTATTTGGAACAAATGCAGAATATTAAGAGTGCACAATGGATCACGGCCAGTTTTAGCCTGGCTAAAATGAGGCACATTTTGTCATTGTTCTCCCAGCTGAGTGCTCCCCAAGCAATGTTAATGCACAGACTAGAACATTTTCCAAGAAACTGAAGAATCAGAATCCTTTCCAGTAATTTACAGACATGTTTAGCAAATGGGCTGTGTGCACTCTTTGTTTGCTGCAGCATTCCAGCTGATCTTTAAGCAGAGTTAGGAGGAAGGTTAAATTAAAACCACTAGTTTATTAAGCAGAATACCATGAAAACATGGTACAGAACCTGTGGGACACAAGAATAAAATGTAGCCAGATCTGCTGCCTACAGACCTAAGAAAACTCACATGACAGCTTTCAGTAATTTCTGAAATGATTGGCTAAAAGCAGGTAGAAATCCAGAAACTGTACAGGAGCTGTAAGAAAATGTCCAATACTGCTTAGAAACACAAGAATAGTGGGAAAGAAACATCTGAAATCTGATTACCTTGAGAATACAAGAGCACTAGATACAGCAGCTCTTCACTGCTTCCAGTGTAGCTGCCAACCTCCACACTTCTCCTTCAGCACCTGCAGCACCCATGGAGAAGCCCTTGCAGGAGATGGTGTAAACTGAAAAGCTATTTTACAGAGTACAGAGATGGTGTGTAACTCTTTGGGGCTATTTGCAATGGAATTTGTATTATTCTCAATGGATAGATTTCTAAGGCAAAAGAAATGATTATTATTTCTTATCTGGTTTTCTGCACAGGTCAGCATAGTTTTGCATTTGGGGAGACAGGGAGACATCTCATAAGAATAATTTGTTATGGAAAACAGATGAAGCAGAAGCTGCAGGACTACAGATGCTCAGTCCTACATCCTTATAATAGAATTAAATCTGTATTTTTTTTTTTCTTTTTTTGCACACAGAGCAGTTTACAAATAGAAATCTCCTAATCACAGAGGGCCTTCTCTAAGATTCAGTTTCACATTTTTATATGAGCTGACAATGACAGTAAAGCAGCACATCATCCAGAATAATTTCCACCAGCACCAAGAGAACCACCATAGGATTAAGAATAAGCATTGTGTGCAAGGACTGCTTGTACTGTTGCAGATGAAATACAGCTTCCTTCAGAGAGACAATGGTGACATGGTTAAGGTGAACCAGTCAGCAACAGAGCTCACCAGTCCTGCTGCCTGGTCCAATGTTTCAGTCATTAATACTCCCAATGCTTAATTTCCAAGGCTTCTACTCCTCCCACCCTCAACTTCATTCTTAGCTTTGTTTCTGGGAGTACCTAAAGCTTCCTTTACAGAAACACAGAAGATTAAACTTCACCCACAAACACATCTGACAACTGCAGGCAAGACAGAGTATTTCCTGCCCACTTTGGAGCTGGATGTGATATCTCCTGAGCCAATAGTTTTTGAGGCAAACTCAAACTGGGCAGACAGAAGGTTGTCACAGTGTGAGCTTGGCAAACAAAAAACATCTTGGTTATGTGGCTGCACAGATCTTATGACACAGGCCTTACAAAATTATGTAGTAGCAAGGACAGGGCAGATTCACTTGAAGAGGGTACAAGAAGCTGCAGTTTACAATTTCTTGAATCTTTCATTGCACAGCTAGACACAGCACTTCTGATGATTGAAGAAAACTTCTTTTCTTCAAGCAGTTTCTCAGCTATGTCCCTTCTCTTTGTCTGTGAGGTCCTGCCCAGTCATTGTACTGCAGCAAGCACAGTGAGATCCCACAGAGCTGTGACTCTGCTGGGCTGCCTCTAGACTGTAGGTACAAAGATTCCCACATTCAAAACACAGTCTGGCACCTTCAGCACTGCTCAGATCCCAAGATATGTCAGAGTGTCCTGACATGTTACGAGCTGTACAGCCTCTCACACACAGTTTGGGTCTGCCAGACCCAGAAAGCTGGCTGGGCTGTCAGCCCCTGGGTGCAAACAAAAGGTTGGCTGTTGATCACTTTGCACTTTGTGTAATGACTTGCTCTCACAATAGGCAAATCTCTTTTGCCAGTGGTAGGACTGAATAACATTTCAAGATATTTTAGAAGTGATGAAACGCGGCACAGAGAAAGAGTGGATAACTGCAGACTCCTTTTTTATAATCTCGTCCCGATTTTAAAAGTTTATAAACATTTATCAGTTCAATACAAATTGATTTTAACTCGGTTCTTCTTAAATGTAACTGATGCATTTCTGGTTCTGAAACACAGATGTATGCAAACGGGACTGACCTGTGCCAGAGTATGTGGGGTGAGTCATTTAAGATGAGTGAATCCTCCTGCCTCTGCTTGCAAATGAACGAGAAGGACACGATTGCAATGAAGTATCTGCTCTCGGAGAGTTCAGAGGAAAGCTCCAGCATCAGCAGCAGTGAGGAACGTGCCTGCCAAAGGAAACTCCGGAAGTTTGAGAAACTAAAGGGAGAGGAAGGGGAACAGACAAGATAAAAGCCAGCGAATGTATATCAGGACAAGAGAAATGGTGGTGGAGGCTGGACTGAGGGAATCAAGCCAGCCTGCCTTCCTTTCTAGAACACAATAAATCAATGGCTGGTTATATTAACCTTTCTCTGATGTTTTTGCATCTGCATCACAAAGCTCCCAGACAGGTTAGCACAGGTGTAATCTTGTGACTTGAACTGAGCAGCTAAAAGCCTAAAGGTAACATCCAGGGGTTGACTTTCAAAGAGAATAGCACAGGCAGCTCCTGCTGATTTAAGGTGGAACAGTGAGAACTAGAGACCTCTGAAAGGCCATGTCAGTCATGGACCCAATCTTCAACCCAAATCCTTCATTAGCAGAGGCACATAGCATTCCTGTAATGAGTTCCTCTGTGCCAGGTGCTTCTCAGATAGAGAAAAAATGCTGCAGGCAGAAATAAGTCAGTGAGTTTGGCTACTGACCACTGAAAATGTATTTATGTTGTATCTCAACAACATACTTGAAAACCAGGGAATTCTGGTGTACCAGATAAATCCCTGGATCCATGTGTTCCAGTATACAGAATGCACAGTCTGATGCATTGGGCTTTTACCTTAAACAACAGCAATACAAACAACTCCTACAATACTAATCTGAAGCATAACTTTGTGTGCAATTAATCCCACTGAACGATTACAAAAAGAATGATCTCTGACAAGAGAAGTGTCAGGGAAGACACTTGGGTTTCTCCAATCAGTAATTCTGCTTTCTAGCAGCACTGTTACAGTCAAGGGAAAACCAAAATCCCCCTCCCTGGAGGGGCCTGTGAGGTAAGGATGAATGAAATGCTGTTTTCACCTATATATGCATACATTAACAGGGCTGTAGAATGGATAGGTCTGTGCCATTCTGTACAGGCTTTCAGAGTGGTATTACCAAGGAAACAATGAGAAGAATTTATTTTGGGGGGTCAGATTATCAAACTGTGAAAATCAGCATAATCTCAGTGCTTACTACGGAGCTAGGAACCTTACTGCAGTTAAAGATCTGGCCCACAGTTAAAACAATGACTTGGCACATCCTGTTAAATTAGGAGAATCTTAAAAATCCAGCACACCTTCTTCACTGGGCTCTTTATTTATTTGAATGGTTTCACACAGCTGCAATTGTAATGCTAGACTCATTAGGTCATGCTCTGCTTCCAACCAGCTTCTCAGTGTATTTAACAATTGACTAATTCCTACCAGCACTGAATTGTTTTTAGAACAATATTTTGCCACATCTGTATTTCATGCTAACTCAATTTGTCTGTTCTACTGTTTGAAAAGAAAGAACAAGAATTTTGTCTTC
The DNA here is from genome assembly GCF_003957555.1 of Calypte anna. Lineage (NCBI taxonomy): Eukaryota > Metazoa > Chordata > Aves > Apodiformes > Trochilidae > Calypte > Calypte anna. Next base: position 21,609,221 of record NC_044254.1, on the reverse strand, counting down.
TGTAGAGTTCTAACAGTCCCTTTCTCCCTATTTCACTAATTTTGTTCTGTCCTGTCCTTTATTCCACCTGGATCAAAGCAGAAATTTTCTTGCTTTTTATTTTGTTGAGCTCGGAATTCAAGAATTAATTATTGCCCTCTCACTGCCATAACACCAACTTCATCTGTATCACCGTGGCTAAAGATTTCCTTCATTATTCTTTGCTAAGTCTAGCACAGTTATTTCTGCCCATGCCTCAGCTCTTTTTCTCCCTATTCTACTTTATCCTCTTTACTCTGGCTAAATTACTCTTGAAACCACACTCAACAAACAATTCTTCCATGCTTAGTTTCAGTACAACCCATGAAACAGGTTATTGCATGTTCTTGAACAGCACTGGATTCTACAGCAGCTAAGGGACCAAAACTACTAACTCCTACTCATAACTTTCACACTGACTCATGACCTACCCTCAGCAAAGCATTTAACTCTTTGGTGACCCCAAAAGTTTTGCAGAGCTACCATATTTCCATTAGGTCATCTCTCTTCTAAGCCAAAAAAAAAACCCCAAACAAAAAACAACTTCTCAGTTGTTCCTAGCATAGAAATAGTCTTCTTGATCATTCTTTCATTGATCCAGAAATGTTTCACTCAAATACAAGTTAGCATACAGAAACACTTTCAGTCTTATTTAAAACTCCAAATAGAGACTTGTCCAATGCACCTGATAATTTGTTTCCTCAGTGTTAGAGATTCTCTCTAATTTAACACTTCTTGTTTCAGCTTTCAGCCATAGGTTTTTGTTAAGGCCTGGTGTATTAAAGAGCTCTTCAATAGTCAGCATTGCTCTTCTGCTCAGCAGCATCCACACTGCATCAAATTGCTTCTTAGAAATTGGCTCTATCTTAGCTCCATTTAGTTTACATATGTTATTGTAAGACATTCCCTCTCCCCTTAAATCATACTTATGGTTCTCCTCTGTACCTTCTCCAGTCATGAAAATCCTTCCTAAATCGTATAAATCAGAGCCATACTTCATGTCAGTCTTCAGGGTGACTGAAGGGTGACATAAAGCACCATGTCCCTGCTTCTCTATGCACTTCTCCCCAGTGGCACTGCCCATGTCTACAAGAGCATCATTCTGATTATTTGCATGCCTCCAGTGCCCACGTGTCACAATTCTGTGCTTTTTTCTTGCCATTACTCTTTTCCACTGTACAGCTCCCTCATCCGAGAAGTGTGAACTGTGATCTTAGCTCTTTTGCTCGTTGCTTTGCACTTGATTGTTTTACAAAATCTTCATGTAAATAGCCCAGCTATCTGGAGCCATTGCTTGCTCTGTTTAGCTGCTTTATACTCACAGTAATTTACCTCCCAGACAGTCTCTGTGTCACTCAGAAATGTTCTCAGTGGTGATTTTACATTTACAAAAAGAGTAGGACAACTCAGATGAAGGAAAATTTTAAATAACACAAGTCACTAAAAACCAGACTACAACAATACAGCTTGGAGGTGAACCAGGGAAAAGAAAGATCCAAGTTACTGATAATTGCAGACATCTCCAGGTAATGCTGACTGGACTTGGTGAGTGCCCACAACTCATCACAGCTCAAAAGCACATCCCCTGACTCTGGACCCATCTTGGCCAAGACAGCTGAAATACCCCTGAGTTTATTGACACTGGGATCTCACCTGGGATCTTTATCAAAATGTCACAGCAGCAGATCAAATGCTTTGTGAAGTATGTTGTGTAATATGTTCCAACAATAAACTCTAGGAAACAGACTTCCAACCTTTATCAGTAAGTTAAATTGGATTTATCAACAAGACAATGTTGATAAAATAAAAATTATTGCCAATTATTGATTTATTTACTACCTGGCTAAGTTTCAGCTTTTGTACTGTGCTACTAGGGACTGGTGTCACCTTAACCATAACACAGTCTGCTGGGTCATCCTGCTTACTCTGTTTATTTAGTTTTCTTTCCTTAAACATTGGCACGATGCTCCAAGCCTTCTGAAGTTTCACTGAAATACCAGGAGTTATTAAAAATTACATCTCTCTTGACAGTTCTGTTATAGCTCTTCAGTACAGGTTATCTGAGCCTTCTGCTTTAAAATTAACATTCCTTATAATGGTGAACCTCATCTTTAATTACTTGCAGCCTGAAAAGAATTTCATCATCTTTCTGCAATACAAATACCTTACCCTGCATATATTTCAATACTAAGCATAATTAACAAAACTTGCCCACTGTACCTTGGGCACTGCAAAGCTTTCTTCATCATGTTACTCAGTGGTTTTCACCTTCAGTTTTGTTGTGTCAGCCACAAGTTCTTGTAGTACCTTTAGAGTCCTCACTCTATTTCTGTAGTTCACAATTCTCCACGGATATTGATTGCATTATAGCTTCCTTTTAAAAAAATAAAAAGCAGCAGTAATGATGACATTTTCAACTTCTGTTGCATTTTTCATGTGCAGGTTTCACTCAGAGCATTTTATAAATATTCATTATCCTCAAAATATTACCTGAGAGGAAAATAAGTAATGAGAAGCAAACTGAGTCAGTGGGAGAGAGTCAGTAAGAGACTTATCTGATCATTACAAGAATTGCAGAACTAGGACTAGTACAGACAAGTTCTGTTTCAGAATCTTATTTCACACTGCAAATGGAGTTGTGCTTTGTAAGGTAATCCTTCAGCAAAAGTTATTACGCAAAAATTATAAAAGAAATTTCATGAAATAAAAGATTGCAAAAACCTGAGCATCCAAAAAAACAAGTTACTAGACAATGCATTTTCATGCACCTTGAAGGATAACGAAGTCATAATAATAATAATTGTTAGATTATTTAAGAAAAATTATGTCAAAACAGGATAATTTTCCATGATGAGAGGCAAACAGCCTGCAGAAAAAGGGAAAGCTGTGGGTGACATGTGGCTTTTTAATGGGTTTGAAAACACACGATGTGACATTCTGATAAGCAAATGGAAAAAAAAATGGAAAAAACAAAACCACCATAACAGAGGTGCACAACCAGTTAAAAATATATTAAAATAATATTATGAGTATGCTGTCATTAAACTCAGACAGTTCTTCTGTTAAGAATCCCAAAGAGTCTGTTCTGATTCTAGTCAACACTTCTGTTTACTCAGACAATGAAGCAGAGATTTTGCAAGCACTTTGAAGGACAAAATTAGAATTAAAACTTTCTAACCAAAGAAATAATCCAAGATCCCAAATGTGATATTCTGAAAAGGGAGGTGAAAACTGCTTGCACTGAGGAAAGGTAAATAAAGGAAGAAAATAATCATAGTAAAAACTTGGCAAGGGAACAGCAGAACAGCCAAGGAGCTGGAATGAGTGCTATCAGCCTGTGACATTTACAATTGAAATGTTACTCTGGGGAAGTTTTAATCTTTTAAGGCTTCAGTGTATGTGGAGCCCTGGATGTCCTGACTCAGAAGGAAGGCAGATGCAGGGCCTACAGAAGCCCTATGAAGAGTTACTCATGGAGCTCATGACGTATCCCACATTCCAGAGAAGTGCTGCTTCTGGAATGACCCCACTGCACACAGAGGCTGTGGAATGTGGTGGGTATCAGGCAGAATTTAACTCTTCTCAGTAAAATCAGCTCACAGGCTCTGTCACCACAAGTGCAATACCTTCTAAGAGGGCAACCATGTTCCTGGTATATATCTAATGAGTATATAAAATAAAGGGAATAAAATTAGCTGATTTTATGCATATTTTCTGGTTGGTTTCCTTCCTTTTTTCTGTTCAGACTGTTTGCATGCTCTAGACAGCTCATGGGTCTGTTGTGTGTTTGCTCTACTCTATTATCCAAGGGAAAACAGCAATTTAGAAGAGTTAAGTAAAGAGTCCAAAAAGCATTAGGATTTGGATTACAATTTGAAACACAGCCAAACTTTGCTAATGGTAAGACTAAAAGACCCATGTGCCCAAGGGCTGATAATTCTCAAGCACAGCTAATTTTTCCTTTTGGCAAAAAAGACTGCACTGGTGATTAAGTCACCTTAGTGAGCAGGTCTAAGTCAGTGTGAAGCTTCAGGACAATTTTAGACAACAGTGAAGGAAGAGCCAATCTATAAAATCAGTCATCTGCTCCAGATAAGTATGAAGACATAGCAAGGATCAGACTCCAACAATCTGGCAGCGTTCAACATCTCCAATAAAAAGTTGAAGTGATTCTCTACTACTGAGACTTAACCTCTCAGAGAAATGAGGAGGGAAACTGCTGCACAGTGTTGTTTCCCTTGAGCTACTAAGAGCATCCCATCCTGCCTCTGTTTGGATCACCAACTCCTACCCGAGTCTCAGTATTCTCTTGGCCTCCTTCCTTGAAAACTCAGCGAGCTCTCTGTGGAGTTTGCCTTGGTTCCCCTTTCAGGCAGCTGTGATTAATTCAATGTTAAAGCTCTTGAGTTAATTCTCTCATTAGATCACTTTCCTTCTTCATGGAATGATTACTCCCACAGGAGAAATGAGAAAGACTAAAACAATAGTGTGTTAGTATCTGACATACTGCATCCAGGATGTTTACTTCAAGCCAAATTGCCTGGAATTGCTCCAGATCTATGGCTTAAACACAAGAACCTTCTAACTGGTGTGGAACTGCAGCCATGCATGTTGCACAACATTCCCAGTTTCACTGGAATTTCTCCTAACTTCCTGCTAGGTAAGTGTACCCAGAATACAAACCTCTCCACATAACTAAGTCAGATGACACAATCCTTTCATTGCTAGGGCATACTTTAAGACTGAAAACATTTTTTTTTCCTTTGTTTCTTACTTTTTATCATACACCAATCACCTTTCTACCCAACACTATTGTGAAGGTGAAGCCTGGAGCACATGGCAGTGAAATATTGCCCATGCTGCTGAAATGCCAAGCCATTATCTGTGCATTACTCACTGGCAATGTCACATTCCCTTAGAGGCTCTTGCAGCTCAGACACACTCCCCACTTTTCCTGCCTGCCAAATGGCTCCCTGGAGTATGGTTGGTCATTGGAAGGCACCACTCCAGTCAGCTGGACTCTAGCACAGCCTGCTCCTCAGTACCTTTGGTGCCACATGGATACTCAGAAGAGTTTCTCAATACCCATTACAAGAATGTGGATACATACATATATATATACATACAAGACTGTGTCTGGCTAGACAAGCCAGACAAGTCTGATATCAGGCAGCTTCCTTAATGTCATCCTTACCTGAAATCATTCTTACAGTGAAAGTGATAAAAATACTTAATTACAAATTCCAAAATAGACAAAAAAGCTCACAAAGGCTTCTAAAGATGAAAGAAGAAAGAAGAGGAGAGAAGAGGTGAGGAGAGGAGTAGGAGAGGAGAGAAAGGAGAGAAAGGAGAGAAAGGAGAAAAAGGAGAGGAGAAACCATTCAGCATGGCAGCTCCGTGAGTTTTAGTTTCCCCAGCCATTAACAAGTAAGCTGACAAATGCACAGATCCATCACCATCTTGCCAGTAGCCCTCTATTCATGTGCTGCCTGTGCAGAAGAATGAGCTTTGGAAACTCCTCTTGCTTTCCATCAGAGCGCCAGTTCCAGACCCCTACCCCACATACACACACATAATCACCAAGATTTATTAACACTAACAGGAATTAAGGTAATAGCTCTTGGGCTTGGCCCAAGCCCTCCAAGAGAAAGTATTCTCATGCCTGGCTTAAGTCTGGAAAATGTTTTCTCACTGTGAAGCACAATGCCTTTACCAGCTGAGACAGGAAACATCAGACCTGAACGGAAGCTTCTTCATCCACTGTAGCTTATGTAAAATATGAAAACAGAAGCTGACAACAGGTTTATGTGAGTATCTAATTAGAATATAGTCCTCATTAGACTGACTGAGTAGACAACATGATAACCAGTCCCACTGGGGTGCTAAAGGCTTAACCACCACTGTCTTTGAGGAATACCTTGAAAGTACCTAGGGAGCCTCCTCTCTCCTCCATGGTGCATGAGCAGGAACTCCAGCAGTTTCTCTCATCTTACTCCAACTAGAGACTGCAAATTCATCACATAACACAATCACTCCACTAAACTGTGCATCAACAGATTACATTGCCTCGGGCATGCAGTGGCATCCAGAGCAAACGGGACACCAGGGCCTGAACAGAGAGAAGGTGTGTTAGAAGTGTAAGAGATATAGCTTTGTACACTAGAGACATTTTTTTATCCTTATAAACTCTTGGTGGGTCTCTACTTCTGCAATTTTGGCTTCCCTAGGAGAAATTTGAGATCAAGTCCCTATGAAGCTTAGGGAACTGGAGCAAAACCAGTTGTCACCTATAAAGGTTTTGTCACCTTTCCCTTTTGGTGAGGCTGTCCAGCACTTCTCATCTGATAGGTGAAGTGCATTAAAATACAAGCAGTCAATACAACAGGTAATTAGTAATTAAAATAGCAACTGACCATACCACTGAAAGATTCTAGACAGAGGACAAAGAGCAGAGATGCACAACAGTTTAGAATGGGAATCTTTAGAAGATTTCAAACTCATTGAAACTGGGGGAGGAATGTGACATGGCACATTTTGGTTGACTTTCATGGAAAGTGACTCCCTACCACAAAAGATCCCACAGGGTTTGCTGTACCTACAAACAGTCAAGGCCTGAGTCTCATGTCTCCTCTGCAGGAGAAAACCTTAGCAGCCAAGCATGGTAAGGATACTGCTGGAATTCTAAGTTGAAATGATCCGCAGAGCTCTAGGGATTACAGACAGGCTTGAGACACAAAGGCAAAACTGCACTTTCAAATTAATTACTTGCCTTTTGGTTTCTTTGAGAACAAAAGTCCCTCCTCTTTGTGGAGTTCACTAAAATAAATAAATAAATAAATAATAATAAAAACAAAACACAAAAATCAGAACAAAGCATCTTAGATCTAGCGAAAATGTTCCTCTAACAGAGGACTACAGCACACGCAACAGCTTTTAACCACCCATTTTTCTTTTTTTTTTTTCAAATGCATCATCCTGTAGAAACAGCACCATCTGCAGGATTTGATTTAAGGAGCACCATCTGCCGCTCAGCAGAACATCTTCCAGGCATCTGAAAAGGATTTCCTGAGTTCAGCCAGGGAAATCTGAGCAGCCATGGGCATCTGGGCGATAACATAAGGACTGCAATGCTTCACGGCACTCTGGCACAGCACAGAGGGGTTTCAAGAGAGAGTCTGAATTTGAGGCTTTTGTGAGTTTGTGAGGGTCTTCTCACTGAGGGCTTTTGGTAGTGACAGCAGCACTTGTGAGGAGTCATGAGCAGTGGACACGCTGCACAGGGCATGCATTTCTTGTCACCTGTCCCATGTGTCAGACAGCACTCAGCTGGCTATTTGGCAAATAACATGTTAGGAGCCCTTTAAATTAGAACTGAAGATAATTTTAATTCCTTCACTGCAATGGCCGGTCATTCTCAGTGTTAGTTAATCAAAAGTCTCCTCATTTCATGGAATTTCACACTGCCAAATGTACTTTCAGACTTATTCTTGAAAATCTGCATCTTGGTTTGATAAATGCACAATAGTGTACGGCAGGATTAGCTCCATATTGTACATATTCTGCCTGGTTCCAGAAGAAAGATGCAGTGCCCTCTTCTGGAGACAGAACCATTCAACCACATTTAATAAAGTCCAGGACAGGCCTTCAGGGCAAAATTAGCAGTTCCAGCAACGCGATTTTCTGTCTGTAAATTTAACACTATGGCGTGAAATCCTAGTACTGGCCAAGTGTCTAACAGCTGACATCAGCCAGCGCCTGAGCCACTGGCATTTAGGAGAGTTCTAAGCCTTTTACTCACAGGCCACTTCCGATGAATAAAACGTCAGTGCGAGAGGGGTCTGGTTTCTTTTACTGATTCATCAGTGAAAGAAAAATCTCAACACATATTAGCCTAGCTTAAAATTTATACCATGTTATATCAGCATGAGTCCGAATGTGTGTGCTTGCAGAAACCTTATTTTTCTATCTAGATCTACGCTTTCTATGGGTATTTTTTTAAGGACGGTTTGGAACGTAATTTTACCACTCTACTGTCAAGAATGAAATGCTGATGAAAGATAAACCAATGGTCCTCAGAGAGTACCATGATTCAGATTCCTTCTAGAAGCACATTTCAAAGTTATTACAGTGAAATGCAGAATCATGAGAAAAGCCTCATGAGAGGCCATGGCCATTGTAACTGTGAGCAGATATATTTTTCTTTTCCAGTCTCAGAGTAAATAGATACCGAAGCATTCCAAGAGGCTCTCAAGTTGTTTTTAGAACAGTTGTGGAAAACTCAGAAGGGATGCTTTTCTCTCAGAATCAGTGCCAGCTCTGCCAGAGCCAGTGACCTTGTGCATGTAATTCGGTATCTGATGCTCACCCCTCAGTGCTCAGGCATGCAGTGACTCAGTGAATTACACAGACTGAGAAGCTTGCCCTGCCTCAGGATCACTGCTGACCCCAGTGCACTGTGATGAGACATCCATGCTGGAAGGAAGGAGGCCCAAATATGGGATGACACTAAAAAGGGAGAGCACGGGCTGGTCAGTGCTGGCTCTGATGCCACAGTCCTTGAGGTAACATGAGGCAGTTCCTCTCTATTCCCAATCTCTGGGGTTCCCCCAGGCACATGGCAGCTCTGCTTTCTCCCCAACACTGCCATGTTTCTCTCTCACAAAAACTTAAGGTTAAGGCAGCCAGGAATCCAGCTTGCAAAACCAGACCTGAGGTGAACACGACTGGGGCAGGAGATGGGGAAGGCAGCCAAGAAGGTGACAGCACACTTGCCATTCACCTGTTACCACAGAACCAGGCACAGTGAACCAACCTAGCAGGGAACCAGCTTTAACCACACCACAGAAACCTCCTCAGAGAGCAGGCAGCGAGCTCAGGGTGCGGTGCCAGAGGTGCCCGTGATGGTTCCACCGAGCCAAGTGACCAGACACACAGACAAAGGACCAGACAACCATACCACAACCAGCACAGAGCCACCTCCTCCTCCCGCTGAGGGAGAAGGGTGCTGAGCACACAAGACACATCCACAGACTCTTCTTCTACAGAGCCACCTCAGACAAGCGACCACCCCTCCCTCCCACCAGCCCCTGCTGATGCCACACACAGACACACATCCCCCATCTCCGGCCACCGCACATGCGCGCCGGGCGGACAGCGCAGGGAGAGGGTCGCGCATGCGCCAGCGCTGCCCCTCGGGTCGGCGGGGAGGGGCGGGAGGGGGGCGGGCGCTGCCACCTCCGTGAGCGCTATGGCGTGTGCCGCGGCGGCCAAGGGCGGCGGGAGCTCCTTTTCTGACCGGCACGCCCGCCTCCTCCTGGCCCAGATCAACCGGCTGCGGGCCGGGCAGAGCTTTTGCGATGTGCGGCTGGAGGTGGGCCCGGAGGCGTTCGCCGTGCACCGCTTGGTGCTGGCGGCAAGCAGCCCTTACTTCGCGGCGCTCTTCGCGGGTGGCATGAAGGAGTCCGGGCGGGATGTGGTGAGGATCGCGGGTGTCGAGGCGGACACCTTCCACACGCTCCTCGACTTCATCTACACAGGTAACGGGGGGAGGCGGGGACGATGTCCCGGCGGTTGGGACGGGGTGACGGTGTCCCGACGGCCGCAGTCCGGAGCTGTCGTGTCCCCGCAGGGGTGGTGAGCATCGGGGAGCACAACGTGCAGGAGCTGATCGTCGCCGCCGACATGCTGCAGCTCACCGAGGTGGTGGAGCTTTGCTGCGAGTTCCTGAAGGGGCAGATCGACCCTTTGAACTGCATCGGCCTCTTCCAGTTCTCCGAGCAGATCGCCTGTCACGACTTGATGGAGTTCACCGAGAGTTACATCCACGCACACTTCCTGGAGGTGCAGAGCGGGGAGGAGTTCCTGGCCTTGACAAAAGAGCAGCTGGTTAAGATCTTGCGAAGTGAGGACCTCAGCATCGAGGACGAGTACCAGGTGTTCATAGCGGCAATGCAATGGATTTTGAAGGATGTGGGGAAAAGGAAGAAATACGTCGTAGAAGTACTGGAGCCTGTTCGATTCCCTCTGCTACCAGCACAAAGGCTGCTAAAATACATAGAAAGTAAGTGAAAGAGGGGAAGAAACAGCATCAGACGTTTGGATTTGATCAAGTGGTATGTCATTCAGTTACTGGATTTTGATGGAGTTCTTAAAAATAATAGCATGATGACTGAAAAGATTATCCAGACAAGTTCTCCTCTTTAGCAAATGAGCACAGCTTACTTTAAAAACATGCTTGTGAAAAAATCTTAAAGAATTAGGCAATGTTGACTTGTCTTCTGTTTTAGGGGAAGCTAGTAACTTTTCTACAACAGTTGCTTGTCTGTAGTTTTTCACTGTGCCTTTTTTCATTTGCTTTTTTCCTCCAGGTATTCCGGATTTCAGCCTTCGGGTGGCCCTACAAACTCTTTTGAAAGAATATTGTGAAGTCTGTAAATCTCCCAAAGACAACAAGGTCAGCAGTTTTCTGCAAGCTTCTAAAGGTCGTCCCCGGAGGAAAGCCAGGAAGTACCTTTATGCAGTAGGTTAGAATGTGGCTGTTTGAACCTTCTAAAACAAATGATAGAATATCTCATAATACAGCACTGAAGGAGATACTGGATTTATTATTTTTTTTTTAATGAAAAGGTATAAAGATAGCAAAATCTTTATCTGGTTGAGTTACCATGTTAGCTGCTTTCCTCTTACAATTGCACAGAGGGGCAGCATTCATGTTTCAGGTCATTAGGAGTGGCATTCAAAGACTAGATTTGCCTTTTAGAAATTATTTTCCTTGTGTAGAAATCTGCAAATCAGGAGTTGGCTTGGGTAGAAATCTGCAAATCAGCAGAGGATTTGCCCATGGTTCACTGCTGGAATGGTGTATGCAAATTCATAGCACTCCTTGTTCTTCTCAAAGCTGAACTTTTCTCTGTCCAGAATATTCTAGTTCATATGATTGGATATTTGGGATTTCAAGTTTTCAGCAAAGCTGCAGCTTTGTATTGGAAGAGAATGTTCTTGTTTCAGCCCAGGAGAAGTCATAGTGACTCAGATAGCAAAGGCTGTGGGGTGATTTATGTGTTTTATTAAGAACACCAATGGTCATATTTGTTGTGTTGTGAAATGATCAGCTCAGGCACAAGTTCCAAGGTTCTCAAGGTATTACCATCCTTTCTTCTGTGATGGAGAAACAATGCTACTTTGAAAAGGACAATTCCTACTAGAAGTAGCTGATGCCTGTTACTTTAATTTGTGATTTAGATATAGGAACGTGGGGATGAGCAGGAAGCTCTTACTCAGCCTCGATCTTTCCACTTACTTTCTAGGTGGGTACACTCGACTGCAAGGAGGACGCTGGAGTGACAGTAGAGCCCTCAGCTGTGTGGAGAGATTTGATACCTTCAGCCACTACTGGACCACAGTGTCATCTCTCCACCAAGCCCGAAGTGGGCTGGGTGTGGCTGTGGTGGGAGGAATGGTCTATGCCATTGGAGGTAGCAACTGAAACATGTTTTCTATGTTACGTGGATACTAGAGGACTCAGGATGGAAATTTTTAAAATTAGTCTTCCTGTAAATAGTTCTAGGGCACCCAAAAGCAGTTAACTTTTAGATAAAGAACCAATTGAATTAGGGTTCCTTGGTTCTCTGCCGTCACAGCTCTGTGAATGCCCATTTGGATTCCTATGCTGGACATTTTTTAACAAAGCTTCTCTCCCCTCATGGTACAGCAATTCACACTTAAGCATATGGACATAAAAAGATGTTCTAAAAGGTGCTGGGTGTTCTGCAGACCTTGTGTACCAACACTGATAGCATTTCTTCTCTAGGGAGAAGCCCATAGCATAAAAGGCAGTAGTACAGGACAGACCACTTGTGATCTGCCTGCCTGGAAAGGCTTATTATATTTGTTTGTACAAGGATGTGACAGGTTACTTGCCCATCATTAAAGAATGCATACCTATGTTTTTGTCACTGCAAAATGCATTCTTTGGTCTTGACAACCCCGTCAGTTGTGCTGCAGAGTAAACTGTGTGTAGCCCTGTGGTTGTTCACCCCTCTGATTTAAATTTTGGTATCCCAAGTTTCAGGTTTGAAATAATTTTTGGAGCCAGGTTGTGAATAAGGTTGGATAAAGTTATTGGGATCCAATAACAGCTCCTTGAACCAGTGCCCAAGACTTCAACTTTTAGAGAAGTTCAAGAATTTTGGATAGGTGGCCTGAAAAAAAGATTTTTCATCACCAAGTGGTTCTTAGGTCTTTTTTCTGGCTGGAGCAGAGTGGGAAATACCTTTGGTAACCTATTCCTGGTCAAAATGAGAACAGGAAGTAACAGGCATCTTGTGAGGGAGCTTGATCTCCTGAGACATGGAGACATTTTTAAGACCCAGGAGGCTTGGATAAACACCAGAGCTTCTGGGTGACCATACAAACAGCTATTTTGGGGTCCGGCTTCCACCAGTTACATTTCCCACACAACATTCAATTTTTAAACCCAATATTTAAATCTCAATAATGTCTCGGGGAACTGTTGATGAAAGCTGTTTCTAGTATTGATTCAGTTGTGGGTATAAACGAAGTTTTTGCTACTTTGGCCACTTGACTAGCAAAAAGAAAGATCCTGTGTTAAAATGTTGTCTGACCTGGAAGAAACTGAGCAATGATTCTTTATCTAGAGTGCCAAACATTGTGTTTCTCCTGTCTCTGCTCTTGTTCTTATTATGCAGGTGAGGACAACTCGATGATTTTTGACTGTACAGAATGTTATGATCCTGTTACTAAGCAGTGGACCACTGTGGCTTCCATGAACCATCCCCGTTGTGGACTAGGAGTGTGCACATGCTATGGTGCTATCTATGCTTTGGGTAATCTTTGGATTCTTCCTTTCTTAATCTTAAAGGTGTTAATTCATGGAACTTGCAGAATTATTTGATCTTAAATATTGCATCTTGGTGTTGCAGATTTGCAAACAAAAAAAAAAGGTTTAGACAAGCATTAGTATACCACATCTTTGTGAATTAGTTATTGTTCATTTATAACTTATTTCTGTTGTAAACTGTATACTGGTTCAGATTTATTTTGTCCTGGAACAGTGCACCATGTCTGAAAATGCAGCTAACACAAAGCTTCATGTCAGTAAATTCTTTCTTGTGTTTGCTGTTATATTGGCAGGAGGCTGGGTTGGAGCAGAGATTGGCAACACAGTTGAAAGGTTTGATCCTGAAGAAAATAGTTGGGATGTCGTGGGAAACATGCCTGTGCCCCGGCACTGCTTTGGGTGCTGTGAAATGCAAGGTGAGTATTGTTAAATTTGTATCCATAAACAAAAGATGAAGTGGATTTTGAAGCACTATGTTTCAGTCCTTAATTTTTACTTTTGCCTTGTTCTGTGCTATCAGTTGCACATGCTTGTGCCTTGCTTACTTGTCCATCTAGTACCATATTTAATTCTGCAGAACTCACTATAAATTTCTCTCTGTCTTTTGCCTTTTATCTCCTGAAAACAGTTTTTATGTGGCTGCCTGGAGCGTCTTTTAACAGTTGAATATCTTTCCTGATACTGCTTTTATAACCTTCCATATTTGTGCTTGCAGATGTTTCTTTGTGACAATCTGAAGACTTGCCACAAGTTATTTTAATACCCGCTTCAAGACTTCATCTATAAATGTGTTTATTATGTATTTGATCCAGGCCTGGTCGGCAGTTGCAGCCTCTTGGATTACCTCCCCTGCACTTGATTAATTTTTGCTTTCATCTGAGCTTCTACTGCTTGAGCCACAATTTACTGATTTGAAAGATTTATGTATGCTACTATCCAACAAATGGAGGATTTTTATGTAGCATTCTTAACCAGGCTTAATCTTCTTACCCGTTCCTAACCAGGCTGAAACTTGTATTATGACAAACATTTTCTGTCTTTCTAACCTTTGTATTATGAAACCTAACAGAGGAGAAACTGTTTCTACAGGTTTAATTTATGTTGTTGGTGGTATCAGCAACGAAGGAGTAGAGCTCCGTTCTGTTGAAGTCTACGACCCAATATCCAAACGTTGGTCTGAGCTTGCTCCAATGGGCACCCGAAGAGCATATCTTGGTGTGGCTGCTCTCAATGATTGTATCTATGCTGTTGGAGGCTGGAATGAATCTCAGGATGCACTTGCTACTGTAGAAAGATACTCCTTTGAAGAGGTATGGTCAAGTCCCTTCCCTTAATAAATGTAGATAGCATCAGCTTTGTGTAAGATTCTATAGAGGTAGCCTGCTTCCTTTCTTTAAAAAATTTGAAATTCCATTTCCTTTGCTCTTCTGGTTTTTAATGTGAGTGAACCAAAGCTTCATGACCCCAGGGGGTGTTTGCCCAAACCAGTCTGTAGAATCTTGCCATCTGACTCAGTGGAGTGCTTTTGGTAAACTGAAAGCTAACCAGTACAAATGTTGCATAGATACTGCTTTTGGTACATACTTGTCAGGGTTTAATACAGGAGGGGGAGGGAGCAGAATAGATTCCCTGCCTGCAATAGAATGGTCAGTAATCTGACTAGAGAGGGAAAAAAATAATCCCTGGAAAAAGTTAGAGTTGCCCTTTGTTGCAAAGGTTGAGGATCTTTTTTTCTGCATTAAAATGTATCAATGTTTCAGATTAGAAAAAATCTCTTTGAACACTTGATTTTTTAAAAATCATATTCAGAAGCTTCTTCCGAAATGTTACTGCTCATGTATCTATGCTGCTCTTTGGAACAGCAGCTAGTGTTAAAAGCAGAATGCAGCCCAGTGTGCCTTGCTGTTTCACATTTGGAATTGAATCTAATTTCCCTTATTTTCCCTCTCTGACACTGTACCATGCTCTGTTTTGGAGACGGATTGCATCTTGTAGTGACTGAAGAAAGGGAGGGGTGTTCTGTACAGAATGTACGTGGTCTTTTCTGTAGTAACCAGAATGATTTGGACCACTTTTGGAAGTACTGCCATTCCAGTCTTGATAATCCTCTTGATGCTGTACCATATTTAAGCATGTGCAGCATATGTGTAGTGTTCTTTGCATGTTTCAGTTTTCAAGCAAGCATTAAAAGTTACTTTATCAGAACTGAGGCTTGCCCTAAAACTACTTGTTGACTATTTCACCTTCCCATTAGGAAAAGTGGGTTGAAGTTGCACCGATGAAGATACCAAGAGCTGGTGTCTGTGTCGTGGCTGTGAACGGATTTCTCTATGCCTCAGGAGGCCGAGCTCCCAGTCATGATTTTGCTGCTCCAGTAACCTCTGACTCTGTTGAAGTTTACAACCCCCATATGGACAGTTGGACTGAAATTGCCAACATGATAACCAGCCGTTGTGAAGGAGGTGTAGCTGTGCTGTGATACACAAAGGAGAAAACCCATCCAAGGGATGGGTAAATCTGTCTCCTCAGCTCTGTAGTTTCATTCACCAGAAACCTCCTCTAACACAGGACCACAGTAGAGGTGGTGGGGAACTAGATCAGAGGGCTTTTCCTGAGGAAAAATTATTAAACCCTTTGCCCTTCAAAGTAAATTGGCTTATCCAGTGTCTCTCTCAGGAAGTATTCTGTTAAGAGCAGGAATGCCTCTTACAGCTGGATTAAGCTCACTGAAATGAAAGGCAAATTTGCCCTGTAGAATTCTCAAATCATTCCAGTGCATTAGAAACATTACTCATACTGTTAACTGCCTAGGGTGCACCAAAAGCTAGCATCTTCTGCTGGCCTTACAATCTGGAAGGAGGCTGCTATAGACAGCTAGGAGTTAACTGTAGATAAGAGCAGATGAGCGACTTGGTTGTCATCAGTTGTCCTTTTCTGTCAGAAAACAAGAAAGAGAAGGTAACAGATGGGAAAGACTTGATGCCTCTACTGAAGACCTTATGCATTTGAGACTCTTCTCCTGATGGATGTGATAGGCATTTAATATGAAGTGGATACTTACTTTCTGGCCACACCACTAACTTGGATGGTGAGTGGCTAAGAATTTCCTGTTCTGGAAGTTTATTCTCACAGTTCTAATGATTCATTCCACTTCAGCACAGGATTTTCTTCAGTGGTACCAGTGACAACAGTAGAGCTCCTTTTTATGTAAGCTTTGATGAATTTTAAATGGAAATGCTATTCATTAGATTATCTGTCTTTTTTATACTAAGACCAGTCCTAAACATACAGGGAAAGCCTTTTGCCTTTCTTTTCCCCGCAGTTAAATGCATGACAGATACTAAGACTTGGCATTGGAATTCTTCAAGTTACACACATTCATCTTTTTCTGCATCTTGTATCTTCCCAATTTGAGCCAATGGAAATTTTTGTGATAGAATGAGCTGCATTCAGCATAAAAGTGACACTCTGAAGTGTCTAGTCTTAAGGAGTTTGTATTTAGCTTGGATAAACTTAGCAGAACAATACTACTAGGAGTTGGGAGTTATTTTTAGATTCATCAGATAATTAACATACTTGAAGTTGCTTTTTGCACAATTTGATTGCATTTTCTGCACAGCTGCAGATGATTTAGATGAAGTCTGAAATAAGGCTGCTTGAACTTTGATAGACAGTATTATTCTAGAACACAAAACCACAACTGGAATGTCACAGAACAGGAAGCCTGCACAGTAGAGACAAAGGAGCATTCATGCTGTCTAGGTCAATATCCCCTGTGTACAATTAACAAATTAATACACTAATAAAAGCCTCCAAGGTGTGTGTTACAGATACCTGAAGAATCTTGGTCTTACATTCTAACATCAGCCTGGGAGATTGCCAGGCTAAAGCATGTGAGATGATGGAGGATTTGTTAATCTCTCTGTTCTATAAGTTTGTGTGTGCTTTTACTTTGAAATGATTTCTTGTGTGTGTGAACTAATGTTTATTCTGTCTTTCCCCTCCACCAAAGTTTTAAGTTTGTTTTAAACTTTTTTAATAATAAAACGTATTTTCAGAACCATCTGTGGGATGCTGTTGAATGGGGTGCTTTCCTGTGATAATGAGTTGTGTCACTGCCCCTTTCATATAATAGGTCTTATTTTTTTATGCGTGGAAACCCTAATTCTCAGGAGAGCACTGGGAAAGGTTGGTTATAAATGTTGACTAATTAAAAAGTGTAGTAAAATACTTGTATATTTATCTTCTCAGTGTAAAATCATTGACTTCTTGGAAGTCTGGCTGCCTTCCCAGCTCTGCAGCCCACTGATCTCTGGGATCAAGAGAGGTACCATTTCTCAGGCTTTCTTCTCTACATGTCAGGATCCCTTGTGAACCATTTAAGCAGCATTACATTGGAACCACTTTAGTTTGGGAACTATGAGTTTACTTCTGACCTCTACCTGAAAACTTTCTGGCTTAGTGGAGCCTGAGGAAGTCTGCTGCTGTATGAAATTGCCTCTCCAGTTTTTGTGGTTGGTTCTGTCATGGTGGAATGAAAACTTTGAAGTCAGTTGATGATGGCCTCTGATACTCGGGGCCTCTTTCCCTGATGAAGCCAAAGGCTGGACCTATTTTAGAAAAAAAACATTCCATCTAAATAAGAATTAAAAACATTTTCACTCACAAACTAGATATTATTTCCATTACATTCAGAGAGCACCAAGATATATTCCTCTTTCAGAGGTATGATGCTATTAACATGTAAAGGTTAACAGGTTATGAAAGTGAGGGGTTTATGTACATAGTTGCTATTTCAGCAGTACCACGTTAGAATATGGATCTATCTTTAGGATAGGCAGCTTCTTAAATATCTTCTTTGCAGAATGAACAAGTAACAAGTTTTAAGTTCAAGTATGTGCTTTATTCTATGTAGAACAACAATGAAGAACAGTGTTTTAAGAGGACTATCTAAACTGGTCCTAAAACTGTGTGGATGTCACTTTGAGCTTTATTCTCCCATCTTATGCTGTACTTAAGGAATACTTAAGATTAAAAGCCTGCAGGATATGTGCCCACATTCAGGTTCATAGATTGAGGTAGCTGAGGCTAGAAAAGAAAAGCTATGTGACTTCCATAGTATCACTGTCCCCTAAATGACTTTAGTACAAAGAGCATTTGTTCCTGAATTGTTTTCAATGACTGCTCCATCCTGGAGGCTTTGCAGGCTGTAAGTCCATTTGTACCTAACCCAGGTACTCCAATAAAACCAGTGTTGAAGAAGATACAAACTATTTTCAATCCCATTATGGGATCCCCTAGTGCAAACAACTGAGTCCTTGTGTCATATTCTACATTATCCATGTGTTGTACCATTTTACAGTACTTTATGGATATTTTGCATATAACTTCCTTGGCTGTGCAGCCCTAGGCCCAAACAAAACCTAGAAACAGATGGCCAAAATATAATTTTTTATTTAAGTTATCTGGAGGAGGAAGCTGACCTCCTGTCTCCTGTGACATCTGGTCAAGGATGCTGAGCTTTTCTCACCCCACCTAGCAGCTGAATGAAATACAGTGAGTGCTGATCTTGGTTTGCCACTGCAAAGAAACCTTGTCTGACTTGCACTTCATCACAGCATTCTCAGCATCTTCTCAGCTGAAATACTGAAAGTTTTTTCTTTTTTGCATTCCCACAACATGGGAACTGAAGATGTGTGTAACCTTTGCATAATTCTCCGCTGTTTCTTTAAACACTGATCTAGAAAACACCACAGTTAAATCAGATTCTTTAATCATTCAGCATAGAGCAATTCACACCCATGTCATTTAAATCTCCATTTTGAATTGACATGATAGTAACATCTCATTCCACTGTGATGGTTCTTCTGTGGGTAAGGACACTCACACCTGCCTTGGACAGCACTGGTATTTACACTCAATCCCTATTAAACTTGCTAAGTTGTTTATTTTGAGAACAAGCATCTTGATCACTGCTATCTTATGACTTGCACAAATAAGTCTTCATTTCCAATGGAACTCAGTATAAAAACCCTACTGGCAGGTAAGTGGCTTTTGCCCCTGGATCTATTATTTTGTGCTCATCCATTCATCTCTGCTGTCACTTAGCTGTGCCTCTAAACCAGTCTTCAATACTGCAGTAGCTAATAGTGATAACACCATCACCACTGTTCCTACTACCCTCAGCACTTTAAACCACTTAGGATAAGGAGGAAGAAGGGAAACATCATAATGCAGTGCTATTCCCAGGGCTATTACTAGCATTACTGCACCAGAAGTGATATCTTTTAAAAACAAGGCTTGACAGGCAAGCAGAGGAGGAATTGTACTGTTAGCCAGGTTCAACCAGTCTGGCTTGGCTGGGCTGCTTTCTGGGAGAGCAAATCCCCACCTTATTCCTCCCAGGAAAGAGACTGTTGCAGCACCATATGTAATCTGAGCAAATGCCATCTCTGGGTAGTAGGTGCCTTGGATGGCCATGGCCAGTGGGACAGCAACAAATGGAATTAGTCCTGTGAGGCTTAAGTAAAGGGCTGGCCTTGGAGACTCCTTTAGTGACTCTGCACTTCGTTTCAATATGCCAGGGTCCTTGGTTTCAGATTCTTTGGGGGTTTTCTTCTTGAAGAAGGGAAGAGAGGTGTGAAAAGCCTGGAGCTTGGTTGCAGACACTGATGCTGTGTTGAGGCTTGGAGATCTTGAGAGAAGACAAACATCTCTCTGCAGACAGAGGCTGAGAGAGGAGCAAGTTGTCTTATTCTTCCCATACAGCAGCAGTCTGGGACCAGTTACCTTACGGAGCTGCAATTACAAAACTTGTTCTGAACACAAGAATGGATCTGAAGTTACCTGAACTACCTAGGAAATACAGTACCAAGCAGTTCTCTCTGTCAGGTCACATCACAGTTGCACTTTTTCCCAGCTTGCAGTTGTTTCTAATTTAACTAAGCTATCTGGTGCAGCTTTCTCAAGCTCTCTGATAAAGAGCATTCAGGCTCTGCACAGTCAATAACCAAATCTTACTCACCACAAAGGGTTTCTACACCCACCTATCCTTCCACTCACACAGACATTCATTAGGCATTTTTTCTTTTCAAAGTTAATACAAAATGATTACAGAACAAAGACAAGGTCACCCCAGACACTAGCTACTACCACTTCATCACTCTACCAAAAACAGAGAAAGAGAAAAGATATTTGGGCTGTTAAATCCGACCTGATAAAAGAAATTATTTAGCTTTGGTTATAAGCTGCTGTAGAAACTAGGAATTCTCTCAGAAAAGCTAAGGAATGAGAACAGCTGCTTAAATTTGAAAGTAACTTTTTTTTTTTCAGTGCTCCAGTCATACCTCTTATTAGTGTTCTTTTAAAGAAATATAAATAGGGAAGAAGGCTTTAAAAACTTACTTTGAAAGGTGTATGAAAGCAGCATCGTTGTATGAGAGGAAACATACTTGCTTTATCAAGGCCCTAAAACAGAAAAATTCAGAATGTTTGAGACTGATGAACAGCTGAATTTGTCACAGTGAAGTCACAGTCTGGACTTGTTTAAATATATATCTATATTTAAATACACATCTATATCTATACACATCTATATTTTATATTAAATACGCATCTATATTTAAATACACATCTACAGGACTCTCCCATCTGATAAAGACAAACGTTTTATGTTATCCATCTCATTTACCCACTACAGCATATCCTGCTTCTGGTGGCTCTATGAACTCTTAAGTTCCTGAAGTTCTAAGGTTTAATAACTCTTACAGGAACAATTTCTAACTGAAGAGCTAAGTATCAAGCAATACCCACCCTTTTTTGGATCATCTCCTTTCCACGGGCTAAATGTCTGCACGCAGATGATAAACGACCCATTCATCACCCCTGGAAAAAAACATCCTGAACGAAAAAGGAGCGAAAAGCCCAACACTCACCGGGAAGGGGAAGCAGCTCAACACTGAGCTTCACTCCCCAGGTCAGGGTCCTGCAGTCCCGAGGGCGGCTTCGGGCGCTGAAAGCCCCAGGCGAGAAGGGGGAGAGGAGACACTTCGTGTCCGGGACAGTCGCAGGCCCGGGCTGGGCCCCGACCAGGGCGGCACCACTGCCCCTTCCCGCCGCTTCCGGTGTCCCGAAAAGCGCTCCGGCGACTCCCAGCGCTCAGCGGTGCGTGTCCGGGCGGGAACAGAGGTGGGCCGTCTCGTTCCGCAGGGCCGAGGAAGCGCCTAGATGTGCGTGGCACCCACCAGGGCGGCCCCGGTCCCCGGCGTGTTTGAGGTGAAAAGCCGCGCTTCTTCTTCTGCCGCTGCGGCCGGGCTGCCAGAGCGGCGACAAGGGCCACTGCTGCCCGCGGGGTTGCTGCGCGGGACGGAGTGGGGGCGATCCTGCTTTCTGGGTTCCGGGAATTCCGCAGAGGGCGAGCCTCGCTCACGCGGAAAGAAGCGGCGGGCTGGCGGGGAAAAAAAAACAAAACCCAAAAAACACTACAAATCCCAGCATGCCCCGCGGCGCAGGGCCCGCCAGATCGCGGCGCCTGAGGGGCGCACGGCCTTCTGGGAAGCGTAGTGTCCAGGTGAGGAGGGCGGTGCGCGCTGCTGCTCTGATTGGTGCGGCGCCCCCCGGCCTGGGCGGCGGTGGGGAGAGCTCCGCGTGGCCGCCGGGGGAGCCAGGTGGGCGTGTCCCTTCCGCCTCCTCAGCCCCGCCCCACGCTTTCGCAGGCCCCGCCCCCTCCGGCCCCCGGCCGGGCAGGGCCGGGCAGCCATTTTGGGCAGAGCTTTGTTATGGTTCTGGGGCCGCAGGAGGCAGCGAGAGGGGCCTGGCCGGTGAGTGCGGCTCCCACACCCCCTTCTCCCGGCGCCCCGCCGCGCCTTCCCGCGCAGCCCCATCGTCCCTCACCCTGGGACCCGGCCCTCCGCTCTCCGCCGGCTCTGCGGCCTCGGAGCGGCCCGGGATCGGCCTCTCGCCAGGCCGGGAGCCCGCTGGCGGCGGCGGCGGGGGGCGGTGCGGCCGCCCGGGGGGTCCCTCCGCCCTCGGCCCCACCGCGCACTCACCCCCGTCCCTCGGCTGCGGCGGGCCCGCGCGGAACCTGATCCCGCGGGCGGCAGCGAGGGGCACCCTGCGGGGCAGGGCCGCCGGGCCGGGCCGGGGGAGGGCGGTTGGGGCCGAGGCTCCTCGTTTATTGTTTCCTGCTTAGCCGGAAAGTTCCCGGCGCTTGACACTGCTGGAGCGCTGCCGCTCCGGCTTTCGCCCGGAGTTTAGCCTTGTCCTGTCATCAGGCGGGCCGGTGGCGGGGAGACGGGGGGGGCGGGTTGGAGGAAGGACGGACCGGAACGCTGCGTTCCGCCGGGGTGAAGTCCCCGCGGGGCCGGCCCGTCCGCGGGGTTTCCTGCGGGGCGGACGAGACCGGGTTCGGGGGGAAGGAGGGAGGGAGGGGACTCGGCTGCTCGCTGTTTTGATGTCGAAGTGGAAACGAAACCGGGTGAGCCGTGCTGCCTCGGGCCGCTTCCCTGCGCCGCGGTGGGGTTTACGGCCGCTCTTTCCGGCAGCCCCCGGCGGGAGGGGGCGGTCGGTCGGCGCCGAGCAGTGACACGTGTGCGGCGGGCAGCCGGGCCCGAGCTGCCCCTGCCCGGTGCCGGCCCCTCGTCTGGGAAACTTGTCAGGTGCCGGTCGTTATCTGTACGCACAAGAGCAGAGCCTGGCCCGAGTGTGAGGCGGCTTTTTTTTTTTTTTTTTTTTTTCCGTCGTGGAAGTTGTTTCTGCGTGTCTGGGGTGGTTTATGCCTTGTTGGCCTGAGGTCTTAACTTCAATGGCTGCAGCTGGACCTGGTCAGAACAGCCTAGTGTTGCAAAGATCCATTTAAGACTTTAAATTGAATTCGGTTTAGTAATGAGCCGTTTTGGAACGATTTTAGAGCTTTTAGTGGGTGTCTGCACAAATTAGGAGTTTTTAAACAGCTTCAGAGGAGCAGTCGCTATTTACATCCTCGTAAGTAATGGTAGAATAGTTCAAAATCATTGCTTAAAAACCTTTTTATATTAACATGACCAGGTAATTCGGCCTTCCTTTCCCCGCCCCCGAGGTCTGAGTGACACAGGGGTTAGTAATGTTGATAATACTCTGAAGCGTTGCAAGTGACTGAACAAAGTAGGGAAAGAGCAGAGGGGGGATATGGAGATGAGAAAACAAGCAGAAATAACTGAAGAGCCATCGAAGCTGAGTTTACTGGAGAGTTGACATTGCTTCTATAAAAATGTTAGGTGGTTATGAAAAAAGCTTATGCAAATGTTACTTCATGAATGAATATGGCTGGTATTTCAGTGAAAGGTTCCCCGTGCTCATCCATTTGGAGACCGGTATTTCAAACTTCCAGTGTCTGAGTCAGGAAGGAAACAGGTGTAGAGCAGAGGTAGGAAGAAATAAAATGGCCTTGTTTGAGAAGAGCAGTTTTCCCCCTTGCATTCTTTCTGATTACTTCTAAAGAAAAGTACCTTAACTTTATTAAGTTTAATATTGAGAATAGAAAAGCTTCATGTAATACTTCCCTTTTTTTTTTTTACTTTTGTTTTTTTTGTTACAACTGTTTGTAGTGAAGTGCAGCCTCTGTCTTATATTTGTTTTCTGGTTGTAATCCTATGTGACACACAAGTTTCTATTGCATATATCGTATTAGGACTTAAAATAAAAATATGCAAGGAACAGATGGTATTTAAAAAGTCCTTTTTTTTCTACGGATGCCTCAAAAATAAGAGGAGCAGAATGCAGATGTGACACAACAAATCAAGTGGAAGTGCAGTCTTTTGGAATTGTTAGGAAAAATACTTTGAGAACATTTGGTTGGGTATAGCCACCTTGTCTCACAGATGTGGTTCCTTTGTATGTAGTGTTATTGCCTTCTGAAATTCAAGAGCTGTGGGATACTTTTCTTTAATACAGAAAAATACTGTGGTTGGTTGGATCTGTGAATTTCTTCAGGAACATGAGGTGTCAGATAATGCAGTCCTTGTCTTTACTAAGTGAACAAAAATTACTGGCTCAAGATTTAAAGATGGTTTCTTTAATTTAATTTCAGTGTTACCAGATGTTCAAAGTTAGTTGTGTAGCTGCTGAATTGACTTAATTGTGAAGTGTACTTCAGGGCATGCTTTGTTTGTCTGTATGACCGGGTTGGAAAAGGGCTGGCTGTGTTCAGTAGAGCTAAAACAGAAGGCACCTCACTTCAGTAAGGTGCTGGCTGCTCTTGCATGGATACAGGGTTTTTTTCTTATGGCTTTGTGAAAACACAACGACAGGGGGATTGTTGCTGTAACTTACAGGGAAAGGTCATAGTTACTGAATTTTGCATTTGGTGAGGGGGAGTATATACCAGGAAGTCTGGGTTTTTAAAGTTTTGTGTTAATGTATTTGTAGAGGCAGGAGTGGTTTAGATTTTGTTCTGCTAACACAGCAATGTGAGGAGACATTTTACTGTCACTCACGTAGTGACCAGGATACCAACTAAATCAGATGTGGCTTTTGTTTCAGCAAGAGTAATTGAAGTGCATGTTCTCTTTACTTGTCACGTTTGATGAAAAGCAGTGAAGTTGGCAGAAACATGGTCCTGCTTAGAATACTTCATGGATGCCAGGATGTTGTTAACTTTTGTTCTGTAAGTTAATATGTTCCTGTGAAAATGTGCCAGACTTTAATGAGTTACTGTATGGTCAGAAGATAAATTTACATTTTGGGGAGTGGATTTAAGTAAAGATTGATCGTGGCTAAGTGTCCTCCTCCCCATACATGTATGTGCAAACACTGTGCAGACCTAAAAAGTCTGGGTGAGACGAGGCCATTAACATGACAGTAAATGAGAAGGGACATGTTGGTTAAATTAATCATACACATTAGTGATCAGGCTGTATCACTCCAAACTCAGTTAAATGTGTGCTAACTACTTCAGTTCCTGCCTTCTCTCTAGCTGGCTTTCAGAGGGATCAAAAGAAGAATTCTAGTAGTTTGTGACACCTCTGTAGTTAAACAGCAAAAAGACTTTGGAAAGTGTTGGTGTATGCACTTCCATAAAATGACTAATCTCAAATAGTTGCACTTCCAAGGTCTGGCTTAACAAAAATCCTTTGAACCAGTGCATCCAAACATAACTGTGGTTTTCTGCAATAAGTGATACTCAGAAACAAATATTTTGCAGCGTGTGACCTTGTACCTCAGTGACCATGTTCAGCAGGAGCTAGTAAAGTTCTAGGGTTTGCAGTCATTCTAGAAAAAAATGTCTTTGCTTTTTTTTTTTTTTTTCTTCTTTAAATCTTCTGAACTCTTCCATTTTGGTGTTTTCATAGTCTTATCCTCCACCCTGGACGGAGCATCACAGCTTCATGGTGTGATGTTGGTGGCTCTTAAGAGGCAAAGGGGGGTGTGTGTGTGTGTGTGTGTATAATGTTGTCTAAATGCATGTCCTTGGCTTTAGGAATCCCCTTTTTCCAATAGAGGAAGAAATGAAGAAATTTAAAGTAATTTTTCTTGGATCAGTTTTATTTTCAGTTTCTGTTCTAGGTTGAGGTGGATAATCAGTGGCAGGGTGGATAGTGGTATGGTCAGGGATTACTGGCAATGGGGATGGAGGTTTAGTGTGGCAGGGGCTGTCTTACTGGATATCCTGTGACTCTAATAGGGCAGTTGCAACATACAGAGCACGTGGCAGTGATTGTCAGTCTCTTGGAATTTTGTCATCTTCAGTTGTGTTGAAAAATTAACTTGTAAATAAAGGACTGAGGCTGCCATGGAAGTATATGGTATAATTCTGGGCAAAGAAACTATGAGTATTCACAAAGTTGCTGGTGTATTTGTATGGTGAAGATGACAACAGGTCTCTAGCCTTTCGGCAGTCTTTTGCCATTGAGTTGCATCACCCATCATCCAGGGATTAATCAGGATTCATGTGAGGTGGTCTGAAAAGACTTTTGATACTAATCTTAAAAAAAAAAACCAAAAAACAACTTAGCAAGGGAACTGTCTCACCCTGAAAAGGTTACATATGTCACAGTCTTGACTGGTAGTTGGGGAAAAGTGTCTTTCATCTGTGAACTCTTGTTCAGTTAAAGTTGTTAGGTTAATGATGACTTTAATGTCTTCAGGTTGGTTGGGCCTTATGGAATGTATCCCACAGTATTTAGGAAGCATAGAGTTTGCAGGGGTGAAAAAAGTTCCAAAATACTGAAAAGTATAGAGTAGCACTGGCCCTCAACATCCAGAAAAAAATGCAAGACTTGGTTATGTTCAAGGGAGGGGTGTTTGCATCATGAAATCTGTCCTGGGTCACCTACTGTTTGGTGTTTTGAAATCAAAAGCATTGATTTCAGCCATTTTGGTGTAGATGGGTTCAAATTACTGTGTTTAGGAGTATGCTACCTTACACAGACAGGTTATCAGCTGGCTAGGCTGTGGGAGAGTATCTAGGGGTTGTAGTGATTTCTGAAGTATAGTGAGTCAGCACTATCACTTCCATGAAAATTCACTTGTCATACTGGAAAATATACAAGAGCATTGTAAATCAATTAACGAACCAGTTTTTTCATTCTGCTTAAGAGTGGTAGCTAAAAGTATCTTGTCCAGTTTGTGATACTGTTAACTTTGAAAAAGTCATGGCTGGGTAACATCTGTAAGGATAACTAAGTCCATGAAGTAGAGAACCTCTGAGTGAGGATTGGGGAAAATAAAAGGATCATTACATCATCTAGAATGATTTTATACAACTTATGTTTCATCATGCATCAGCAGGTGATCTATAAAGCAGCTTACAAAAATTACCTGCAGGTATAACTAGGAGCCAGCTCTGTCATCTTGTCACTGCCTGCAAGCTGTCATGCTTGGTAGGTGGGTCATATCAGTTTTTTTCATCACCAGTGCTTTGAACTTAAAAGCTTGTAGCTTCAACAGTAAAATTGGAGTAGTTGGGGGTGCTCTTGTTTGTTTGCTTGTCTTAGAAAAACAAATGAACAAAACCATTACTATATTTGATCTCAGAATACATTATTATATCCTTTTTCTGATGTCAAACAGTGCTAGGATACAGGGTGGTCTATGGGACTTCCTCCCCTGACACCACCACCCCACCCCCAAAAGAAAACAAAACAACCCTGCTACCTTCTAAGGTTGCCTTTCAGTTAGGGAATACTGAAGTAAGTGCTGGTCTGGATAAAAGAAGTTGTAAAAGGTATCTGCAAGGAGAAGCTAGCCAGCCTGCTGTATCAGTCATGAATAAAACAAGTAGTTAAGGGTTGAAATTGCAGTAGAATATATTTAGGTTAGGCATTAGGTGCAGGACTGACTTTCAAGCTGTAAGAATAACGAAAACAGATTGTAGAGATACGCTGGAGAATTCTGGCATGCTAATCTCTTTTGATTTGCAGATTCCCAAAAAATATTCCAGTGGAGATATGAATAGCTGCATAATGAATTCCAGTCTGCTGATAGCAAACTCGTTTCTCTGATACTTTTTGAGACGTCTTAGCATTCCTTTTTGGACCCCTGCAGCTCACTGTACAAATTGGTGGAGAAAGGTGTTGCTTAGTTTATATTCAAAGACATCTGATGGGAGAGGGTAGAGCTAAAGTTCTTTAAACCTTAGGATAAAGGGTTGAACCCCCCCAAAAAATTTTTAAAGTCCAGAATTCCCTAGTTTACTGCAGGACACTAAGGAAGAAAAATGACATCATTTAACTCTTGCCCTGTACAGTGTACTTGCAAAATAAAAGCATAATAATTATCTGCAGGATCTAAAGGCAAAGCTTAGACCAGCTGGACAACACCTTGTCCATAGCTCCTTGCTTTGTTTTATCTTTAAGAGTTTAACAGAGTAGGTTGTAGAGACAGCTCTCTACTGAACATCCAAAGAGGATGGATCTGCCAGCTGCAGCAAATCATTAGATCACAGGGTTAGGGGTCAATTCCACTTTTTTTTTTTTTTTTTCTTAAACGAAGACCAAACAAGTTGAATATTTATTATCTTTTGCAGTTTGTTTTGTATGTAGGGGACTTGGTGTTAAATTGAATTGTCTTCAGTGACTTTTCCGCATTGATGTTTGATAATACTTTCTTAGAGAAAGTGCTGAAAATTTTAAACTAGTAGAATGAAAAACATAGGGAATGTAAACTTCAGAAACTGTAGTGCAGGTGTTGTACACATGCTGAAAAGTGCTGAGTGAACATGTCTGTGTCGTGTCCTAGTCACAGACAAATGTGAAGTTTGTTCATAATGTCCTGGTCTTGAGGTAAAATGGTTTGGAAATAATCCAAGTGGAGTGAGGAGCAGAGGGGGTGTCATTAGACCCTGTGTCTTGGCCTGTTATCTTGGGCAAGAAGTACCTGTAACTGGAATGTTCCACCCTTCCCAGTTTGTAGGGCTGGGATAATGTTATACATAACATTCTTTAAAATAATAGTTTATTTCTGAATGTCTTCTGTTTAATTTGTTGACTCTCAATTCTATATGTAAGGGACATGCCTTCTAGTCTCTTACCCTTCATCTGGAATGCAGATCTGTACTTCCCTGTACTTGATTTATAGTCTCTGCTGCCTTGACATAAATATTTGATAAATAGTCTGGTTGTGTTTGGTGATCTTTTCCAAAGGAAATACTTTTTTCTTAACTCCAAATGGAATATATTTAAATGTAAATGTGCTATTGTAGTGATAGTAACCCTGGTAAAATACTGAGTTATAAAATACTCAAAGTGGGAATCACACATCCCTTTTTTTTTATGAAGGTACTGGAGAACTACTTGCTTCACTTCTGCTTAGGCTTAGTCTACATCTCTGGAAGACAGGTAGGCAGGAGGTATGTAGTATGCAGCAGGGATAAGCCAGTAATTACATATTTGCAATTCTTTCCTTATGATGGGGAACACTGTCCTGCTGTATGCTACCGAGCAGTAAAGTGACTGTGTCCAATAAGGCATTGGGCAGACCATATAGATAGGCTTTTTATTGCTATTTCACTTACTCTGTCACAAGGTTTTGGGGAGGATAGTGGTACCTCTGAAGGCAGCCATGTTGAGGTGGTGTGCTTTCTAAGGCTCAGGGCAGAATAGAGCCTTATCTTGACCTCAGATACTTTTGAAAGGTCTGTGGATCAAAGTGCACTGCAAAACAGATGTTTGATTTTGTTCCCTTTGAGAGTGAAAAGGACCTTTGGATTTGATTCAAATTAGCAAAATATATTCTCCAGAGTCAAAATACCTGATGTCAAAATGCTAATGCCAGCTTGAAGTTCAGAACATTGTTCACATTTAAAGCCTAATACTATTCAAAACATGGGTTTTTTTGTTTTGTATCCATAAATACACTTGGTTAATAGAGGTATATACAATCCCTGCAGCAGGGTGGAACAGTGAGCAGGTTTTAATATTTCAGATGAGTACCACAGTTCCCTAATATGTGCAATACTAAAGACTGTTAAAGCCACATTGGAGGGAAGTGGAATCTTAAACAGCACAGGAGAGTGGCATAAGGAGTGATAGTATTGCCAGTGGCTGTAGGAATAAAACATTCAGGAGTAATTGTTGGCATAATATCTAGACAGTGTGTGCTGTCCCTATTCTTTGCTTTTAAGGAGTTGAACCTTTTAGATTTTACATGTTTAAATTGGTCCTCAAAGTAAACTCCTTAAAACCCACGGGAAAGGTTCAGTTGTAATGTATCACACTTGCTGGCAGAGCTTCAGAGCCTTATCATTTTACACAGGCCTCTGCGCAGGTTCCCCAGATGCTGCCTTACCCAAAAGGTGCTCGGGGCTTTTGTGTTAAATACAGCTTGCTTCCAAAGACAAGCTTGCTGGCTTTGGGGTCTGTGATCTCCTGAACTTGATACAGTTGACCCAG
Organism: Calypte anna; assembly: GCF_003957555.1. NCBI lineage: Eukaryota > Metazoa > Chordata > Aves > Apodiformes > Trochilidae > Calypte > Calypte anna. Next base: position 21,579,479 of record NC_044254.1, on the reverse strand, counting down.
TAGTGATGTAGTGGTAACCTTCCTGGCAGAAGCTTGAATCAGCTGGGGCTGGAAGGGAAGGCATCCATCAATTAGCAGCATTGCTAAGGGTAGGGTTTTTTGGTTTGGTTTGGGTTTTTTTGTTTGTTTGTGTTTGGTTTTGGTTTTGTTTGTTCTGTTTTTCAATTACAATTTTTGATTTGATTTTTCTTTGTTACATCACAGTATTAGTAGTCACTTTTGTCTGTGATTTGGTTGCAGTACTTGTGTATACCTTTGGAACTTTCGTTGTTAAATAAATCATCTCCTTGCCCACTGCATTCTAGATGTGGGTATGTATTCACAAAATCAAGCTGTTAAAGCATTGCAAGGTATGTGGTTGGCTGGGTGTGTATATTTGTTCCTGAAATTTTGAAGGAGGTAAGATTCAGGTCAGTGTGACCCTAGAGAAATGGAAAGTAGGTAAATGGACACACTGTTTGTGAAGCCCTACTGCTCCAAGTGCCAGTGGGAGGACTGTCCATAGAGAAAAGTGTTTTAGAGTATAGGTATGTCCACATTCATCTTTCTTAACCTGTTTTCAGTTCACTGAAGTCAAAAGTGGTTTGCACAAGTGGTCAGATATGTAAAAGTTACTATGATTTTCCCCCACCTCCAGCCTGTTACTCTGGAAAAACTTTGCACGGACAAGCATCTGGCATGTTTTCATCTTGGAATATATAGATTTTCAGTGCTGTTTCTAGAAAAAAAAGTTCTAATGATTCTGCAAGATAGCTTCATTTGCTTTAAACTCAAAAATCAAGGTGTTTATCTTTCAGTAATAGCTGTTTTTTAGAAGAACTTTTAATATCTGTCTGTATCTGGGAAGATTTTTGTTTGGTACATGATTAACATTTTAATCTATCATTTTGTGTTTTAATGGGCTTATGTTCCCCGAACTTCATAAAATCCTGCACAACCAATGCTTTGCGTTTTTAGAAGTTGGAGTTTTCAGCATACGAGTTAAACGATGTTTTCCACAGTATTCTTAATTAAAAGAACTGCCCTTTATATTTGAATAACCATTTTGGGGGTCTGGCAGTGTGATATGGAAAGAAACCAAGTAATGATGACAGGTGTGTGTTGTAGTTATGCTGGTGCATAATACCTCAGGTGTGTGAGCTACTCTTAAAACTACCAGTTGTACGTGCCAATCTGGAACACCTACACTTGTCCTTTCAAGAGGCAGCTGTATTTCAGTCATGTAGACAGACTGAAGGTGTGTCTAGACAATTGTATTAATGAAAGCTTAAAGCAAAACGAAAGTAAGCTTGTTTTGTAGATATTTCATGTAGGTGAACATGCCATTAACTGTAAATAAACATTCTCAACTTTAGAACATGCAGCTCGGCAGTTGTTACAACTCTTGGAGTGGTTTTGCAGCACTTGTATCTTCTGTAGTAAGGCCTAATAATGCATGTTGAAGTAAGGTTTATAATTCAGTTCTTTTAAAGGACTGTGCACCTAAATATGATTATCTTAATGCAGTAAAATATTTCTATTAAGACCTAGCCGTGTTCTGCTTTTTTGGAAGATAGGATAATGGCATTTCACGTGTGACTTTTTTTGCTATCTTTAAGGAAATCATTAGTGTGTTTTTGACTCCTCCTCAGTTAGGCTCCAGGCTGTGACTCCCTGTTTCTGTCAATGTGTTAGGTGAATTGAAAGTTCCTAGAGACCATATCTTAGTGAATGTGTATGGTATTGAATTTTTTATCATAAACTACCATATACCTGTTAAACAGCACCACTCTGAAGAGTAACCAGTTGGAAGAGTCTGTTTGATTAAACTTTATATCTGCTTGATTTAAAAACTTTAAAATTTAGAGTTATACAGAAAGAAAACTGATGAGGGGAGCAAATTCTCTTCTGCCTTATGCATTCATTAAATTGTCCACTTAATTTTCCTGAATGCTTTTGCAACCCAGCTGCCAGCTGGTATTTAGGAATATTACTGAAATCCCAACTGACTTGGCTAGTTAAAAAAGCAATCTTTACTTTTTTCAAATAAATGTATTCTATTTGGAGAAATACATAGAAATGTAGTGAAGTGAGCTGAAATTGTGGCAGGGATAGATGTTGTTCCTTTGACCTTTTACAATGGCTATGAGTTATATTGATAAATGTATAATGAAGGGTAAAAGTTTACTTTGTGCCGGTTTTCTGCTAGAGGCTTCAAGTCTTTGTGATTTGCTGTTGCAGGAAATGAGGAATTGAATTAATGTAATTAAATAGGCCTCTAAGTAGACAGCAGAGGTGAAGGGACCTGAGAGAGTTTGCAAGGAACATTGTGGCAGAAAAAGCATCCAGTGATACCTGTCTGTTTCAGAAAACTGCCCTGGTTCCAGGTATTCCCAAGGACGTCATGTGCTAGAAAGGCAGAGCATGGCAGGTGATCTTTTCTTTCAGGGCAGATTTTGCTTCCCACTGGACTTTTACAATTTTGTAGGTCAATGTAGCAGTTAAAAAATGAAGTAATTCGGAAAAATGCACTGCTGATAAGGCTCATCTATGCATTTTCTTAGGAGTTTTGATATGTCTTGATCCATTCCTAGTGAGTAATTTCTTACCAAAGCTAAGGCGCCTTGATTAACTTGTGTCTTTGGTCTTATATTCTGATCAGTGTAGGTCTTGGAGTATTGAATGGTTCCTTGCTTTTACTGCCAGGTATATATGTAAAGCTGAGGTTGAGAATCAAGGCTTTAGAAACTCTTTGGTTAAGAGATTAACTGGTCAGGTCCATGTTAGGAGTAGAAATTAAATTCAACAGAAGGATTGAAACAGATGTCTAACTATAGTCAACTGTATAACAGCAAGAAAACTTTATTAATGCTGTATTAGAGAATGGTTTTGTCCTGGACTATGTATGTTCCTTACTGAAGTCCATGTCTCTTCTTTAAATTAAATATTTCTTTCATGTCAAACTTTTGATATTTTTTTAGACAAATATGCAATGAAATCTGATAATATGAGAGAGCATCAAGCATCTTATTTGTTTATTTGACTCAGTAACAAATATCACTTTCCACTCATGTGTTAAATGACATAGTGAACGATATTTAGATAGAAAACTTGAGCACTAAGGAAGGGGAAAGTGTAATTTTGCAACAACAAAAGTTAATGGAGGTTGCTATGAAATAAGTTAAAGCGCTTAATGCAACATGTAAAAATTGATAATTTTAATTATTTTTTGAAAGTTATTTAGAGCTGTTAGCAAGTGGAACCTCTGTCGTAACACAGATGTGTTTTATGTACTTACTTGTGGAAAGACTTCCTTATTTTGATATGTGGAAGAATAATTTGGGGTAGTTGACAGAAAATCTTTTTTCTACACCAATGCTCATTAATGTAGATTCATTGTTCTGAAAGGAAGTATGCTTTTTTTCCCCTCAGTTATATTATAGTTGTTGTTATTTTCTCTTTTTTTCTGTTTTCTATTTCCAGAAATAATTCAAACTTGAACTCATTTGAAAGGAGAGAATTAATTAGATTTGCATTGACAAGCACTTATGTTTGTTTTTTTCCTGGAAGTGGCAGCTGATGATGATATTTGTCCTTGCTGTTTTCCATAGTGAATTAGAGACCAGTTCGACTGAACTGGAAATGCAGTATGGGAACAATTGGAAACTTTGCCTTCAGGGAGTGCACAAGTGTTCCACACATAAGCTCATGTGCATGACCAGAGAATAGCAGATCTCACCTGTACTTTGAGGGATCTGTTTGTTATTCAGTAGCTGGCAAAGGTCATTTCAGTTTTATGTAGTAATCAAAAGTAGAAACTGTGTTAAATATCATGAAGAAATGTTTAAAAATGCACAGTTTTCCACTGTATAAATCAAGTTCCCAGATCTCGAGTGTTTTGTGCAATTTTGGTCTCATATCTGCAAGATACAGTACAAGCTAGGAAAGCTTTCACAAGTAGACTGACTCAGCTTGAGAGATGGATTGATCTATGTTAGGTGCTGCTCCTTAATGAAGTGCTTTGGTCACTGATATCAACAATATTGAAGTAGCAGGTTAGGAGACCTGAATCTCCTGCAAAATATTTTTATATTAATGGTTGTAGTTTTGAAAACTGTTGATGTGATTTCCTTTTCCAAAAGCACTGGGAGCCTCTTTTCTGAAGTGAAACCTGGGTATTGTACTTCTGCAGAGGTTTTAGTTTTGTTGCATATTGAGATCCAGTTCCTGCTTCAAAACTGTAATTCTGTGGTGTTTGTTTATTTAGATATCCTTAAATCCATAGAAGAGTTCTGCATGGGCTTTGCTCTGTTTAGGTCTGTTTCTCACATTGCTGTGAGTCATTCTCAAGACTCAGTAAATAAGCTTCTTAAATTATGTGACTTCTGTCAATAGTTTGACATGGCTTAATTTCTATACAGTTTGTTCTGAAAAGCATATTTATTCAGAAGGTAATTAAGTACTGTCAACTACATTAAATTTGTTCCTGGTTTATCTTCTACTTTCTACTCAAACATTTGTTAGCAGCCTCAGAAGGTCACATCTAAAGGAGTTCTGTATCTGTGCTGAGTTCAGCATGGTGGGAAGACTGTTCTGTCTGCAGCAGATGTTCCTGCACGTCTCTCTACACACTGAAAAATTACCCTTTAATATAAAACCAGGTGTTGATAGGTTAGCACTTCTGGGTTTTGCAGTGTGTGGTACTTACTAGCTTGTGGTTCTGGGTGGGACGCTTGGGAAGTTCCTGGGTCAGTTTTGGGTATGGCCATGTCTGCTCTGTTTTAGTCTCATCCTCACTGGTAGTTTGTAGGCTCCTTGTTATTGTGCCTCCAGAAATGTGATCGTGGCTACAACTTAGGTGCAAAAAACGTTTTCCTCTTTCCAAACTCCCCTACAATAATGTAATCTAGTTCCAGAAGGAAAAAAAAAATTACATGAAAATAAGAGCTTAATAAAGAGAGTGACCCAGAGGATTAAGAGGTGATGATTCTTTTACTACTTCCTGTGTGTGTTTTGAGTCTCTCTCAAAACCATCTTAAACGCTTTAAGCATGTGAAATTATTTTTTTTTAAAGAATAGCATCACAAGTGGAACAAACCCTAAAATCGATCAAAGAATGGCATCAGGTCCAAATAAGGAAAATTTAAAAGCATAATGCAACACACCTAAAGGGATCCTCAGAAACAGCTGATGGCATCAAAACAGTAACAATATTTTTCAGGTGTTCCAGGAGTAGTAAACCTATCTGTTTGCTTCTGGTTAGGTAAAACCTTTGTTGTTGGTATTTCATGTGGAGGAGTTAAAGAAATACTGGATGTATCAGTACCATTAGTGTCCTGAGAAGGGAGTCTGGCTGTATTGGAGCAGGTGAGGAATGATATGGGCACAGAGAAAAGGCAAGAGGTTTGGAATGACAAAGCCTACCTGTGGCCTAGAGTCTTGTCATTAATTTAGCAGCAGGTGTAAAAATTGCCATGAAGTGTGGAATCCCCCCCCCCCATCAGCTGCATGGAGTTTCTCCATTCTTCCTTTTATTTTGATTCAGCTTGGTTGTATTGCCCTTTTGTAAAAATAAATCTGGGAAGTGGTTATTTGAAAGCAAAAATACCCTTTCCAGGGACCTTTTTTTAAAAAAAATTATATTATTTCAGGTTTGGTATTTATCAAATAGCCTTTCTTACTTGCATTATAGCTGCTCATTTTCTGTTATTCTTTGTTTATGTCACTTGTATTTGATGGAGTTTTGTTTGTTTTTTATAGTGACTACAGTTCCTGTCTCACCTCTTTGATGGAAGAGGACTATGACCCAGAAGTGAATTCTTCACTATAGAACAAGAAGCTCTTGTGGAAAAAATTGTGTCCCTTTAAAAGCAGCACCCGGTCTACAAAAAAACTAGAGTAGAGTAGGGTAGAGGAGGTTATTTTTGGACCTGGCGTTTTTTTGTTGGTGTGACCTATGTTTCAGCATGTAAATGGTGAAAAACAGGGAGATAAACATTTGTGCCTGCTTTTGAGCTTTGTATCAAGTAGTGCTTAGCTCTCTGGAGCATTAACTGAGTTACGTGAAGACCAGAGTATATCCTAACATTCATTTTTTTAAATACTATACCTTTTTTTAGCAGATGTATGTGATAAAAATGAAGTTTATATTTTAAGAGCACTTGGGCTGATTCTTCTTGTTTAGATCTCAGCATTTGGAGCAAACATTTTTATGTAACATTGTCCTTTTTCCAGAGTGTACAGGTTGATCTGCTGCAGATCATGAATTATCCAGCAGACTTGAGTGTATCTGTTCAGTATTAACCATGGTGTTGCTCTGAATGTTGTCATGCAGGGTTGACAAACCTTTTTGTAATGTAAAGGCTGACTTCAGTACTACCACGACCAGAGGAAATTTAATGAGGTGAACGTGGTCGTGGCTTTTTTTAAATATAAATTACCTTCTTAGGTATTTTTTTTTGTAGTGAGAGTGCAAAGAGAGGTTAAAATGAGCAGCTGAGGGGGTGAAGGGCACAGTTGGCACGAAGTGCGGCCTCTCGTGCTCAGCTTTGAGACGCACTATTGCCTCAAGGCTGGCCTTACAGCATACTGGAGAAGAAAGGAACCCAAAAGTCAGTGAAGCACAGAAACTGAGGACATTGAACTATAGAGGCCAAACTCAGGTAAGTGATCATATATACTTTTTTCATTGCTTATATCGTGTTGACAAACTACAGTTGAAAAACAAAGCAAAGCAGTAAACTGAAAAAGCTTTCACAAAAAAGCAGAATTCAGTTATACAGAGCAATACTGGAATATTCATTGTTTTGAGTAGTGGAAATTGCTGTGTCTTGTTGGGAGGAATAATTGCACTTCCCATTCCTTAGTGAGAAGCCTCAATTGGTCTTGAGTTAAACTTCGATTAAGATCCTTTAGCCAGCTTGTGCTCTGTTCCTAACCATTTGGTTTTTTAGCTATGAAAGGAGTTTTGACATAGGATATTCCCTGGTGCATGGAAGTTGGAGGATCTGGACAGGATTTTAAGTTGGGGGTGCAGGAGTTATTATATGATAGTTTTGCAGGTCATTGTCATGATCACTGGTGTGGCCTCTGGAATAAAACATGCAGTGATCACCCCTTTGCAGACTGAGACAATGAGGAGTGCAGTGAAGAAAACCACCCAAAATGCTGTAATGTCTTGATTTTACATGTCTGTGCATTGTATGGCTTTTGTATGCTGCTTATTCTCTTCCCACCTCCACACCCATTCTGTCATGAACTTTATGGGTGTGTTAATTGTAAACAGGAAGTAACTGCTAATGTTTAAGTTCTTACCTGTTTTGGTTATAGCAACAAAGTCAGCAGGAAATAAAAAATGCTTAAGTGTAGTAAGAAAAAGTACAGCACTTTTCCCATTCATTTGGAAAGGCCAAGGTGTGGGAGATAAATTGTATTACTATATTTCAGTTTGGAAAAAATGTCAGGGAATGTTCTTTTCATTTACAGATCCTGGCCATGAGGTTTGATGCCTCATTTTGTTGAAGGGAGACACTGGACCTAAATGGCGCAGCATGACTTTGTTCCTGCCTGGCTTAACTTCTCAACACCACAGTCAACCAAGGTATCATTAACACAGATTTCCTCCTTTTACATCTAGGACAATAATAAAGAGCAAAAAGTTGCCCCAGTGTTTTGTTGAACTTAAAATTTTTAATTTTAACTATTTTTGTGTTTTTAAAGAAGGCTTTTGGAAATTTAGTTGAAAATCATTTTTGTTCTTGTTTCAACAAATGTATCACTTTTATTTCAGAGGTGAAGCAATCTTTGTGTTTTGACATGGAAGTAGTTCAGTGTCTGTGTTGAGACTTCAGTGACATTCCAAGTAGAAAATCTTTAAAGAAATGGCCCTAAATCTGTGGGGGTCAAGACTTGAGCTGCCACTTAGTTGCAATTCAGGATATAATTTGCATTTGATTTATGAAAGTAATCTGACCTTTGCTGAGTAGGAGATTGATAATAAGCCCTTGAGCTCTTAACTCCAAACTCAGAAATACTCATTAGTTTCTTGCAACCCTAAAATGAGGGCAGTTTGCCTGTCAGTGTCTATTTAAAACTGGTTCCAGATGAAGTTTAGGTTGACCCAGGAAGTCTGTTTTGGTTGTTTAGCAATTTGTGTTACTTGTGCATGGCAGTGGAGAAAAACACTTTAATAGGCAACCAGATTACAATGGTTAACATTGATGAACAAGAAAGAATGCAGATTTCATCTTCATGCTTAAGTATAAGGATATAAAAGTAATTTCAGGATATTTGATCAATTTAAAACAAGCCTTTTTTTATATATAAATTGGGGAAAGTGAGGAATAAAAGATTCTTTGAAATCTTAATGCTAGAAACATTGTTATCTACAGCATCATAGTTGTTTCAGTCCAAAAGTGCTTTAACTTGAGTACCTCAGAATTCTACTCAGACTGATTGGACCCTCCATTTCTGTCTTCAGGAGTACCTGTGTATGATTGAATTTCTTTAATGAAAGTATGTAATTACAGAGACTGCCTGTAGGATTCGTGTTTTAGGTTCTGTCTGAGTAGGATCTGAGGATTTGTGTGCCATTCTGATCAGGTTCATGTGACTGTTGACACTGTCAGCTAAGCAAAGCAAATATGGATGGTGTATTTAAAACTAGCACAGGAACATGGGATTTGGGGTTGTTGGGTGTGGGTTTTTTTCTGGGTTTTTGTTTTTTTTTCTGATATCAAAATGTAACTGTTGAACTGACAGGCTCCTGGAATGCCCTAATGAATGCTTCATTACATCACTTTTTACTTTCTGCAGTCCCCTGCAACTACCTTTGAGAAACATGGAGAGCATCTTCCACGGGGCGAGGGCCGCTTTGGGGTGAGCCGTAGGAGACACAACTCCTCTGATGGATTTTTCAATAATGGGCCCCTCCGAACTGCGGGAGGTGAGTAGGAAGGCTCATAATGCAGCCTGAGACCAGACATTTTGGAATATTCTACAGAATGAAGAATTCTGCAGAATATAAACAACGTTTTCCCAAACAGTACCTTTTCAAAGCCTCCTGTAAGAAACCTGTGTTATCTACTTCCATGCCATGTGCTCAGGCCTAAGGGGTTTGCGTGGTAGCTGTATGTGTATTGTGTAGCTTGGTTTGTTTTCTGATACAATCACACAGCAGCTTAATAAGTTCAGCCTAGTTACTTAGTGAACACTGACTTAACAAGAAAAACAACCTGATATTTTCAGTATCCTGCACACTGTGTTGACTTTTTTATTTGCATACTTATCTCCTTTTGTTTAGACTGCTGGCATCAGCCATCCCTTCTCCGCCATGATTCTGTGGATTCTGGTGTTTCTAAAGGAGGTCATGTTGGGCTTTCTGGCAGTCAGCCTGGCTGGCATGGTTCCTCACGGGGCCATGATGGTGTGAACCAGCGTGGTGGAGGAGGAACTGGAGTTCATCGCCACTGGAATGGCAACTTCCATTCTCGAAAAAGTTCCGCCTTTCAAGAAAAACTGCCTGTTGAATCCAGGGAGGAGAAGAAAGAAGATAAAGAGCAGTTGCAATTTGAAGAAGAAGACTTTGTAAGTGTGTAGCTTCTCACTAGAAGTGGCAGCTGTGAGAAAGCAGCTTTTTGGATCTCATTTTTAGTAGTACTGATAGGTGGCGAAGATCTAGAGTTTCATTCCATTCCGTGTTTGAGATCACAACAGATTTTACAAAATCATTCCAGTACTGACAGGATGCTAACTGGTACCCAGAGTCCTTAGGACTTGATGACTTGTTGGTTTTGGCATAGTACTATGTTTTGCAAAATGGTTATTGTGAAATGAAGACAGAATTCTAACACACAAACCAGATCTTCAGAGAAACCCATAAGGTGACACTTCGGTCTGCCGCAAGAAGAGTAGTTGTACTGACTTTGTGGCTTTGTTTACAAACCCTTTTTTAGCTCCTAAGTACAGCTATTCAGCTTATCTTTAGTCTGCCTGTTTCTAGAACAGAATGCCTGTTGGCATTCTAGTACAGGCTTGTTCATACTTGCTCAGACCTTTACAGCCAACTGTCTTGAATCTTCTAGAATAGTATTTATAATCAGAGATGCTTTCCTGTCTTTGAGTGGATCAGGGTTTCTTGAGACACTTCTTCCATCAGTATCTCCAGTTCATCAAGTTTATTCTTATCCAGCATTCTGAATCACATGGTACTGTCAGTACAATAGTATCTTATGTCTTGGCTCTATTTTCACTGGAATATCTTCAAGTTTTCAAGCTTTACCAAATAGTTCTTGTAGTTACAGCTTTTGTCCTTACCATGCTCATTCCTTAATGGTATTGCTTGGCTATATGTGCACCTTTTCTGCTTTCTTTCCAGTCCTAATTTTTTTTCTGGCCCCTGATGAGGCTTTTATTATTATCAGACCATGTATTTTGCTTTTTGTATGTTGTTCATTGCTTCCTCTAGGCTCCTCTTGACCAGTGTAATGAGGTCAGTGTTGTCTGTAAGGTTCTAGTAACTCAGTCCCTTCACCTGATGAAATTCCTATGACTTCATCTTCAGTTCTAAAGCCATTGCTGCCTCCAGTAATGAGAGTTCCTGGTGATAGTGTGCACTCTTGTGTGTATCAATTTTGAGCTTTTTGCTGTCTTATTTAGCTTTTTTCTTTGGTAGACTTAACAGCTGAAGTTGATAGGGCAGTTAGATGGCACCACTTCTATTTAGGAAGTTAGGAGCTGGAGTGAAATACATGAATGCCACACAGCTGCTTCTAGGATCTCTACTTAACTTGCCACAGAAGCCAGTTAAGCTTCCTTAAGGGTTATTTTCAGTGAAGTCCCTGGGGAGTGGTTGCTGCTTGTGTTAAACTGCTCTGGTTAGGAGTGGTACCCTGCCTCATAGGGTGGTCAACATCTGGAGGGCAGTGATCAAGCTGTGTGCAGATTTCTGCTAATTTAATTTCTCAGTACTGAATTCAATATTTCTATAAGCTTGCTGAAATAGGGAAGATTGTTGTAACAGTTGTGGCTGTGCAGTGTTGTAATCAATCTCAGTCTAGATCTTTCTTACATTTATTGCTTCACTCCCTTCTTCAGTTCCTTGATGAGTGCTTTACGCAAATTATACGTCTGTTTCTTCTGTTTTTTCTGTTTCTACATGTCTAACTACTTTCCCCCTTTCTTGTTTTTTTTAAGATTATAATACTACAGTGTCTAGCAGCAAGCTTTACTAAAGAAACTCCTGTATTGTCTTTGCCATAGTGGTGAAAGTAATGTATACTGTGGTGAAGTATACAGCTGCTAGGCCTGTGTGACTGATGATGGCAACACTTTCCTGAAAGCTCTGCAAAACAGTCTGTTAGCCTGAGTTCTGTGGTGTGAGCACCTCTGCTATAAAATTGACCTGTAACTAAAAAATGAAGCTCTGAAACAGGAATTTCTGGGATCTGAGGCAGGAATTTATGCTATGGTTATGGTGTGACGTTTTTTCCTAACTCATATAGAACAGGAATGCCTGCTATTTCAGAAGCTCATTATTAGAGACTTATGCTATTGTCATAGTAACTAACATATGAAGAATTCATTAAAAAGGAGAAAAAGATGGCTTTGAACTGAAGTTATTTGGGATGGGGGGAGAAGAATAGCTGATCAGAAACCCCACTGAACACTTAGGTTTTCTGTACTCTGCTTTGAGCTTGGACACATCCTTAGTTGTTCCACTAAACTGAATTCTGATGGCTAATCAAAGGCAGGTCTGCATGCAGTATTTTTCTGTATGGTGGACTCTGAAGCTTCACATAAATTTACATGTTGCTTTTTTTGTCAGTAGATGTTTATGTATTCTTTATTACTTTACATTAGAATCCTAGTATTGCTTTTTTTTATTATAATATAAAAATATTTGGGAAATGAGACTTGAGTCTTCATATACATGAGGTAGGTTCTGGTTTATATTTTGAGCTGCTGATTAAATACCTAAATCTTTTGTATGAGTTGGTTAGTAGGATCTACTCAGTTGTATAGTAAAGGGCCTCTCCTGTACAGTCTGATAGTTCTGTTGGAAATACAGCAAAAGCCAAGGAGAAGCTTGGTTTTTAGATGACTTGTGAGAAAGCGTACTCTTGTAATTCAGGTACTGTTCAGACAAATCAGTCTGTGTTCTGAGTTCCCAGAAGCATAAAGTTATGTTAATATTGAAATGTATTTATTGTATGGAATATAACAATACATTTGTTTGCATTGTCTATTTACAGCCATCTTTGAATCCGGAAGCTGGAAGACACAACAACCAGAACAAACCTTTAGGAACACCTTCTGGAGTATGGGGTAGGCAAAGGTTTTTACATTGCTGTACAGAATGCTGAGCCAGAAAGTTGTAACAGATGTTTAAAATTTAGGCTTTTTCCACTATAAAAAGATTTTAAAGACCTTAAGTGAACCAGACAGTTTGCAGCTTTCTCTCGTTTGTTGTTTTCCTCCCCCAGTCTTCACTGATCTCTTGGCATTCTTGTCTACTGGAAACGGTGCTTGTCTTGCTATAAAGAACCTGCTGGTGGCAGTAATGTCACCGTTCTGCATTTGCTTCCTTATTGCATTTACAATTTCATGAAGTCATCGCTTGAAGAGCAGAGCAGGTTTGAGTAAACCTAGACATTAGTTCCTGACTCAGCATGCTTATATTAGAAGTACAGCAAAACTGTCATAATTCTGTGGTTTGGATTTATTTGTTTTTTTTTTTTTAATTCAGAACAGGCTTGCTTGTGATTGCAATGTGATATTCATATCTAAATCTCTAAAAAAATTTGAGGGAAACAAGGTACCAGTCCTAGCAAGTGCAGGTTAATCTCTAGTTAAAATGCACCTAGATTATTTGGGTTAGGTATCATAAACAGTATAAATAAAGAATTCTAAACCATGCCTTGCTATAATAGGAGATTGTATATAATAGGAGATTGTTGAATGTTTGTCAGGTAGATTTTGTTCAAACACAAAAAATCAGGACAACTACCATTTATAGGTCTTAACTTTTTATACTATTACTGTTAAATTATTCTGCTTCTGCAAATGTGATTTGGCCTTAAATATCAGTTGTGCTGGTTTGTAAAAGCACTCTGCCTAATACCTCAAAAGTTATGCAAATTATTTTTGCTGTGTTGTTGACAAAGCTGATCCATGATTGCTTAAAAAAACACTAATATCTGTTCTGATTCCTGTAGTATGGTGAACAGGAGGATGTTAGCTGATGTCACTGTAGGTTTTTCCCTTCAGAGATTGGACTTTGACATCTTTACCCAGTATCTATGCTCAAAACTGAAACAAAAGAACAGATGATAGCAGTCTGAGAATCAGATGTGTAGTATGTAAGTTTGAGAGGGAACAAATTATAGGAATATACTGAATATTCTGTTATGAAACAGAACATTTGTGTTTCAAAATCTTTCTCCTTTTATATTTACAGAAAACCCCCCTAGTGCCAAGCAACCTACCAAGATGCTGGTCATCAAAAAGGTTTCAAAAGAGGATCCTGCTGCCGCCTTCTCAGCTGCATTTACATCGCCTGTTTCTCACCTGGCAAATGGCAACAAAGCCACCACCATTGTCCCAAGTGTCTACAAAAATCTGGTTCCTAAGCCTGCAGCTCCACCTTCCAAGGTACAAAGTTTCCAACTAAGTGAACTTGGGACAAGTAGGAGGAGATGGAATCCAGTAGTTTCTGGTGTAGTGGCCTTTACATAGAGGTCTTCTACTGGATTTTTTTTTTTCCCTGTTAAAATGCCACTTGGTCTGCCAGTACAGAAGACTGAGTTACACTGATGTCTGTTTGGGTGTGTTCTCATGGGTTAGACAAGTCCTTATCTTAATTAGACAAAACAAGCAATGCTAGGGAAGCCGAATGTGTGCTGTGTTGTGCATGTGATTACCTTGAGAAATCTTTATTGGGTTACAATACTTTGTGTTTAAAACACAATTGAGGCCAAGATCAGATTAGATTGTAACATCCTGCAGCTAAACTCTTAATTTAGTTGAGCGTTAAAGAAGGGGTAGAAAAGTAATGAGTTGTGGTATAGTTCTTTTACTGAAAGGAGTGGAAGTGTTGAAAAAAACAAGCAGGTTTTTTTCATTGCTTAGTCCTAAGCTTTATTCTTACCCATTTTTCCAGAGATTCTACACGTATAGATGGCACAGAAACCTTGTTAATATGATAGCGAAAGTGTTAAAGAAGCTACAGAAAATTATTAGTTTGGTTGTTTTTTAAAAAGGTGTCCAAATATTTTAAGTTTAAAATGTATTAGTTATTAATAATGGCTGTGCCATTCAGAAAGAAGAAATCTTCTATATAATTAGAAGACAGCAATTTTAGAGCTCCTTTCGCTTTTGTATATTTTTCTTAATTCCTACCAAATTCTGTCAACTACAGGAAAATCCTAATGGTTCAAATCGTTATCAGATTATCTGCTGGTGTCATCAACAGAGCTTTTGATAATGAATGGTGACCATTAGCAAGCTAAAAGGTGGGAGATCAACTTATCTTTAGGCAGAAAAACTGTGCCTGATGTCTTTTTTTAAAGGTGCAGGCATAAAGCAGCGATGGTAGGTAGGATGCATTATTCTGAAGACTGAAGTTGTACAGAAATTGCAGTGTCTAAAACAGTAGAGGGCTAAAAACATTCCATTAGACAAGGTCAGCAGTATTGGAAAGCTGTCACAGGCAAAATGAATGAAAAATGTTCTTTTTAAGTTGTACCAAGTGGTACTGAAAGGAAAAGAAGTGGTGGCAGTGAAACAAATCTGTTCTTTCTTGGCTAATTGTTCACAGTCGAGCAATCCATAATCTGCAAACGATTCCTTTTGATAGGATTGGATTTTGATTGGATTCTGCCTGAATCCAGCGGCCTCCTTGAGAAAGTGGTAGGGTTTTGGTTTTGGTAGTGGTCTTTGGTTTTGTCTAAGATGCCCCTTTGTGGAAGCTGGGAGAACAGCAGTCAGCATCCGAGAGCTGGATATCTGCAACCACTCAGTCTGTGGAGACTTTTTGTCATAATAATTTGCACTCTCTTTTTAGTACCAGGCGATGTTGCACTTATTGAGATATTTTCTGGGTTCTAAGAGCATGTTTGAAATGAGTGCTGTGAATGCTGAACGAACTCTTGAGTGATATGGACTGCTTTTGTTTCTAAGTTGAAGTGTAAGAGTAGTGCTGATGGCCTCCCCTACTGCTTTATTTGTTTTAAAATTAATAAAATAGCCCAATGCAGAGTTAGAACATACTGAAATATAACAGCTTCTGCTGGCATTGCTCACAGAAGGCAAAGATATGTTGCATCTCAGATTTAACTCTCTTTTCCATGAGTTATGTGCTAGGGACTTAAAAGTAGGCTTCAGAATTCTAAGGGGTAAAAGGAACCAGTATGTTTTGATGCTTGAACAAGTGCATTTGTCATGCTACTTGATAGTTTCTTGTTAGGATCCTTTTTGTATGGACTTTCATTTCACAGTGTTTGTCCTTGGTTGATAAGAAAGACTCAAGAATAACATTCCAAGTAACAATAACTTATCTTGAAGTCTTTGCTTTTCAGCCAAATCAGTAGTGTGTTTGAAGGGGTACTGCAGAGAGTATCTAGAGCAAAACAGCAAGTACTCATCAACTTTAATGAACTGACTGCTCCTTTTCTTTTTTCTTGTTCTTGTTTTTCTTATGTTGTTGCTAAATCAGTACAAGTGATTTAACAGCAGTGCAATCAGAGCTGCTTCCTTGCACAGGGGAAGTTACTGTCAACTGATGCAAACCCTTTCTCTGTGGCACACTGTTCCCATATGAAATGTGAATTTAATTAGCATTTTTTTCTTTCTATCTGTAACATGAATTCCATTACTTGGTGGTGAGTCTAGCTAATGAAGAGCAGTGATAGATTTTTTTTCTTTGAGCTCTAGTGGTGTTTTACTGGAGGGTGGTGTCCATGAAGCAGAACTATGTGGTTTGGAGAAAACAGAAGATGGGGAAAAGTAGTGTGGGTATCAAGGGAAATTTGTTGAGACTGTTCTTGGAGAGGGGAAAAAATCTGTATAACAGCCAACATACTGTTTATTTTTGTGTTATTATTTGCAAGGAACCCTTTGTGCCTTATTTTTACTGTCCTGTATTTTGTACTCTCCAATATAGCCAAGTCCATGGAAAGCCAACAGAAATGAACATAAACCAGGCTCACTTTCCTCCAGCCGTGACTCTGCCTTCACCAGTCCAGTGTCTGTAACCAAACCAGCGGTACTGGCGAGTAGCTCAGCCCTCACCTCTCCCAAAGAGGTAAGGGGTTGAGTTTGAGATAGGGTGGGAGCTTTTATCATTGTCATCTACTATAGCTTAAACATGATAAAGTCCTCTCTGTACATTGCATGCCTAGCTTTGCAACCTTGAAGAATGACTCACTTGTATGTTATTAGCACATTCTGCCATATCCCAGATACACAGAGTAATAAAAATGTAGTTTACTTGGTGTTTGTCGAAATGCATTAGCATTTCCCTCCAATATTCAAAAAATATACTGATGTTTTAAATACTGTTGCATAACTAGACACACATAGACTTGGTGGTGTAGAGAAAGGGTTACCTGTCTCATTTCTTTAAGAGAACAGCAGCAAAAGCAGTGTGATCTCTGAGTGGGCTGAGGGCCTTTAATTAGATGTGTAGATGTGTCTTCAGCTGCAGTGTCTTGTTTTAATTTTGGTGATGGAAGGAGGTGAGGTGGAAACTGATTAACCTCCACTTTTGTTTTGAAATATGGAAATAATCTTGCATATGAATCCGTTAACACTTTCAGCTGTGACAAGACATATTTTGACCAGTATTTAAAAACACTTCATAGTTAATGTACAAAATGCTGTTAAATTCCACAAAGCTTAGCAGGACACTGAATAAGCAGTTATTAAAAATAATAATAGTTAACAGTCATCCAACTGACACTTTGACAAACAGATCTTACTCTGTGTGCCTTTCCTTACCTTCTTTTTGTCTGTCCTTTGTGCTGGCAGCTTTCCTGTTTAGTGCACAGCACAGTATTGACACCTCACAGCATAAGTAATGTAAACATAAACAAGCTTTCACCTCCAAGTAGCTCCTGAGGCATTCACTTCATATCATGCTGTAATAATGAAAGTGGTCTGCATTGTTTTATTCCTCCTCCCCATGCCAGAAGGTCTTGAGTGAAACTTTAGTCAGCAAAGATGTCAGGTATTGACCTGGCAGCAGGAGTAGGCATCTGGATTTTCTCCAGAACAAGCAGTACTTCCTTTAATATTTCTTGTATTAACAGAGTTAATCAACTAAAAAGGTTTAAAAATGGATAAAAATGGACACTAGTAATGTGGTTTTTTTAGAATCTATTGGAGATATGCAGTATGAAAACACAGAACCATGGCCAGCAAATACTGGCACAATCTTAGCTCCATGGGTCTACCACAGGCTTTTTATTTCTGAAATGGGAATAATGCTACTCTTGCAGAAGTGTTAGAAGTAGCACCTTTGTTCATAAGAGACCACAGTGTGTTGACAGCTAGCACTGGCACTATGGCCCCATGAGGAAGTCTAAGCCAAATTAACAGATAGTCTGAATTCTTGAATTATACAGAATGATTTCTGTTAAGAGTAGCCACCCCTGTTAAGCAAACTGATACCTGAAGAAATCTGATACTATGCACAGTGCCTCTCTTTAAAAAAAACTAAATCTGAGAGATGGTTCAGCCAAAAGGTTAAACCTGCATTTAGAAAGATGCCAAAAAATGATTACTTCTGTGCCTCTATGTAACAATCTCTTAATGTTGTAAAGGCTTCTGCAGAAAGTTATGAATAAAATCCAAATTGAGTAAAAATTCACTTCTCCTTCAGGACTCTTGTTTCTAAACCTTAGCTTTAACTGTTTTTGCCTTATTTCTACAAATCAAGTTTTAGTACCTCAGCAGTTCTCTGCAGTGCCATTGAAATGGCTGCTTTGAGTAAAGAGCTCAGGTGCTTTAGTAGAGTTTTCCAAATAACTAAGACATCTAATTTTCAGTCTTCTTTGTTTATTATTATGTTCTGTCACTGCAGTCACACTAATAACCATGTTGAGAGCTTTAATTTCAGTACTATGCAATCTTTTATCCTAATATTCACAGCCATTTGGTATGTCTTAAAATTGCTCTTTAGTTCCTTACTGTGTTGAATTAGGCAAAATCTGTAAAGGCCACCTGAGAAATGTTTACCATAAGACATAACTTTCATCATGTAATTCCCTGGAAGCAATTATTGCACACCAGTCTTTTATGTGCAACAGGCATTAGAAATATATGCAGCAGTTGCTGCCTTGTTTTTGTTCTATTTTAGTTCTCTAGATCTTTGCTCAGATCACTGAGTGTGATAAAAATATTTTGCAAAGGAGATTAATTTTTCATTTTCAGCCTTCCCACCCTTGTTTTTAAAAAAAGGGGGGGGGAGAACACTACAGGCTTTAGGAAATTTTACTATTTTAATATTGGGGGGAAAGGCAATAAAATGAAGGAAAATAATAGTTTTGCATGTAGGATTCTAATGTCATGTATCCATATTCATGACTAAATTCCTCATTGTCTTAGAGTAGCCAGATGTGAATTCCAAATATGAGCAGAATGTTACAATATTTGGAACTTTCAAATAACAGTTTTTAGATTTCTTTTGTGTGTCCAGTCAAAATGATGGAAGAGGTTAAATTGAAAGTTCATCTTGGTTAGCAGTGTTCTTATTGCAGTGTCATGGCTGGGGTACTGCTAATGTACAGACTGCTGTGCCTTATGCTTGTTTCACAGATTTGAGATAATTGAGAAAGCTTAACCACTGTGGAAGAGCTTGGGGGAGGTTACCTGGAGTTCATGAATTGAGCTGAGCTGATTTCCCACAGGCTCCAGGGATGCCTGTGTCTGTGTCTGGGTCCACACTGACCCATCTGGGCTGTGAGCATATGTAGCAAGGAATCAGCAATATGCTCTTCAGGGGAGGAATACCAAGGCTGTGTCTACCTGGATTTCACAGCCAGTTGTGGTTTGTTAAGGATGACTCCCTGGAAAGAGATTACCACCCTGTAGCTTAATTTCAGGGTAGAGTCTGTCAGAATGGCTTAAGACACAAATTGGAACAAAGTTAAATTTTTTAATTTTTTGTAAGGCAAGAATCCTGCATGAAGTTCTCTGCCTTCATATTTTACTGTAGGCTCCAGCATTGCTTGAGAGTTACACTGCTGAGTAACAAAATACATGTATTCATGGCCATGTGAGTTGACTCCAAGGGGAAGAAAAAATTAAGACTCAATAATGATAGGTGGGAGAACAATGTGCTGGTAAGGGAAGGACTTAATGTGCAACACTAGTCAGTAGTATTTTCATAGGAATTTTAGATTATGGGTATTTTGAGGGGTTAAGAGCTAGCCAAAAAACAGATGGATGTTTGAAAGATGTAAGCACAGCCCCCGAAGAGATAGGGCCCCATCTTTACAGAAATCCTTTTTGAAAGTCTCTGTGTTCTCCCTTCCTTGTCTAGAGTCCTTCCAGCACCACCCCTCCCATTGAGATCTGCTCTTCACGCTTGACGAAGCTGATGCGCCGTACCACTGATAAAAAGAGTGAATTCCTGAAGGCACTGAAGGATGATAGGAATGGGGAGATAACAGAGAACAGAGAATGTGACAAGCTGGAGGATGTAAGATCTCTGTTCTTACTGTATATACCATCGTTATGTATTTAAGGAGCTGGGTGCTGAAAATAAACTTAAAAAAGCAGTGTATGGAATTCGGGCTCTGGAGGAGGAAAGAAATGACCTTTGCTGGTCTGGCACAGGTGCCAGCAGCACTGTGATGAAGGAAGGTCTGTAACACAATGAAATGGATAAGTAATAGATGAGGTTGAAGGGAAGGTCACAGGTGATGAAGGTAATCCAGAGTTTTGCAAGGATTCTCTAAGGAGAGTGGAACAGTACCATATTTTAACACCTTAGTTTGCTTTCAAACTTCCTTGGCAAATAGATTCACATAAAGGTTGAATGTAGTGCTTGTGAAAGGTGCAAGTTCAAAGTCTCAGAAGCTTGCACCAGATGTCTAAATGTGGCAAATGGCTTAATGTGAATGTAAAGGCCATCCCTAGGTGTATTTAATTCTCACAGTGTTCTTACTTGCACTCTGAAACCACTGACAATGATGCAAGCACACTTTGATGCTTTTATTTTTCTTTAGATGGAGCGCAACAGCACACCAGAACCAAAGGAAAACTGGGAAGAGAACTGCCATCAGAATGGGCTTTCTCTCCCTTTGCCAGAGGAGGGGGAAAACCTTTCTCACTCATTGGAAGCAGAACACAGGTAAGCAAATGGCAAAATAAGGTGTCCAAAGGAGCACAAGTCATTGGACTGTGTGAGAAAAAAACTTTCAAAGACAGCTCTCTGGGAAGCAGCTTTGTGTGCACCGAGCTAGGGGTGTGTGAACATCATAACTAGTTCTGGACTGGGTGGAGTTGTGCTGAAAATAAAACAAGACACTGGTGACAGCAGAGCCAAGACTTTGCCATGGTCTATAATTAAATTCCTGTGCTTCTGTAGTGCCACATCCCTGTGTCTTAATGCTGCCTAGATACTTACCTGCCCACACTGGGAGTGAGCACAAACCTGGTGTGATTCTGGTTAATTCACAAGCAGGTGTCCTAAATGGAATGGTCTGAAGGCTGACAATACACCCTGACACATACACACCACTTTCTGTCTGCGCTTAAAAATACTCCTGTGCTGCTTTAAATACTGTAAAAGTGGGGGAGAGTTAAGTATCTTGCTTTAGTGAGTAAGCACTGTGAGCATCTGGTGTAAGTGGATAGTAAGTTTTAGGAGAATCCTGAGCTGTATTGCTGGTTAATATTAGTCTCATGTCCTCCTGCAGTGTCCTTGGGTAGAATTTCAAATATCTGCCTTGCTTTCCTTCTGACAGATTATTTACCCATTGCACAGGACTGCTGATGATTAAATATTTGTAAAAGACATGGAGTATGAAAAATGTTGGGTAAACACAAGGCATTGTTGAAGTGATTTGTAATGTAGAAGATTCCCTGGTGAATTGGGAGTGATTTAGTACCAAACCTTTTGCTTCGTGGACAGAATGTTCCCTCCTTTGCCACTGTTCCCTTGCTTCAGTTTCCATCCCTCTTTTATTTTCTCCACAAACCAGGTTACTGAAAGAAATGGGATGGCAGGAATATCCTGAAAATGATGAGAACTACCTTCCCCTCACGGAGGATGAGCTCAAAGAGTTCCAGATTAAATCAGAGCAGGTATGTTTACAGCTCCTGCCACTTGCAACTGCTCTTTTCCCTCTCCCTTCTCATGCACAAGTCTGCTGTGGTCTGAGTCTTAAGGGCATTAGATAAGACAAAGAACTGAAGTCAGATTGTAGTGCAGTTGATGACTGTTTTATCTGTGCAGAGCACGTGTATACAGTTAAATATATCGTTTGTGTCCACAGATGGTTAGCAACACTTACTCTCTGCACTGTTGCTTGTTTTAAAACTTGCTTTCATTCCTACAGCGAAGAAGAAATGGATTTGGGAAGAATGGATTTCTTCAGGGCCGCAGCTCCAGCCTGTTGTTCCACTGGAGAAGCACTTTTAAGACAAAGATTGAGGACTCAGACACAGAAACTAGTAGCAGCGAAACATCAGATGACGATGCCTGAAAGTGGGCACGAGAAAATTAAAATAAATAAAACCAACCCAATAAACTCAGTTCATAGTTCAACACGTGTTTGGGGTTGTATAAACTAAACAGAGTTTATTCTGTCTCCAGTCTGTTCAGTTTTTTTCTTTTGTTGTTGATACTTCATGCACAAGGGAAATAATTGTATCCCAAAGAAGAGAGAAATTGGCTTCTTTAGCTTTTTCTTTTGTTTTTGCCCTAATGCTTAATAGAAGTTTGTGCAGCTAGCAAATTTTGACAAAAATCCCTTGTGGGGCAGTGCACAAGTTCAGTCTTGTAAGCAGGATACAAGTGGCTGACTGATCTTTGCAACAACAAGCTTCTAACAGTGCCGCCTGCATTACATAATGTCGTGCGGTAACAGTGTGCTAAAACAATCATTGTCAATGACAAAATGGCTATTGAAGTTCTAATTATGTTAAATTAATGCTAATAACATGAATTTTTTATTTTATTTTATTTTTTTTGGCGGCTCGGGGAGCTTCATCACTTAACCAGGCGTTTGTGGTTTTCTTTTTTTGGGTACAGCTGTAAAATATTTGGATATAGGAATTGTTTGTGTTCTTCTTCTTGCAGCCTTGATATTCAGGGTGGATTGTAAAATATAAATTTTTTGTGAGATTTCAAAGATTAAGATTATTTTGATAACATTATTTACAGATTTAAAAAAGTGACTATCACATTGAGTCTGTATGAGGGGGAAAAACTACTGCATCAAAAATAACTAACTTGGAATAAATATTTTGCATCAGTTTGCCAATTCTAATTGTCTTTCTTATGTAAGAAAAGCTTTCCTCTAAAGGGACCTTCAACTTTGGGGGTTTAATAGCACTGGGTTTCTTCTCCCACTCTATTTTTCCACTTGGCAAACATTGCTGTAATGCTCAGACTGTAGGAGCTGAACTCTTCCTTTAAGAAGGGAGAGGGAGAACAATGGTGAGATGATAGCCCCTGTTTGGTTTTTTTGAAAGAGAAATTAAAATAATTTGAATTATCTCCCACTGAAGCAGTTTGCTTTTTTTTTTTTTTTCCGCTTCATACAAAACCATGAAGCTCGACTGGTCGGTGTCACTTGTTCCTAGTGCAATGCTGCTGTTTATGTTCACAACGTGGCAAGGGAATGTCTGAATCCAAAGCTGTTTTCATTGAAATCTTTTTTAAAAATTCATGAAAACATTTCTATTAGATTAAAAAGGATTTTACAAACAACTTGGTTGTGGCCTAAGCTATTTCAGTGTCTGTTTTAAGTTCAGCTTGTACACTAATGTTTTGGATTGGAAAGTATATGCATGGTTGTGCACTGTTTGCAAGTGGGCTGGATGGAATTGCACATGGAATACAAAATCCTGGTCTGACTGACCTGGGGGGATTTCATCCAAGGGCTTGCTTAAGCTTTCTTAATCCACTCCTGGCTAGGCAGAGAAGGCAGATGTCTAATAATATTTTAATGTTTAGCTTTGAATCTTTGCACCTTAACTCAAGGGAACACTGAAACTGCCACTTGAGCTTAGTTCCCACAGGGAACTGAGCCAAGCTCCTGTTGCTCTGTCTACCTGGGGATGCTTGGGCAAGTGC
This sequence comes from Calypte anna, assembly GCF_003957555.1. Classification (NCBI taxonomy): domain Eukaryota; kingdom Metazoa; phylum Chordata; class Aves; order Apodiformes; family Trochilidae; genus Calypte; species Calypte anna. The sequence goes on along the minus strand of NC_044254.1, from coordinate 21,556,195 downwards.
TTGGGCTCCTGTCAGCCATTTCTCAGATCATGGTCTTCCTTTTGAAGGTCCTACCACTTTGGTCCAATCAAGTGAGGCTTTTCTTCGGAAAGGTTTATCAGTTTTTTTTTAAAAACTTAACTTTCCACATCTACTTAAGTGAAAACTTATGCAGAAGTATTTGCATTGTTGTTAAGGAAGGGGGTAAGTATAAAAAAAAAACCTTCACATCCCATCCATGTGCTGATGACCATGTGTAATTGGCAAACTGGATTGCTGAACAGTTCCTGCCTGGAGTGAGAAACTTTGCAGCTGGGGGGACAGCAAAGCATTGTGTGTGTGTGCTGAGCTCCTGGTGTTCTGTGCCGAACTCTTCCTTCAGCTCCTGCATCCTGGCTCCCTGAGGGGGTGTGCATGGTTTGAACATCGATTAAACTCTTAACTGGCTGCCTTGGGGAGAGCCTAATTGAGCAAATCCACATAAATCAAACAAGCAGCTTTTTCCTGAGCAAATCACTGGTAGTCTCTGACTGGTATCGATGGCAGCGATGTGGGAGAGTGACCCACAGCACTTTTACAAAATAACTCAGATTCTCAGCAAGTTAAGATGGAGGCAAGAATAAAAGGAGGGGAGCTGATTTTAGGAGCAAAGGTAGAGCCTTGGACACCTGCGGGAATGAAAAGGGGTAGAAGGAGCTTTTTCACCTTGGGGTGGAGCTTGCATGTCAAAGGCTGCAGTGCATTGTGTGCAAGGAGAAAAAGGGGCACCCCTGGGTGCCCCCAAGCCGTTTGTTACCAGATAAGGGGGAGCAGGGTAGGGACAGAGCAGCCTCTTGCTGCAGGCGGGGCCTCGCCTGTTTTGTTTTCCACGGGCTGCACAGGTGGCCAAGCTACATTTTTTCGCCCTTTTGCAGTGGCCATGGTAAACAATGGCAATCGCCTGGGCTACAGCTGCTGTCCCTGCCCATCGTAGCAACGGTGGCTTCAAACACAGCAGCACCGGCGGCCGTCACTGAGCAGGTCTGTGTGGGCATCCTCACTGCCCCGGGGTGCTCTCCCTTGCAGAAGGGTCCCCCCGGCAGGGTGGCACCCCCAAGTAACCCCTTCCCCCTCCCCAGCTCTGCTTTCAGGGTGCTAAATGGTGGGTGTTGGGGGCTTCACCTGCCCCTGCTGCCACATGGCTTTTGGTTCTGGGACACTGCTGCAGGCACACAAGGAGAAGCTCTGCCCGGGAGCCCCAGCAGCCGGCAGCTCCAGCCTGCCCCGGGGGGACCCAGTGTCTGCAGAGGGGCCCCCGGCCATGGCGGGGAGGCCAGAGGATGCCTCGGTACCGTGGAGCTGGGTCGTGCACAGGGTGCGTGGGGATGGGGCAGCCAGCGGGGATGTGGATGGGGACAGGGACTGGCACTGGGCTGGGCATGCTGCAGGCAAGGAAATGGGGTGTCATGGTGTCACAGCCACTGTGGTTGGATCCAGATCAGGCTGAAGCAGGGCAACCCCTCCCTCCTTCCCCCACTGCACCTCACAGGCAGCCCTCTGTGTTTACTTTGCCAAATCCTGAAAAACATATATTATATTGCATTCCTCCCCACACCTTTTCTTCCCATTTGCTTCCCTGAGGTTGGGGTGTCCCAGCATGAGGTTCACGCTGAGCCCCGCCGTCTCCTTGTGCTTCCCGGGTCCCTGCCATCCACGCGGGGTCAGCGCGGGACATGGCGGGTGCGGGGGGCTCCCCTGGGGGACGTGCTCACCCCCCGTGAGCGGGCCCTGCTCCGAGCGGCTGACCCCGCTTCCAGGAGGCCGACAGTAGAGGTACAGCAAGCCCCACACCTTGGGGTGGGCATGGGCGCCGTGCTGGCCCCTTGCACCCGCAGCACCGTGGCTGGTGGGGTATGGCCTCCCCTACCCTTTGTGCAGCAGGAAGGGCCCAGCCGGCAGCCGGCCCCACCGCGGGGGCACCAGCAGCGGACACAGGAGCAGCTGGAGACCCATGAGCGCCATGTGGCTGAAATCCGGGCCAGGACCCAGCAGCTGGAGCAGCAGAGAGAGGGTAGGTGCTGACAGGGGTTTTGGGGTGATGGGGAGGCACCTGTGGGCTCAGTAACTGCTGAGGAATGGGGCTGCGGGGGTGATGATGAGCCCCACGGCCTCTCACCACCTCACAGGGCTGTGCCAGCGGCTGGCGGTGCTGGGGGCCAGGGCAGCTGCGGACCCCCACCCAGAGCAGGGGGAGCAGGAGCTGAGCAGGGCCCCAGAGGTACTGCAGGACCAGGTCCAGATTGAACAGCTGCCACATGAAGGGTGAGCCCTGGTTTAGGGGGGCTCTGCAAAGCTCCAGGGTGTGCGGCGCTGTCTGCCAGAGGGTGCCTGGCCTCCTCACCCCACTGTTTGCCCATTGCCTCCCCAGGGCAGCCCTCTGCCTCGACACCCTCCTGCCAGCTGCTGGGCCCCTCACAGCCGAGGCCAGGTGAGGGTCTGTGGGCAGCACTGGGGCCAAGCTGAGGGTCCTGCTGAGCCCCAGCAATGGCTGACACCAGGGCTGCGGCAGGGCCCTGCGGCTCTCGTACCTGCGGGCTGGAGGACACGACCCGGACATTCTGGCCCAGCTCATCAACCTCCAAACAGAGGCTGCGGTTCTGGAGAAAGGATCCACAGGTCTGTGCAGGAGGATGGGTAAGGCCCAGCCCAGATCCAAGCACTGGGGTCACCCACTGACAGGGTCGTTGGCTCCACCATTGGCAACTGCGGCAGCCCTGGCCACGCCAGCAGAGCCCCCCGGCACTGGTGCACCGGGCCTGGAAGTGGCACTGCTGGCTGTGGAGCTGGAGAACCGGAGGCTGGAAGACAAACTTCTGGCACTGAAGGTCAGAAGAGAAAGAAGAGCCAATGCTGGTAGGTGACAGTTCCCAAGGACTGGGACAAATCCCACCAAACCCTGCACCCCACAGCCCCCAGCTGCCTCCAGGGCTGCAGTGTCAGAGCTGCCAATAGCTCAGGCAGAGCTGTGCAAGGAAGGGTGAGCTGCACCTGCACAGCCCCCAGTGGGATCTCTGCACTTGAGGGGTGAGCCTTGCACAGTGACAGCACCGGGGAGGAAGGACAATGTCCCTCTGGATACTGGGGGGGAAGAGCCACAGCAGCAGCAGGAACGGTGACCCAAACACAATGACCCAATGAAACAACCCAACACAGTGACCCAAACACCAGCCCAGTGGGTTAGGCTGCTGGGGGGAGTGTAGACCCTTTGGTGATGAGCTCCTGTGCCCCCCTCCAGGCTCACAGGCATCTCAGTGGCACACAGAGGAGCTGGCCCAGCTCCAGGCTGAAGTGGGGATGCTGCGATTCCATGCAGAGCAAACAAAGCCATGGCTGCCCCCCACCACCCTCCCACCCACCATGGCACCCCGACTCCCACCAAGCCTGACTGCACCAGAGACTTTGACAGTAAGAGCCTTGTCCCAGAGTGATTTCCAGATCTCCAGAGGTGGAGACATGGGGTTGGGCTGATGGCCCAGGCAGGATGATGGGTGTGGAGGTACAAGCTTTTTGGAGATGATTTGGGAACTGCTCCCTTGGCTGCAGCTGAGGACAGGGATGCGCCCTGGAGTCAAGGCCACCAGGGCAGGTGTGGTCCCACCTCCTGCCAAAGGACAGGTGTGATTTGCTCTGCACACCCAACACGATGTGACATGAGGTGGCTGGGCAGCCCCTCCCAGTGACTGTGGCAGGACTGCGCTAGGACCACCCTGCTGTTAATGCCACTTTTCTCCTTCCCCAGGAGGCCCCAGGGGCAGCACTGGGGAAAAGCAGCCCTGCAGCTCCCCGCCGCCCCTATGGCCCCACCTTCACAGCCCTGGAGGACCCTCCTCCAGCTCAGGAGCCCCCAGCCCAGGAGCCCCCAGCCCAGCACAAACCTCTCTGAAGGTAAACTGGAAATTAGCCATGTCCCCATGGCACAGCCCCAGCATCCCCTCACCAAGCTGGAGCAGGAAATCGGGGTTTTATTAACTGTGTGATGAAAGGAGAGCAAACTGGGTTATAGCTGCAAAGATAGGGGCTTGGGTCCAGCTGTGCTGGGAGAAGTGGGGAGGATTCAGGGTCTCTTGCAGTATCAGAGAGGCTCTGGGCATTGTGGCAGATCAGGCAGGGAGGACAGGCAGCCCCACGGCTCACCCTCCACCTTATGCTGCTCCTCAATCAGGGACCATGCCAAGTTTCATCCAGGTCACTGGGTTTGGGGACCAGAGGAAGGCAGAGTCACAATCCTATTTTTTTGCCATCCAACCACAAGCTCTTTCCTGGGAAAGCCTCACAAGAAGCTCACAGCGCAGGCCCTGGAACCAATCACTGATATTTCCTCTGCTGCACTGGAGATCATGCTGGGTATTTTAATAAATAGCTTCAGCCTACTGCTCTTTGCTTCTGGCCCTGCTTTTTCATATAGAAACACAAATATTTGTCCCAACAGTCTCCCATCTCCACCTGGACACATACAGGGAATCCTTTAGGCTGGCTCAGACCTCTATCTCCACAGGAGAATAAAAGACTAAAGAGCCCACAACCCCACAACAGTGTCCTAGCAGTTATGAAGGGTGCAGGGGTGCCAGACAAGCTCTTATCAGACTCGGCCAGGAGTCAGGCTGGTTCATGGTTACAGGAGGCACCACAGGAATCCACCTCAGGCTCAGCCTAGAAAAAAGGACAAGGACAGCCACAGCTGACTACCAGCGAAGGCTTCTCTTGGACAACACTTCAGCGAATTTGATTCTTTGCAGCTCCTCCCTTCCTCCCACCTCATGAGGTGAGTGTGGATGTGTAGAACACAGCCCAGGTTGTGCCAGGCCTGAGACCTGCAACCCCAGAGGCAGCAAGGAACAGAGGACAGAGTTTGTAACAGGATGGGCACTGAGACAGAGAACATTTGCTTACAATCTTTATTGAAGTCATACAAAAGTTGCCAAAAAGTGAAAAAATACACTATATACAAAACCATTTTCCTTGTAAGGAGAGGAGTGTCCAAGGTTAAAGAATTATCATACTGTGCTTTCAACTGCAGCCCCTGATTCTGCTTGTGGCCTTTTCTCTGTCTAAAAGAAAAGAAAAGGTTTTTGTTTTTACAGAACAAGACACTGCCTCACACCACCATTTCATGCATCAGTTCAGAGTTTCCATGATCTGAAGATTTAGCAGATTACTTGTGCTTTGGTGGAAAGTCCAACACTACCCTGAACACTGGTATGAGCAATTGTGACCCAGGTGATGAGTATTAAAAACCAGGAGTATCAGAAGTACTTTGGGAAGGGCCCTGTGCTGTAGTTTAGCCCAACTGAACACCCAGAACATGCTTCAGTCCCACCCTAGTGGTTGCAGGTTTTCACAGCTGGTGTCTTTCCATCCCATAGTGAGACACCACAGTACAACATGCATCCTGCCAGCTGGGGAATGTTGCCCATCTCATCTGGGAAGCTTTATGAAAACCAGTACATCTACCAGGCAGGAAAACCATGCCTGAAGAACAAAATGGAAAAATGAAACAAAAAAAAAAAAACCCAAAACCAAGCGTGGCACAGACTCCTGGCTCAGCTGCCCACCTCCTCTTCCATTTTTTCTGCAACCTCATTTCCACTGGGAGCAGCATCACCACCACCACCACCATTGACAGCCGGCTCCGGTTTAGATTTCTTAGCTTCATTGTCTCCCTGTTGAGCTTCCTCCTCTGGTTTCCTCTGAGGACAAAATTGTTTAGTCTGCACTGTGTACAAACTGAAGTTTACATATTTCTTTTAGAAAGTCAGCACCTCGATGTCATAGCACATTATCTGTTCAACCTCCACACTTGCCAGGCTCAAGGCAGGTACTTTGTGTTAAGACTTAATCAGAGCTCTGAAGCTTTGGTACAGAGGCCTCAAACCCAAAGGATTTCAGTAAGGTATTATTTAGGTGGCAGTGCCTACAGAGCTGAATTATCCCTACTTATATTTGGCAAGGAAACACACAACTGCTGCACCAGGTCACTGCCAAGGGGGTAGACTTAGGGCATCTGTGACACTTAATCACCTGTGTAAAGCAGATAAAGGTTGCTCCAGGCAAACCTGAACTGAAAGAGGCTGATAACAGCACAGGCCAGGCTGTGCTACAGCAGCACACAAAATAAAGAGATCCCATAAGGGACAATTTCAGTTAGATCTGCAAACAGCTCTAGAAAAAAATATACTTTTAAAGGAACTTTGTGCTCAGTGAAAGGCATTTTATTATGACTATCATTAGACTGGCTTTGCTATTTATTAAGCCCAGTTCTCCATTTTCCACTTGGAAAGACAGGAACCAAACTCAGCCTGGTTGCTTGCCCTTTTCAAGACATGCAGGCCACCCTGTTCTTCTGAAGTGCAGGTCCTCAGAGAAGGGCACTTGTTCAGAGAACACCTGCAGAAGCCACAACTTAACTCAAAAGTAAAAGCAGTGTGGGTCAGGCAGGGTGCTGAACCATCAGGAATAGTCTCCTGGAGGCTGAATGGTTCCCAGACTGATTGGCTCCCAGTGGAAAGGAGCTTCATGCACTATTTCTTTTTTACTTTCAGGATGTTTTTTCCATTATTCTCAATGCTATAAAGAGAAAAAGCTTCGAGTCAAGAAATCTAATTATACCAAGCAAGCCAGTGGTACTTCTAACAAACTGTTCAGCCAGTTGTTTTCAGACTCACCTTTTTCCTGACTAGGTGAGAGATGTCTGTAACACACTGAGATGCACCATCAGCTGCTTTTCTTACTGGAATCTATTTAAAACAAACATTGAGACAGATGAGAAACAGCAAACAGTGATCCCTAGAGCAGGCAGGACTCATCAACATCCATCTTCAACTTACTGTGGAAACAGAGCCACGGTCTTCACTTTGTGCAAAGCCAGATGTAGTTCCAACCTTAAAAAAAAGCAATAGAAACAGTGAACAAATCCTGGCAAGGCCATATAAGCTCATTCAGAAAAGGACAAAAAGACCTTCATGTCTTTGACACTGCATTCTACACTTGTACACAGGACAGATGCAATACTGAGCCCATGTTCACACTTGGGTGGCCTATCCCTCCCAGCCCCAACACATTACATTGCTACAGGAGCCTATCAATTCCTGTTTACTTTGGAACAATTTGTCAGTGTATTTACTAAACATCCTCTCTTTGGATCTCAGCAACCTCATGTTTTTTTCTTGCAGTCACAGCCCTCAATAAATAAACAACCACCAGCCCTCCCAATCTGTATAGCAGAGTCTGAGCTCCTGGCTTACTCTGGAAGAATGTTTGGTTAAAAGCAAACCACAAGATGCACTAACCAGAGTTGCTTTCAGTGCCAGCTCAGCTACTCTTGCACTCTTTTGAGATTCCTTTGAATCTTCTATCTTTTCTTTGATTTCAGGAAGGAGTCCCCTCAGTTCTTCAATTTCCTTCTGATCTTCAGGGGATCCACCTTCTGATTTCTTTATTCGCTCATTAAGCATTGCTAGGATCAAATAGTTATCATGGAAAAAAAAAAAAAGTCAAGGCAAAGTAGCTGTCCAGCTATCAACATCCAGAGGCAAGTTCTCTTCCAACAATTCTATATCAGTACAGTGTGCTGTCACTTTCTGACCAGCAAACATTTGCACAAGTTTATCAGTACACTTCACTACTTTTAGGGCAGTTAAAAAGTCTGTTTTGACTTGTAAAAGCTTTCACATTCACTAGGCAGTTTTAGAAATCCACTTACCCAACCTCTTGTCAATGACTTCTACAGATTTACCAAACTGCAAGACTGCCTCATCAAACTGGCTGTTGTAGTGATAGGCCAGTGCCAGCTGGTAGTGACTCTCAGCCAGGAGGCGGTCATGGGCCTCCAGGTACTTCTGCTGCAGGGCCAGGCAGGCCTGAAACTCCTCTATAGCTTGTGTGTAGTTTTCTACAGGAGAAAGCCATAAGGTCTTACCCATGTATCCAAACAAGCAAGTTTATTCACTCTGTATTTTATTACACTTTTATACAGTCAGAAAACAGAACCACCATTGAACACAGCAGCAGAGCTCAGCAACAGGCTGCTTTCAGATTACCAAGTGACAACACTTCCTCCCCCCTTCCTCAAGGACTGTTTTGAGAGTCCAGTTCCTCTGGTTCTCTCAAGAGTGTTTTTGTCTATTTACAGCAACACAGTAAACTGAGCAGCCAAGCTGACACCAGGCACACAAATCCTGCTGATTCACCTGCTGCCACAAATTTAAATCCAACTGGTTACAACTGCATATTGAATCTGGAGCTAAGGACAGGCCCCTGCTACCTTCCAGTCAACCTCACCATTGAATGTATTCTAGTGACATAAACCACAGCCCTCATTTTGTAGCCCTGGTGCACAAACAGATTATTTGCAGTTCTTGCCATAGGGAAAGATTACTTGGGTTTAACAAGATTAAAACAAAATGTTAAATGAAGGGCAGATATAAGACACATTAGAAGGCAGAAATCTGGGTCTTGCTTCCCCACTCCTTTTTTTTCTGCTGCCTAAGTCTTTCCATTTGCAGTCTTTATGTTCTGGAAGTGCCACAGGATGTGCATCCTCCTCTTTATCTCCATGATTCACTTCTTAAATAAGTAAAGCTTCTCTCAGGTTTCTGAAGTTAACCAAGACTCACGCACAAAGCAGAACACAAGGCTTGTTTTTATCTGCTAACACATTACTTCCTATTCAAATATTTCACTGTTCCAGAAAAGCATGGACATAAAGTGGACCTGAACACTTTGAACATGTGAATTAGTATGACTTACCAGATTCAATGCTAACTTCTCCTAGCTTTAGATGAGCTTGAGCTGCATGGAGCTGAGCTTCTTTTGTTTCTTGTCTAAACCAAGACAAAAAAGTAGCTTTCAAATCCTGCTCAAATATGCCACATTCTCCAATTATTTATGCCAGACCCCCATTTACACAGTTTCTCTAGCACACATCCAAATCAGGCCTTAAGCCTTTACCTCTTGTAGATGACTTTTGCCAACTCCAGCATGTCCCAGGCTAGCTCCAGATTTCCAATTTCATCCTCCTCACTTTCCTGTAAAGACTAAAACACATTAACCATTAAGTGGCTTGGTTACACATCACATCAAAAACCATCACTAAGTTTCTAAGCAGTGCTGTCAAGGAATCAATTTCTTCAAGAAGTACTACTTGAAGGAGAAAGAAAACATCAAGAAGGGGTTATTGCATCAACCAAGACTTCACTTGGAGTGAAGATGTTTTAAGTGGAACAGAAGCTTACTTGGTTAGTTAGTACAGCCTTTGTTTTCTTCCAGAAATAACAGGGTGCCAAGCACCAATAGTATCCCAAGATTAAGATTTTACTAAGGTGCTATTTTGATGAAACAAAACCTAAATAGAGGAATTGATGCTCCACTTTTTTTTTCTTTAAATGCACTTTTGAACTCCTTTAGAACAGTCTGAGGAAGCAATAGATATTCTATTCATCCAGCATGCTCAGTACTCTAAAGGCTTCAGACTTTTCCAGGTATTTTGTCTGTGACAGCAACATCACACATCAGGCTTAAATGTCCAACTGAATTCCCATCCTAGTCATGGCTTATTGGGCTTGGTACATTCAACGTGTGTGGTGAGGTAACTAAGCAAGCAGAAAAAACAAGCAAAATCATCTCCCTGCCAGCCCCTGCACTTACCAGGCTGCTTTACTCAGTGAACAGCAAGCATTTGCTTCAGTGTAGTTAAACAAGCCAAAAGTTTACAGAACTCAGCAAGACCCTACAATGTATGACACTGCCCCTTCCTTGGGCAATACTGGTTTTCAGAAGTCATTTCCTACATCAAACTAAATGAAATACAAGTGAGCTTTTATAAAGACACTGTAACATGACATGTAGGCAGGTACTGCACTCTTTCATGAGCACAGATAACAGAGCTCAGCAATCTCACCTTGTCTTCCACTGTCAATTCATTCTCCTTATCATCTTCAGCCTTATCATTTTCTTTATCTTCCTCTTCAGATTCTTCTGTTTCTACAAGGAAAGTAGATAAACTACAACACTTGCTTTTACTATGCTTGCTTCACATGGAGAGGTAGAATACATTCTATCCATCCCTTACCCTTTCAGTGACAGGTTAGATGTGTAATGAAAGAGGACAGACATGAAAGAGTCATCAGCAGCAGCCATCTTGCTGAAAGCAGACTAAAATAGTCCAGGCTACCTTAGTCCTGGTTTTAAGTTAACTTCATACCATCTAGAATAGAAACTTACCTAGAATTCAGTTCTCACCAATGAACTCCCACTGAAGCCATGGGATCCTGAGCAGCCCTGGAGGTACTGGTCAGTTGCTGGACTTCATGCTACAGATAACAAGTGTTTTCAGCAAGATGGCTGCCAAGCTGTGTACAAATAAGACTTGTTTCTGAATTCATGTTCCTCTCATCAGACTTTAAAGTGGCAATGTTATTGGTGAGCCCTGCCTGATACTGCACAGAAAACATTCTGGGGAAGTGTGCAGTGAAGGAGTGTGGCTAACAGCAGTGGCTGACATTCATGCTGAAGTTGCACACTTAATCCCTGGATCCTGACCACTGACTAATTCGAAAATAACAGGAGCTGACTGGGGTGGAGACTACAGAACCTAAGAGCTCTTTAGCCTAACTCCCAAAAAGGACACACCTACCACTGAGAACACCAAATATGTTGAGTGTGAGGACAGCTTCAAATCTAAAACAGAGAAGATGTTAGAAAGTTGTGGGAGCAGTCTGGAATAATAGGACCAGACCAGGGTGTTCAAGAGTGCCCTCACACTAACAAGAGTTTTGGGGAAAAAAAGCAGCAGTATGAATACATGAACAGCCTTTCACAGGACAAGGAGTGGATAACTAAGAGTAGTTTATGTTCAATCATACTCTGTCCAGACAGACACCTTGTAAGGCAGCTGCTCCACAGAATGGAGCTCACTATGCTCAACCATACAAATCCTTTCTGTGTCCAGAGCTATTTAGCCTGAGTATTTGCCACTCCTAAAATGAGGCTCTTCCTGTGAAGCTGTTACTGACAAGCAAAAGTTGCAATTATCTGCTCATCAATTAACTTGTGCAATAGAGAGCGTTGGCCTACTAAGACCATGGAAGTAATACTTCAAAGTGCACAAGTTCTACTAGGTTAACGTAATCCTGAAAGCACCTATAATTAGGCAGGGAAGCAGAATGGCAGCAAAAGCTTAATAGCTGGAAGCCTGTCCCATATAGAAGCAATAAGCCTTCAGGTTGCACGCAAATTAAATATAATTTGCCAATCAAATTGTCACTTGTTATTATCACCATACCCAAAGGGAGAGATCCTTCCCATCAAACCAGAAGTAAATTTGCTATTTAGTTACATGTTCAGCTGTTCTTATTTTTCTGGTCTAGTTTTAAAATAAAACAGTTAAAACTAGAGGCAACTTGTGCTTCAAATTATTTGAAGGTTAGTGCAATAAACCCAGATGCATGCAAGTGAATATCCATTCAGTATTCTCCACCAGCCTAGCCATTACTTACACATTTCACAGGGCTGTAAGTTTGCTTTCAAGTAAGATTTGCTTTGCAGTTAGTTAAGCATTAGAGATACTGAGACTATTCTCTATTCTTGAAACTTTACTTGGATGTAAAAATCCTTCAAAAGCCCCTTTACTATGCCTTTTCCTTAGTTCTAAGGCAAACAGAAAATTCTGAATGGAACACTTTTTACCCACTGTTAGCCAAATCCATTAAGTCCTCCACCCACAAGTACTTTTCTCCTGTCACTGTTACCTTCTCCCTCCTCCATCAGGTCATCTTTCTCTTCTTTTTCTACCTTAGCACCTTCACCCTCTTCCATCAGGTCATCTTTCTTTTCCTCTTTCTCTACCTTAGCAGCTACTTCAGCAGCCTTTTCTTCTGTGTCATTAGATGGCTCTTTGCCCTCTGGGGGCACAGGTTCTTTTGAGGACTCTCTCTCTTTAGATTCATCTGATTTCTCATCTGTAGCTGTCTCTACTGGCTCTTGTTTCTCCTCCACCTTCTTCTGTTCAGCTACATCTGCTTCCCCTTCTGCAGCTGCCTGTGCTTCTGCTGTCACTTGTGCTCCTGCCTTCTCTTTCACAGCTGACTCCACCTGCCCCTCTACAGCCTCTCCTTTTTCCACAGCTGGCTCTTTTTTTGTTGCTTCTGCTGTCTGCTCTCCCACCTCTCCCTTTTCTTCCACAGATGCTGCTCCAGCTTCAGTCTCTTCCACAACTGTTTTTGCCTCCTTGTCCGACACTGCTGTTGTTTTCTCCTTCTCCTCTGTTGCCTCTGCTACCTTGTCTTCAGGCACAATCATCTGCTCTTTTTCCACTACCTTCTCTTCCACAGCTGTTTCCTCTTTCATAGCCTCCTTTTCCACAGCTACCAGCTGCTTCTGCTCTTCTGAACTTACTTCTTTTTCTGCAGGAGTCTCCATCTTCTCTTCAGCCTCTTCAAGTTTTAAGTCCTTGTCAGCAACTGATTTTTCTGTTGGTTTTTCTTCTGTGATCTCTTTCATTTCAACATCTTCCTTTTTGATTTCCTTCTCAGATAGTACTGGAGTCTCTTCTGTAGACTTTTTGGCTGCTTCTTTTTCCCCCATGGCGTTATATACCTGTTCTCTCAACTCCTCCCTTGCTTCTTCTACATGATTGAGGAAGCATAAACATTTCTTCGAGTTTAGTGATAAAGACATTAACGGGCACTGACAAAACCACCCTCAGACCCTCCAACATGTTGGTTTGTCATCAAATTAGATGACATTCCTCTAAGCTCCATTTTTTAAAGTACAAGGAATTAGGACACAACCAACATCATAACTCAGACTAAGCAAATCCCTTCCCCAGGCTGCATTATTGCAAGCAGCTGCTCAAGCAGTGTGCAGTTTTGCGATAGTGTTTTTAGTCACAGCTAAGCAAGAGGTGCCAGTGTTGGAATTGTCTGGATGGACAGGAATTCCTGCATTATCTCCAGCTGCAGTAGTATAAAACTGCTACTGCTCTTAAGGCTTTTCAGAGCCGCTGAGCAGTCCTACTACACACACTGTACTGCTACAAAGTTACCAAGCAGTTCAAGTTGACTATGAAGCTTATGAAAGCAAGCTTGAATGCAGTGTTGCAGGACAGACACCTGGTGAAGCTTACACATGCTTTCAGTGACCAGCTCCTCTCATCTAGGTAAAATTAAAGAATCAATAAAAAGTCCATTTAGGCTGCTAAGAGTTTCAACAGGACAATTCAGGCTGCTTCAGATACTGATGGACTGAACTTACACAAGAAAACACAGCTTGGTGCCTCCACAACATGGCAGCTTTACATACCATCAACAGTGGGCAATGCTGAATCATCTTCAGCTTTTTCTCCTTCCTCTTCAACCTGCACCCCTTCTAAGGCATTTCCCAAGACACCATTTTCCATTCTAAAAGGAACAAAAGTTAGTTAACCCTTAGCTCTTGCAGTATCCCCATTTTAACTGCACAAGCAGCAATGCTATGGCCCAGCCCATGCTGTGCAACCCTGGAAGGCCACGAGCTTGGTTGGAGCTAGGAAGCTCCAGTGTAACCCTGTCTACACAGGGCTGAAATCCTGTTACCCCAGGCAGACTCTTAATCAAATGACAAACTGTTAACATACCTTGCCAGCTCCAGGAGAGATTTTCCATAGTAAAAAAAAGCTTCTGCACACTCATCCGCTGTCTCACCATATTTTTTACCCCTACAGAAATAGCAAAGAATTATCTGCCTGTGCCTACTTTAGATTTTGATAAAAGAACATGAAAGATAAAAATTCCTGAGTGGGAAGAATCAGTTTCTTAGCTCATCTCCCACTGCTTCTAGCAAATTAAAGAATGCTCCTCTCACTTAGCTACATGTGTGCTCTAACATCAGAAAAAGCAAACTGACCTAAAACCTAAAGAGGAAGCACTCACAGAGGCTGCTCCAGGTGAGCACAGAAGTTGCTAGAAAGTATAATCATCCCTAGATTTTCATATTAACAGGCCACGTGAGAACAACACACTGCAAAATATAATACCCTTAGGGAACTGCAACAGCAATTATTAACAGAAAAGCTAAATTGCATACCAACTACAGTACTGCCCAACACTTAAGTAGTTCATCCTCTCCTCAGCTGTAGCATAAATACAGCAGCATATGTAAGGTAAAAAACTCAAATCTTTCTGGTATGAGCCACATCAGTATTGTCAAGCTGAAAAATCAAGCCCTACAAAAATACACAAAACATTCAACTACTCACAGTAAGCTTGCAGCTTCCTGGAATGCATTAACAGCAGCTGGAATATTTCCCATTACCAAGTGTTTCTGTCCTAAACCCAATAGTTTCTTAGATTCTCCATCCACATCCATACTGCAGAGAAAATAAAATTGAAAAAAAAAATCAAATACAGGATTCTGCTAGCTTCTAGAGTCATCAGAAAACTTGTATCCAGCTTTGAAAACCTTGGCACCTTTATGTGAGAGTCACAAACATCACACTGGTTGGAATTACCAGTCTGTTGGGTGGCTTTTTGTTTGTTTTATCCACTTTGGTTTTGTTTATTCTTTTATAGATCTGACCAGCTTCTAGTTTTCTGATCAAGGTCAGAAAAGTTAATTTTAACCAACTGCTGTAAGAAGCAAGCATCAGAATCTGATATGACAACAGATGCTAAAGGATATACTTTGAGCACTACACACTAACACCACACTGAGTACTGTGCAATGGTTCATAAGACTCTTATGTTAGCTAAAATCAAGAAAAAGAATTAATTAAATTTGGTGACTTCTAGCACAGCACCATGCATCCAAGAACATGTCCAATTCAGTGCAACTCACACAGCTCAACTTCCAAAAGGTCCACCCCAAACCAGCACCTTGGATTGGGAACAAGATGCTCAGATGAGCACTGCCACATGCAAGTCACATACTTGTACTTCCCCAACGCTCCCCAAGCACCAACTCAGATCAAGAGCTTCCCAAACAACAGCTGTTATATGTGCATTCGTTTGTCCTTGAAGGATGCTGTTGCACTCGACTGGCAGACTACTGGTGAGTTCAAGTTCTGAGCATTTACAGCAGCCACATCTGGTAAGTTTCAAGCCTAACAGTGTATCTGAATGACAACCTCTTTGTTTCACTCAACAGCCCCTGGATTTCACGTTCTTTAGTAACTGACAACTCAGAATCCCATCTCACCTGTCTGTCTTGTCTGTGGATGTGGAAGGAGCTGCCAATTCCTCTTCCATCCTGCAAGCAAAATACTGAGTAAGTGTTTATAGCAAGTCACCCATTTTACGACAGGAACCGAGCTCTCGGGGGTGTGAAAGCAGAGCCAGGTGCGGTGCTCAACTTATGGGTGTTCGGCCACCCAGAGAGAGCTCACCCACGGGGTGTCTTTCAGATAAACCTAAAAGCTCCAGTTTTGTTCACCGTGTGAACGCATGACAGAGCAGTTCGGAAAGCAGATGCTTTCAGGTTTAGATTGCTGGAACACACCCGCTGCCTAAAACCTAGCACTATCCCCCCCCCGGCCAGCCCGCAGCCCGGGCCCCACACAAGCACCCCGCAGCGCAGAGCGATCCCCACGCAGACCTGCAGCGCGGAAGAAGCCGCAAAGCGCACAACCGGGGGCTCTGCACCGCGCTTCCAATCAAAAACACGGGGAGCGCCCGTCCGCCGGCGGCCTCCCCCTCACAGGCCGAGTGCCGGCGGGACGGCCGCCGCCGTGCCCCGCTGCCGGCAGAGGGAGGCCGGGGGCGGCGTTGCGGAGCTCCCCGGGCGGAACAAAGGCCGAGCGAGGCGGGCAGCGGCCGCGGCCCCCCCGCCCCCGGCAGACAATGGGCGCCTTTCCCGCCTTCCCCCCGGCCCCGCCCCCCGCCTTTGGCGCCAAACCCCAACGGCGGCTCCTCACGGGCTGCCGGCCCGGCCTCACGTGACGCCTCAGGACCACCCCCCAGCCCCCCCCACGACCACCCCTCCCCTCCACATCCCCCCCCCCCTCCCCTCCTCTCACCGCTCCCCTCCCCCACCCCGCCCCACGGGCAGGGGCCGCGGCGTCGCCTGCCCCCAACAAAGATGGCAGCAGCCGCGCAGGGGTCACGTGGTGGCTCCGCACGAGCCCAGCTGGCCCTGGGGACCGGGGCGGCACGTACCACCACCGGTGGGGAGGGGGGGGGGAAACGGGGGTGGGGGGGGGAGAAGGGGAACGGAGGACAGGCGAGCGAGCCCGACCGGCATCCCCAAACCGCTCTTCACAAAGAAAACCCCGCCCGCCTCCCACTACCCCCCCCACCTCCGGTCCCCCCGCCGCGCGAACTCGCCCCCCGTTACTCCCCCTCCTCGACACGCACACACCGTGACCGGGGCCAGCCCGTGCCGCCCTACCTGGTCGGGGAGGCCGGCGCGGGATCAACGCAGGGGGGAGCGGCGACGGCCGAAGATTGCATAGAAGCTGCCGAAGAGAGGGGCGGCGGCGGCAGAGTGCAGACCCCTGCCCCTCCGGCTGCCTATATACCCCCGAGGACACGCCCCGGCCCGCCTCGCGGCGCGCGCACGCCGCGGGGGGACTACCGCTCCCGGCATGCCGCGCGGCCGCCCTACGAGGGACACTGTGGGGGCGCCGCGGCGCGGAGCTCGCCGGGAAATGTAGTCCCGGATGGGTGAGGCGGCGGCGGTGCCGCGCGGCCCGCTGGGAAGTGTAGTGCGGGGTGAGGCGGGGCGGGAGCGCGCAGGGAGCGCAGGGAAATGCAGTTCCGCTGTGGGGCCGCTGCCGCGAGGCACGCTGGGAAGTGTAGTCCGCACCGAGGCCCCCGGGGCGATGGAAGGGCCGGGGTCTCGCTGTCCCGCTCCCGCCCCGGGGGAAGGCGGACACGTTGAGGGGGCGAGTGCCGCCCAGGCTTCCCGGGGAGAAGGGCTCCCCACAGGTGTCGGAGCCTCCGCGGGCAGCGTTCGCACCTCGGGGCAGAAGCCGGGCCCTTGCTCCCGGGTCAGGGACCCCGGATCTCCTCAGCCCCGGTGCTGCTGTCACGGGAAGGGTCCCTGCTCAGCACCTCCGGGCAGGCTCTGTTCCCGCAGCCCTGGCTGCTGAGGGCTGGTCCGGAGCAAAGGGCAGGCACTGGGCAGTGTGGTGCAGATCCAAAAATACCACCAGCCCATTCTTTCAGATCCCTCAATATTTACATTTTGGGAGGCTTTGCTACCCTTGCCCTGGCATCATCTCCTCACACGCAGCCTCAGCCCGGCCAAGAGGCCCCAGCTCAGGCAGCTGCTCTGCTTTTCCCTCAGCACATGGATCCCCCCAGACAAGGCAGACATGGCTGCTGCGGCTCTGACAGCAGAGACCTCCAGAAAACTCTGCACAGCAGCAGCGAAACCATTGGTGGAGACGGGGAGGTTCATTCTCCCTTGCGTTACTTCAAGATAAGAGTTCTACAGCTTCAGCTGAGCTCTGTTCACTCCATACAGCAACTGAGCTCCAATTTGCAGGCTGCTTAGAAATACAGGATCTGATTTTCTTGGGAATTCTGTCTGCTTGATCATACTCTTGATCAGAAAAGAAACCAGAAAAAAAAATATAAATTGAGGCCTGGCATTACAGGGGTGAAAAAAAGTCTCACTCGTACACAGAACAGTATTTATTGAAGACATGCAAAGAAGGAAGTGGAAATACATGCAACAAAAGCCATTTTTCCTGGCAGGGTGACTGCTGTTAACATTCTACATAGCACTTTCAAACTAAAATTGCTTCCCTGCTGACTTGAAGTAAGAATTGCATTCAAAGTCACCTGTGTTTGATTAGAATACTAAAAGAATCAAAGGATTTCATTTCCCTTAGAAGAAAACATCCAGCCTAGTAAAGAATCCTAACTGACCTGTAATGGCTTTCTCCACTGAGGTAAATTCAGCAGGAATTAGGAAACATTTTACTGAGGAACAGAAATTCTTTACATTTTACATAATGATTACAAAAAGTGATAAACAGGTTTGTTCCAGTTCAGCTGCAGGCTGAGAGGCCCAGGGCAGGAAATGCTTGAGGAGGCATTATGCTTGAGATGAGTATGTAGTTTTACTATAGGCTTGCTGCAAATGAGGTTATAAAAACTAAAATAATCTAAAATTCTCCAAATTTAACTATTTGAATACAAAGGATTATTGTTCAATTCTGTGTTTGTTACTGCTGTGGGAAAGATAAATGTTCTTTATAGCCAGTTAAATCTTCTTTATCCAGCAGCAAGGGAGGTGCTGTGCCTGTGACTGAACTGCATCAACAGATCTGAAAGTGTTGCTTTGTTTTAAATCTCAGAGGCCTTTAAGAAACTCTGCCTTGCCACCCTGTCTGCACCAAGGCAAGTGAGCATTAATCCTATCTGACAGCTACAGGAAACCAAAATAAAGTGTTAGTATTGCTAAGGCCACAGAAGTTACCACCATCAGAGCAGTGGTAGGTACTAAACACTTCATGCCCTTTGTACTCAGATTACATTGAGACCTAAACAAAATAAAACCATTGTTATAGCTAGCATTCCAGTCCTTCAAACACACTTTCCTGAGTGCTGACTCAAAAAAGTGGTGCCTGCCAGGGAGTTAGAGGGAAAGAGAGTCAGTGAGAAAAAAGAGGCACAAAAAGGCTAATTGCTGGCACAGTGTGTAGACAGGAGACAGGCTCAGTTCTCCCATGCATTACCCCAGGCACCAGTGAAAAATGCAACAATAAAACAAAAGGTACCCTCTGACAGGTCCTTACTCCTGTCTGTATAGCCAAGAACCTGTGACCTTCCAGAACTCAAGCTGAACATATTTGGTAAAGAGGCACAGGACAACTTCATGGGAAGAGGATGTTTTCCTACAAGAATTTCTAAAATGTTCTTGAAGTGTTTGTGCCTGGTCCATGAGACAAGGAACAGAGAGGACTGCCCCAAAGACCTGCTTCAGGGTATGTATTTAATTCTCCTCAAATCTACAGACAAATTAAACAAAGAAGAAAATAAGAATTTTAAGTCCCTCAAGTACTACAAAGCACTGGGCATGGCTGGTTATTTGGGTTTTAATTAATGGTTTATAGATATAGTGCAGCTGTAGCACATTTCACTCTATTCCCTGTATATAAAGTATGGATGACATTATCAAAGTTGGTGGCTGAGCAGTTGTTAAGTCTTAAGACACTTTCAAACTGTTTCACAGGCAGTAAACAAAGTATTGCCCTAACCTGATAATGATGTGTTTGGAACTTGACTTAGGCTCCTCCAGCCTTTATCTAATCCATGAAAGATTTGATGCTTCTAGGAGCCATGTTGCATTGTAATAAATCAAATTTTGAGATGGAAGCTACAGAACCTCCAGAAAGGAGGCCAACTAGAAGCAGTACATTGTAAGTAAACCTGCCCAGGAAGGAAGATTTTATTTGGAAAGATTTTTTGACAAATTGTGGCAATAATTATTTTGTGGAAGGGCATGCAGAGGAGCATGTTTAGAGTAACACATTTTCTAGCAGTTAATAGGGGTCATTGAAGGGGTAATGGGGGTGTCCAGCATCTCTTGGTACTGGTTTTCCATTCACCTGTGAAGGAAACAGAGAGATTCATGTCAGAAAGATAAAAATCCATTCTTAAATTCTGCATGGTTTGGAATTCTAAATCCAAATATCTCAAACATCTGGGAGCATCTCTTTGAGCTTAAACAAGAGCTGTTCCCTCTACCTCTGAGTTGTCTTAGGACTTCTTGAAAGAAAATTAAATAAAAAAAATTAAAAAAAGGAGAGAGCTTTCTGTAGCCTACAGTGAGAGTTTCTTCTAGCTGCTGAGGCTTGAAGAATTAGATTAAGAACAGTTAAAAGTCTTTTGCCTTGTAGCCATTATTGAGTAAGTGTTGTAACATGCACACTTCAAAATGCTTCATACAAGTCAGAGCTTTTACCCATGTTCCCATGACAGAGTTGCTGGGCTGTCAGTTTTACAGGTGGATAAGATGAAACACATTGAATAACTTGTGGAGGGCCATATACTAAAGCATTAATAGTGTCAACAAACTTCTTCATAGCACTTCTTGTTTAAGAACGTTGCCATGGCTGTGAAATGGGAATGCTGACACTGATTTTCACAGATAATTAAACAAAAGCTCAGGCTGGCACAAAAGCAGACATGGCTTCAGTTCCTACATCCCACCTCTAAGCATTCAGATGCACAAGTTGCAATGAACTTAATGTAACTAGAAATACAAGACCCCAAACCTCCAAGGAGCTGAGATAAAACCTTGATCCTCATCTGTAATGTCTGGGGAGATATAGGTGCAGCACTGGCAGTTACACACACACCTCCCTGGGTAACAGACTAACATAATTCAGCTAAAACTTATACTAAGTGACTAATGACTGAATAAAAGTTATGTTGGAGAAATCGTTGATTTTTATGCATATAAATGTGATGTTATGGAGGCAGAGGGAATCACAGCTGATACTTTCAAACCAACTATCCACTAACAAGTGTCTCTGTTAGCTGTCAGTATAACACCTACGCTTCAAAGCAACTCAAATCCCTAGTAATTAATTGTTTACCATCATTACTGAGGTGTCAGCCTAGTCACATGGGGGCACTACAGAGCAGAAAATGTCAGTTTAATGTTTGATGCTCAGATTAAAATTAAGTAAAGCTGAAAATAAGCTGTTAGAGGAAGGCAATTCTTAAAGCTGTGGACAGAAGCATCACAGGATGTGCAGGTTTCCTCATGGTCTCCAGAGAGTCCACATCTTCCTCATGTTCCTAGAATTCATATTCATCATTCTTCCCCCCAGTTTCTTCTCCCTGCACATTGCACTACACAGAAGAGCTCCTCAGGGAAGCATTCTTGTTAGCAGCAGCCAAAGATAGGAGTTGCCAGAAGCAATGTTTCACACAGCTGATCCCAGCTCACCCCAGGAATTTAAGAGAAGGAAGGGGAGATAAAAAAAGTCTACAGTGAACACATTGCAAGTCAACAGTAGCTAGCTACCAAAAATAGACAGATCATCATGTGTGCAACACCATCACTCCTCCTCTCCTGGCTTTCTAGACATTTCAGTTGCACTTAAATATATTCTTTTGCCAATTATGCATTTCCAAAAGTTTGGAATTTGGGCTGGTGCAAGGTAATTTACAACTTCTATCTAGGTAATGAAGTGCTAAAGTATAAAGCAACTTAAATTGCCTACATATAATGTAACTTCTTCATCTTAAAACAAAAAAACAATGTGGAAAAATGTGGCACAACTGTAAGAACTCATGGTTATAGATCAGCAAAGTAAAGCAAGGAAAAATTGTCTTGTCATTGCAACAGGAGCTTCAATCTCTGCCACATCACACTTTGGAATCCAGACACTGAGAATTAGATTCATAGAGAAAGGCATGGAAGGTTAGACATGAATTTTAATTCACAGTTGATGAAAATTTTTTCTGATAAGCCCAGAAGGGATGGGCAGGAGACAAAAGGTTCTACAGAGATCTTGGAGCTTCAGAGTTGAGTTTTAATTCTCCTCATATTGGTTCTTCCTCTCTTGTTATCTGACAATATGGCAATATCTTTGAAGCCCAGCTGCATCACATCTACCCTTTTTTCTAGCTGTATGGGCTAGCACTTAGAACTGTATTTCATCTCTTTTGTGAATCACTGTGATCTGATCTCCCAGATAACAAAAGCACATGAATTAACCCCAACTCATCCACATCAGGCTACATTCTTATATATTTTTTAGCTTCACCAACAAAAATCCTTTGTTTGCAGCCTAAATAGCAAAACACTTGAAAGAAACACTGCCAGCAGCAGGTGTGCTTGTCATTACCACATTCACAGAGATGAACAGGCAGTGTGGTGTATGTGTTTATAGATCAGGAGTCCAAAGATTCTTTTGGTTGCAGTGAGGTGGAGGTTTATATTTATGCACACATAACTGAAACAACCCCACAGCTAAAACATGGCCTTGAAGCTCTGGTAAGCCCCACTGTGACAGAGAAAGCCATAACAAGTATCTACCCTTGATAACTATTTACAGCTTCACTTTTCTAACCCAGAATAGTCCCTGATGTACTCTCAAACATTTAAAAAAACTTCACTTAAAAATCCTGGAGAAAAGCTTTCTCTAAAGAATTCCTATAGCCAGTAGCCACATTATTTTATTAAAGACTTTACAGGCAGACCAACTGCTGGAGAGCCCAGGGTGTGCTTGACAGCTTCCAGATGTGCAGAGCTGTCCTGTGGCTATGCAGTCACTGTATGACAGAGAAGGGAAAGTCACTTCAGTTGCCACATGTTAGTGGCACATCTGGGAATGCTGCTCTCTGCTGTGTAGTGAGAAGCAGGACAAGAAGTGAGGAACATGATAAAACCAGGAGACAGCAAAACGTGGCATGGCCTTTAGCCTGCATGAACTTCAGAACAGATCAGCAGGAGTTTTGCAAGATAAAGTAAGATGAGATAGAGGGCCACAGACAGGTAAAGTCATGAGAACTCCAGAGCACCATGAGTTGCCGAAACAGAGGAGACAAGTTCTCTAAAAGCTACTTTTTTTGTGTACCCAGCTTTTGAAAAACCCTTTCCTCTCAGACAGCCTGAAAAGACAGTGTTCTTATGAGTAAGTAGTTCTGATGGGGACAGTAAAGGAAAGAAAACTACAAAAAACCCAAGCTGTGGACACATGCACATGAT
The DNA here is from genome assembly GCF_003957555.1 of Calypte anna. NCBI lineage: Eukaryota > Metazoa > Chordata > Aves > Apodiformes > Trochilidae > Calypte > Calypte anna. The sequence goes on along the minus strand of NC_044254.1, from coordinate 21,533,533 downwards.
GACAACTGTTAGAAACATGAGAAGTTTACCGTAATCATCGGCACAATGTAACGCCAGTTTTTATTCAGGCTTCCAATGTGGCTCATCTCTTCTTCTGTGAGGCTGAAATCAAACACCTGAAAACAAAAGCAATTCAATATTCAATAGCCATAGGTTTTAGTCAATAACTGTAGGTTACCATTAGGTGCGTTTAAAGTAATTTTATAACAAAGACCAAAACAAAAGCATGAAGTGTGAAGTGTACATACACTTGCCAGCTCTAAGCCTACACTGATACTGCATAATACTCTTCCACAAAGATAAAAAGCTGTGGGATTGTTTCTCCAAGTAAGTGCTGTATATTCAATATTCTGTTCCCACACAGCTCTAAACCTCGAGGAACTGCAGAGTTTACTGGAACTCATTAATATTTTTAACTGCTACATGGCAGAATTTGTTTTAATGGGACTTAACAGTTACAGAAACAAATCCTAACTTAAAACCAAGTATGTAACAAGACAATTCGTGTGATTAAGGGCTGAAAAACAAGATCACAGGAGGTTACTCAGAGATCTCCTTCAAGATTATTTGATGTCAGATTTTTCAAACAATGTCTAAAGTGAGCCATCCCTACTGCAGAGCAGAAATGAACCACACTTATTCAGCATCATGAGAGTTTGTTGCAAAAAATAGTCAGCAGCTCTACCTGCAGGGTGGAGCAACTACTGTTTGCAAGAAAGAACCACTGAACATCATTAGAAGACCCCCTTGTTCAATAAATTTGTACCTCAGATAAATGTCAGTAAAGATTTTTCACGGTTTCTATGAAGGACATCCTTTACCTTCTGGTAACAAGACTGTGCATGTGCACAAATGCAAGCACTCACACACTGAACTGCTTAAAACATCAGGTTTGTTTTCCTAAAAATCTTCACCCTCCATTTTAAGCATCTGCATGCATTGATAAACACCAAGCCCCTCAGCTTCTTGCCCTGCACTGGTAGGACAGCACATTAGTGACAGGGAAGGGCACTGCTGAAGTTTTCTGCCATTTAAACTTACCTGGAGATTCTGCTGAATGCGAGCAGGAGTGACACTCTTGGGAATGGCAACCACTTTACGCTGCACTTGCCATCTATTAAGAGAAGAAGAGACATTTTCTGTGTCATTCTGATAATGACAATGTTTATTTTGGTTGAATCAATCTCTGGCAGCAGAGATGTCATTTATGTTTCCATGTGATAGAAAAATACTCAGGAGAGAGCTGACAGAGCACTGAACTATATTAGGACCTAGCATTTCCAAGCTCAAACAAGAGAATAGCTATTGGACTAATAACTGAGGGGAAGATGTTCCTGCCTTTGAAGCAGCAAACTAGTTTCAGATGCTTTAAGACAGAAATCAAAGAAACAGTCAGAAAAACGTATTTGAGCATTTTACACAAATTCTAAGAAGACTGCTACACCAAGGAGCTAGAAGAAAATCCAGATTCTTCAAGTGCCTGTCTACTAGCTTAAGCACCAAGTCTCAAACATGTTCAGCTGGCAAGTTAACTTGCTGCTAAGACTGTTCTAGTGATATTGATAGATACAAAGCCATAAAAAATAACAATAAATAAATAAATTTTTAAAAAAGCCTGACCCACTGACCACAGGCAAATTCAGTAGGCAGCATTCAGGTGTTGTACACTGCTGCCTTCACTGTCCTGCTGCTATTTCACAGCAGAAAATGTAGTAAACTGTTCCAGGCATAGATCCAGACCCTGAGTGGACCCCTCTGATCTAGTCTATTCATCTGCCCTAAGCCAGGACCAACTCTACCAATTCTGTAAAACAAGCACCAAATGGGTTTTGCTTCTGGCACTCCCTGTGATTTTAACTCCCTGCTGATGGAGAACACACACTTTTTAGGAAGATTCATTCTAACTTGCATGTTTTGCCTCATTTAAGGCTGGGTCCCAAATGCCGCCCTCTCTCACAATTGTGTACCTGAGGATGATCTGTGCAGGTGACTTGCTGTATTTTTCTGCCAGTTTTTTTATCCCAGGTTCTTCTAGAAGCACAGGCTCATCTGGGTGTTTCCACATGCGATCTGGAGAGCCAAGGGGACTGTAGGCAGTGACAACGAGTCCTCGTTTCTGGCAGTGAGCTATCAGCTCATTCTGAGCTAGGTAAGGATGGCATTCAATCTGTTAAAATGATCCACAGTGAGTAGCTAGAAAACAGATACCAACAAAAACCTCTAAACAAATGGGAAATGAAAACTACAGTAGAACAAAACATACCACAGGAGGTCAGTGCCAGATTGTGGAAAACCTTACGGGGATAAGGTTTAAGTTAAGAATGTTATCTTTGAGGATGACTTACAAATAGAAGAATGAAAAAGTGTCAGGTAGGCTAAGTTTACAGGAAAAGAAGAACAGATCACTTAAGTTTAGAGTGATGGATTTTCCTCATGTACCAAACAGAACATCCAATGAGCAAAGAAGCTCTCTATTGAAGGGAATCAAGTTACTCCCTCATTTATTTTTTTTTCTTATAGACCAAATTGTTCCCCACAGGGAAAAATTTTCCCCACAGACCTGTTGAATTAGGCAGGCATGAATAGCCACAGAATATGGCTACAGGCCTCCCCTCCAATAAATTATCTGCCTGGAAAGACCACCTTTGTGTCCTTACTACTGCATAGCTGGCTACACTCTTCCCTGTACATAAGAAGCTGCACCCCTTGTACTAAACATATTGTGTAGGTTTGCAAATTCTTCAGTCCTATTGACAAACAGGAAAGATATTCATCCTCTCCTTTACTCATCTTACCTGGAGCACAGCTGGTTTGACAGTAGCCACACTTAGCACATCATCAATCTGACGACTGTTGAAGTTTGACAGCCCAATGGCCTTCACAAGACCTTTTTCTACCAGCTTCTCCATAGCCTTCCAGGTATCCTTGTAATCAGTGTAATCATAACGCATGGTGTTATCAGGATTCTTTGGGAAAAGATTGTCTCCTCGTCTGCAGCATCAAAGGTCAAGTGTAAGTGCATGTACCACATTATTTATATTATATTAGTTCTTCACTAAAAGAAACTTTCCTCAAACTATTCTCAAAAGCTTATCCATAGTTTGGAGGGTAGAGTACAAACTGAGTGGATTTGTTCAATTCCATTATGCTGAATTAACCTTTAAGAAATTATTTCAATCTTTTCTATATAAACTTGTTATACAATACTTCAAACTATTTACCTATACAGAAGTGCCTACACAGAACTGGTAAGCCACTGTATACATAGCAGTAGATCTTGGCACACTTAGACCCTAGCAAAGCAGCTCGTTTAGAGAGCAGCAGCTCAGAGGGTGGTTCTGGTTTTTCAACTTTGTTTTTTAGGGAGGATATTCCTCATAATCTGTTTGGAACTACTACCAAAGGGTTTAAGAGCAACCTAGGAGAGACTGGATTCAAAGTACACATTTTTTCAAGTCCCTCTGGATTCTGCAGCAGCATCAGCACTTGATACAATTGTCACAGAGGTCTTAATATGTGGATATTGACTGTAAGAGAGGTACATTTCCAGTTAGCCAAACTAATCCAGTTAGAAAAAAAACTTAAACAAAACCAACAGAACACCACCACAGTGCCAAAGGGTTATGACTGGTCTCTGGGCAGTCTACACATAGATGGGTGCCACAAATCCCACTGGAAAAGCCCTGCTTCATAATCACTACAGGACACTGCTAGCTCAGATCTTGGAGCCTTACCCAGCTCTGTCTAAGGAGTGAACAGTGTGAGAAATGGCAGCAGCTGGGGACAAGGGTTCTTGTTCATGTCATTGATAAATCCAGAACCAAAAATAACTCAAAGCCTTATGAGCTCCCAACTCAGAAAAGCAACTTCGTATGTCAAGAGGAATATACTGCGAGATTAATTTTCAAGCCCTAGAGGCACTGTGTTTGTCATTTGGAAGTCAGTTTTAACTTCTGTGTAAATAACATTCACTTGCTTAGCTTCCTGAAGGAATAGAGACATTATGGATAACCATGCACCAAGATAGGTGAAGGAGAGCTAATGAAAAACTAGAGAGAAAACAGCTTCCAATGAGAAAACATGGCACTGCTGTATCAGAATGTTGGTTTTGTCAACAGTTTCCACAGCACCCAGCAAATTTAAATACTGGCAATATCTAAACATGCATCATTATTTGTGTTATGAGTTATTATCAAAGCAATTTCAATGTTTGGTTTTGGTTTGTTTGGTTTGTTGTTAGTTTTGTTTGGGGGGTTTTCTCCAATCAACAGGAAGACAAACTTATTTCACAAGAGGGGGAATTTTTAACAGAAGTTCTTCTGCCAAACCAGCTCTACTTGAAAACACTTCCTCATTCTACTATGCTGAGGGACATATCTTTATAATACAAGTGTCTTTCCTCTTATCATTACTGTTGCGTGATTTGCAAAATTCAGTTTCTATGACTTGAAGGGGAAAAAAGTAATCTCAAATGTACAAAGCAGAAGTCCTGTCAGACTGAGGGGTTTCCCATATTAATTGAGGTCTTCATTGCACACATCCAGTCAGAAGACTTATTCTCCCCCCACCTTTTTATTGCTTGTAGGGGGAAAAATGCTTCCACATTTACAAGAAAATAAAGCAAGGAACTGCTGCTGAGAAGGTTGTAGGATAAGTTCATTTAGCACTTACTGGAAAACTCTTATTTCCTCAAAACACAGAATTACTGCAATTAGTGTCACTTTTACAGCACATAATTCTCATTTCACAGATAAGTAAAACTAAGACACAAAGCACTTTCAGTATTTACTCAAGGTTACCATGTAGGTCAATGGCAGAACCAAGAATAGCTGCCACACGTCCCCAGTGCCTAGATGAAGACACTCTGCTATTTTAAACTTTTATATATTTTAAACTCAAAGATTTTTACTTCACAGCAAGCCAAATTTTCAGCTAGTGTAGAATGAAATTTCAATGATTGTTTCTGTGAATGAATGGCCCAAATAGGAGGAAGTGGAGGGGTTGTGGGTAGAAAAGAGTATCTGTGTGATAGTCCATAGGACTACACTATGAGCCATGCTGAAAACCATCTTGCAGGCAGTATACACAGGAAGAAATTCACAGTTCAGAAAGAAGGCCCTCAGGTTATAACACCTGTCACTTATGTAAATCTGGGGTTTCTACATTTTATGCCTTTCCACCTTGAACTTACTCAAAGGCATGAGGCCAGTGTATGAGGTACAGGTCCAGGTAATCCAGTTTCAGATCTCCCAATGTTTTCCTTAGTGCTGGCTCTACATCTTCTGGGTGGTGTTTGGTGTTCCAGAGCTTTGATGTTACAAACAGGTCCTCCCTTTTAATAACCTTTATAAAAGAATGGAGAGCATAATTTACTGGAATAAGTTCAGAAGTGTAAATGCAGCAATTCACCAACTACCTTTAAAACAAAGAGAACAATTTAAATTGTTGTTTGTTTGTTTAAAAAAAGGTAACACATGGACCCCACAAATTAAACCTTCCAAAAATATACTGGACAGAAAAGAGAGAAATACAGACATTGGCAAGTCCTAAATTAAACCAAATACTTAACCTAATAGAATTTTGAAAAACAAAACAATCTCCTCCACATACACTTTTCCAGACATTCCAGTTAAAAGGCTACTACTAAGTGGGATGTGACCAAGAGAAAGATTACTCAATTTATTAATTTGTAACTCCTGTTTAACATTTAACACAGTCTAGGCACAACCACCTAACTTACTATACTCTTCATATACTTCATATACTATAAACCAACAGTGCTTCACATGGAAAGAGTGTGGGAAAATAAACAGAAGTTGTTTTCTCAAACCTCTGCATTTGAGTTTCCAGGTCATGGAAGGAATACACTAAGAACCAAGTGCTCTGTACCCTGTATTGGAAGGGTAAGAGACAGAAATTAAACAAATAGAGAGCTGGTTAACTAGGAAGTATAAACTGCAAATGGAAGATCATATTTGGCAAGCTGAAGCACAGAACACCAGAGGGCCCTTCTCATTGTCTGATGTATGACCAAATTTCACTCAAGCCTACACTTTGCAGGCATTGCACTGATTAATTCCTTAGTTTCTCTCCTCCAACCATCCAGTTATTCTGTGTTTCACACATGGCTGTTGTGTTCAAAGAGAAAGATGTTTTGAAAAGTCTTGTTTTAATTTAGGTAGCTAATATGAACTGAATAAGAGAACCCTATGCTTCCTTGTACTAGTAGCTGGGAATCCCTGGGGCAAGCTGAAAACAGCCTCTCTCACACATAACATAATTGATCACATAATATAGAGATTGCCCTAAAGCCAAGGCAAGAGGAACATAAGAACTCTCTTTCCATGAGCTCTGACGATGTACAGGTTAATCCTTCTGGCCCGTGGGGCCAACAAGAGCAAGAGGATGAACTCAGGACTCCATTTAGGGTCATCCATAGGAATGTCTGTCACATTACATTATATTATATTTAGGTCACAGATTCTCAGGTGTAGGCCTTACAGTCATGTTACCAAACCCTTCAGATGCAATCACTGCTAAAAAAACAAAGTATGTATCTATTCACTCATATTTTGCATCTAACAAAAGAAACCCCAATCACTGGATTTGCTGTGGCTTCCCACCACTGCATGCTATTCCAGACAGGCAAACCAGAGTAATTCTGCATATAAATCACCACAAATCTTTTACATTGTAACTACTAATTCTGGCTATCTTCAGTTTTTTAACTCCCACATTAGGGTACTTTTTGAGGAGGAAAGGGGAAGGCAGGAAAAAAAATAAATTTTCTGTAGCTTCCATGTGAATATTCCTGACAATCTTTTCTCCTCCTGACAGCCAGGATGCTTATGAGAGGAGAGAAAGGCTCTTTCATGCCTGCTCCTGATTAATAACAAATAGCTGAGACAGACTGGGAGGAAAAGCCACAAATGATAACTTTACAGTCTACTTTCAGGTCACAGTTGCAAATGTTGATACAAGACACAGTCAGGACGGGGATTCTTGTGCTTTTACCTTGTTGGTCCCAAGGCACTCCTGGAAAGCCTCCCCAATCTCCGCTTCGTTGGAGTAAGCTGCTGCGCAGTCGATGCTGCGGTAACCCACACCCAGGGCATATTTCACTGCTTCTTTCACCTGAAACCAGGAACAGATTAGACAATGCAATCAGTGGAAAAGGACAGCACTGCAGGGGAAAAATTTTGAAGTGTTGGGAATTTAGTGAGGAATACCACAAAGTTCAGACCTATCTGTGAATCTCAGTTATGAGATTCACAGGCAGCAGAGCACAGTCCTCTGGCACAGCCTTTAGGAGTGAAGAGTTTATTGCTAGTAGACACTCTCAGAGTAACAAGAAAATGGACCATGCACACAAGCCAAGCATGCAAGAACTCAGCAGATGGGAAAAGGGTTCATTCTTAGTTATAGTTGCCATGGTTTCCTTAAATATGAGCTTTAAGAAACAGTTTTCAGAGAAATCATGGCTTAGGAAAGCAACCTTCTTGAGCTAAAAGACCAATGGTGTTAGTCTAACCTGTAATATATCTCCTCTATCTCAGTAAAGGAAGAGCCTGGTTTCTCACTCCAGAATTTACAGATTTATAAATTCTGCTCACACTTCAGTTCCAAGTGTCACATCTCACGTGTTATTTTATGGCACATTTTCCCTTCATTTCTCATTCTTGCCAATTGTACAAAGAAAGTCACTGTACTTCTGAATATTAACCTATGGCCTGCTCAGAATCTCCTGATGAAGCTCATAACTTTGCATTTTGCTTTCCAATTCTGAGTGCCAACAGCAACACATCCCTCACTCCATATTGTTCCACACAAGCCAGAATGGCTGGGAATCAAGGCACTATACTTTGAATCCCTATCTGCTTTTTAAAGCTCTAATGAAGTACAACCAGAAAATATATTCACATTTGGACCTCCAAAATGTAGCAAATCTAGAAACCAAAGAAACACAGAATGACATCTTTTTGAAGAGTCTTCAATAGCTTTTGACTAAAGACTTTTAATAACTGATTATGCAAGAACCAAGATTTATTACCACGTATCTCAGTGTAGTAATCATCTCCCCTTACCAAGCAGTGAGTGAAATCTATTTTATCTAACTTCCAGCAGACAGTATGCACATATTCTCTTTTACATTTGCCCATTTCAAGTGCTACACTGTCTGTATAGTGATTTCTACACATTGTTCTTTTTCATGTATCTCAAGACCGTGGGAGACAGTAAATTACTGTGCGTAAAAGGGTTGATGCAATAGGGCCCTGATGTATTTATAAAGATTGTATCTCTTGTCAAGAGATTAAAAAATGTGTCTACAAGGGCTAGAGACTGATTTCTTTAATCAAAGTACCAGCCTTTTTAATTTTAAAACTGACAAAATCATTACCTCCAATTAAAGACGTTGGAGAGCTGCTTTCAGATGCTGCAACAAGAGAGGAGGGAATCAGATGAGAAAAAGATCTGTTGTTGGATTTTATTTATTTTTCTTATTAAGGACTGCAGTGAAGGCAGACACAGGGTATTATCACTGCATTCTTTAGCATTTTAAGAAGGAAACTGAAACACTGACCAGTTTCCCTTAGCCAGAATGACAAAGCACTTCTATAACAGCAGTGAAGTAAGCTCTTCCTTTCTCTAGCACTATGATATTTACAGTCCTTGTTTCACTTTGACAAAGACACTCCTCAGAAGGTCACTACAAAGTCAGGGTACCAGTAATTCTGAAATCAACTGAAACATTTTAAGATTCAATATTCAACTTCTGAAAAGGTCAGAGCTGTGGGACAGAGATGGAAGGAAAAGCAACTGTGCTTTGCCTGTACTGATACCCTTTTTTGTCTGTCAGGATACTGTATCTTTTTAATAGACAGACACAAATTTTGCCATAAAATGAAAGCAGGCACCACCTGCATAAAGCTAAGGGTAAGACACTACAAACACATCTCTGCAAAGCGAGAAAGAGGAGACTATATTTCTGTATCAGTGTTTCGATAAATTTCTAACACTGGAAAACAGGGACTAGTGATTTAAACAAGGTTTGGATTTGTATTTGTGTAAACAAATACAGCCTGAGACATTCCAATGTGAACTGAGAGCTTCTGTTCCAGGCAAAAGAAAAATTACCCTAAGAAAATGTGCAAAAAAAGCATTTCAGAGGGGGGAGAGGAGAGTAACAGAGATGTAAACCTAAGAAGAATACTTTAAGTTTATTTTTGAGATTACGTTCAGACAGGTACATGCATTTCTGAAGTGGGAGAGGGACAGGGAGGGGAGAGAGAAAAAAAAATATGGGGGTTGATATGCTTCTGGATATTTGGTGCTGTGAAGTAATAATTGCTAAAGGCTCCTTCAAACTTCCCATGTGTTCTTTAGTTAAATCTGCCAATACTGCTGTGCAAGGAGCAATTGCTGAGTTCATTTTGCATTGGGGAAATCAAGTCACATAGCTTAAGTGTGAATCACCAACCCAGTGTCATATACCAAGTAGCTCTGAAAGTATCTCAAGACATAATCTAGTCCATCCTCATGCCCCAGAGCAGGGCCAACTAAGTCTAAACTACTCCTACACACTTTTGTCAAAACCGTCCTTGTGACAGGCAGTCTACTCCAATGCTTAGGTATCTGTATGTTCAAAGTCTTTAAAATGTCTGACCAAGACAGCCCTGATGTCACACCTTCAGACATGAAATCAAAAGCTTTCTCTTTGTGAGAGCTTTTTGCATACCTGGAAAGTGTCAGCATCCTTCCTCTCAAACCTCTCTTGACCACTTAACTTTAAAGGCTTCCACCTTTCATCTCAATTCACCTTTCCCAGACTTTGCCTCACTGTTGCTGCTGTCTCATCACCTGGTTCATGCTTTTCTTGAAGTATTTTGCCCCAAACCAGACACAGTATTGCAGCTGAAGCCTTATTTTCTCTTACTGTATAGTGAAGTCCTAGGAAGTACACTCACATTTATACATCCCAGCAAACAACTTGGCCTTCTTGCCCACGCTATTTTGAATTTTAAGATAGCAGAACAAGATATTGCCAACAATGTGGCAGACTCATAAAAAGAATCTGTTAAGTCCCAACTCACTACAATATCCATTACTATCCAATACATATACAATTGAGTATTTCAATTAGCCCATCACAAGATGAAAAACTACAAAGCCATCTTTATAAATCCAAGCAACAGAGTTCAAGTGACAAGGGAGCCTCTTTGCACAGCCCCAACCGATTACAGAGAAGCTTTCCCTCTACCAGTTCCAGTGCAATAATCCTTGGAAAGAAAAGGCTCTGACAGCCTGCCTTGCTCCCTGCAATGTTGTAATATTTTAGCAGTACATTTGCTGATAGGAAATAGGAAAAAAAAAACCAGATTGTCCATCCACATGATATTCAGATGCAGTATGACAGGAGCAGAAGTGTTGCTGTATCACAGTTTCTACTTACTGTACTAAGATTTTTTTGAAAAGGAACTCAGCCCACCACATAAGTAATGTTAATGTGGAGCTGACATGGCCTGAAGTGAAGACTTTTGCTTCCTGTGCTTCAGATATGGAATTTAACTTCTTCAATCTGTAGCAGATTAATTTTTTTTATATGAAAAAATGGATTCTCTAGATTGTCTAACGAACTTCAAGGACTAAACAGTCTCCTCCACAGTTGCAATCATGTCACAAGACACTCAGTCCCCAGTCTGACTTGTTTTCTAAGGTACACATTTCCTCTTCAGCTTTCCTGAAGCTTCACATAGAACAACACAACTTCCCTCAGCCCCACGTTTCTCTTCCCCACAGAATCAGCCTCTGCCACAGCAGGTGAGACTGTTCATCTAGTAGGGATCAATCCTCCAGGTTGAAAGCAAGGATCACACAAGAGAAGAGATCAAAGCATTAAAGGATTACAGATAATCAAGCTCTAATACTACAAAAAGAAAACCACAAACTCATCGTATTATTGATACATCTGTCTGAACAGACTTCTCTTTGAACTCATTCATGCTGCCAGTGAACAAGCTTCTGTTCTGCGTTTCCTCCTGTTCAATAGCCCTCCATCATGTTCCCATGGTAACATGTAAAACAAATTTCTCTTCCAGTATTTGATCATGTAAGACAGAAGTTACTGCATTATTTTAGGTTACTCTTCCAACAAGAACTTAGATTCAGTAATTTTCCCCCAACTATTCTTACCATCAGGAAACTATGGCTGCAATGACCTTTGTACTGGACTGCTAAGATCTGGCTACAAGGACAAAGCTTGTTTAGGATCAGGAATAGTAACAATAATATTTTAAAAATTAATCGAGAGTCAAGCCATGACTGAAAAGCAGCTTGGCAAGAAAAATAATTACAATCTGCAAAATATTTACCTGAAAAAAAAAAAAAATCTAAAAGCCATCTGCTTCCACTCTTGCTTCTAATGCAGCCCTTGCACAAAACAGCTTTTGATAAATAGCTACTACCTGGGAAACAACTAGATTAAATAGGATAAATTTTTCCTTCTTCTGCTTGTCTAGGCTTTTGGCCCTTTAATTCACAAATATTCTCTCTGAACTACATCGTGTCCTTTTAAGGGTAAGTCATTTGGAGACACTGCCAAATTGCTGGTATGCTTCTGAATTTGATAAACCTCCATTAAAACAATGCAAACAATGCAAAAAGCTTTCAAGAGGGACTAATATGTATGCATTTGTTCCACAGGAAAGGAATAACAGCACCTTCTGTAACTGTTCATTTTTACTGCATCTTCTAGATCATGTCTTTAACACATTCTATGAATAAGACTTCAAAGACCATATTTCACAGAAGTGACTCCCATTGATTTCCAAGGGACCCCACGGAAGATCTCTGGATCCCATAAGAGGTTCAGCTGCTTGAGGCTCTGCTTACTATGGCAAAATCTATCCGAGTCAGGCTGAAACTACACACGAGCAGGATCTTTCCAAATTGTTTTATAAAACTGCACTTTCCTCAGAACTGTTGGTGCACAAAACAAACAACACATTCATATTTTATCTTCAGGCATTTGTTTTAGCACAATGCACAAGCTGCTTTGGGTGCACAGAAATTTATCCATTAAGTTTCTGCATGTTAATAAACTTAATTCAGCTGATGTTTTAAGTGACACAGCTGAACGTTCATCCTTATCCTCATTTAAGAGGTTGACTGAGCCCTCACCAACTCAGCTTCCACCCACATTATCACTGCCGCTATTCCCAACAGATCCACTGTCCTGACAGTTGTTTGGACAGGGAGACCAACAATTAAACGGCTCTGAATAGATTTAATTTTTATTGCTCATTTCCCACCTTTTCTTTTAGCTGGCACAAGAGAGCAGTGCAGCTTCTTGAGAAAGGTTTTAACTTTCTCTCTCTGTCACAAGCACAGCATCATCTGGTGTACTCCAAAAATATCACTAAGTTAATGCAAGAGTAGCAGCAAGATCTACAATATTACTGCAAACATGCAATGGTTCACGTAATCTAAAAGGCATTATAAATAAGAATACCAGCTAAGAATTCCACCAAGCAATGGAACTTGCCTTTCACAGCAGTATGTGCAATCTCTTCCCCCAAGAATTTATCTTTTAACTAAATGAAACAGAAAGGAAAAGACAGACAAGGGGAAGAAGTATTACAATAGGAGGCATACTCCATGGCATGCAAACATTCCCACAGACAATCTGTAGTAACATACAGCATTGTTTCCAAATGTGGTGTTTAGAAATTCACTGTATTTAGAAACAGACTGAATGTCTAATGACACATTAGTTCTCTCAGTCTAGAAGCAGGATGACCCATGCAAGTTGTTCTATGCTAAACATATCCTGGCCACTGGAACAGGACTTAATACAAGAACAACTAGAGCTCCTGCCTCCCAAAATAATGCTTTCAGCTGAGTCATCAGTCCAAGCCAGAGGGACATATGGTCAGACTGACAGCCTGAGGATTTACCAGTGGAAGAGGCAGGCACCATATTACAGCTGCAGCATTTTTCTTGTCTCACCCCACTCCTTGGTCTCTTTCTGGATTCATCTCCCAGAGCAACACTGCCTGAGACATGGGTTAAAGTAACAAATCTTAAGGGATCTGCTGCTGCTTTTGTACCTTAAGGCCTTAGTCAGGCAAATACACACATAAATTCCTCTGACTTCAGTGGACCCAAGACTAAAACCATAGATCAAGGATCTTCAAAAAAGGAGCACAAACCACAAATACTAGTTGAGAGCACAATATCATATTGTTCTCTACTTACTTGGCCACGTTCACTTTTCCAAGTTCCCAGTCCTATGAGAGGCATCTTCTGCCCAGTGTGGAGTGCAACGAAATCACATGCTGGAGACATTTTTGCCTACAGAACAAGAATAAACTGAGCTTTGCAGCAGTTCAATAAGTGGCAACAATTTACCTCTTCTTTAGAAAAAGAAAAAGAATAAAAGAAATAAAAAGAGAAAGAAAACCATACAAGTCCTCATGATGGTAGAATAAAGATAAAATACATTCTTCAGTTTTTACTGGTACAAAGGAGAATAATATCTACTCTGGAGAGATTAGAAAAGGAGCCTTCTTCAGGTCTTCCTTCTTATTCCCTTCTCCTTCACACATTCTTAAGCTTCACAATGGTTTAAGATTTCTCAAAGTTCAAAAGCAGCATCCTGCAATAGAATAATTAATAAAGAAGCTCAGCTGAAACCTCTTTTTTTTGTTTTTAATCAGCAGTAAGTATGGATGAGGCGGGAGGGACTAAGAGATGTTCATCTGCCCTTATTGTACAGTAATTCCATAGGACTTCAGTACTAAGTCTCTCTTTTACCAATTCACTACCAGCTGGCTCGGGAACCAGGCTTTAATTAGTGATGAAGCTGGGAATAAACACATTTTGTCAGAAACAGATGGTGTTGGTTTGAATACCTGATACAGGCAGGGGTTTTATTAGAAGTGAGTGATAAAGGCATTTATGAAGGCACCCCATAAAAAATATATACCCGCAGCAGACAAATGCTACCAAATGAGAACACGTTTTAAAAGAAGGAAAAAAAAAACCCTAAAAACCCCCCTCTGATGTGACACCTGGGGCAATAGAGAGGACAAAATGGAGACGCTTTCAAAAGGGGACAATAGGAAAAAATACCACCAGCAAGATCTTCCTCCATTACCTGCTGCTGGCTTTATAGCTGCTGCAAAAAACAATCTGTTCACAGTAGTAAAACTTTTCATAAAAAAGGAAGGCTTTACAGAGTGTTCCAACATCTTCACAATCTATGTTTCTGGTCAAACAGTTAAAAAGAAACCACATTCAGGATGAGTTCCAAAGCTGATTAGCTGATTTCAGCAGAAGCTGGGGAAGTTACTTCCTAAGTTCAGCTGTGTCCGACCTCATTAATGTTATTTGTTTAAAAACAAACCAAGCCAAACCAAGGGTGGAATCATGCAGTGCTGGCTGAATGGGTAACGAGGTAGAAGGAATGGATGTTTTAAAAGCAGAGCATTCACACAGCGTATTATCCCAAAATACCTCTGCCTTCTCTGTACTGTTATTTTCCTCAGATAATTAATCCCCAGCTGATGGACACATTCACACAAAGTTGGTGTTTTCAATTTCTTGCTTAGCTTTTCAAGCCATAGTTTTGTAGATTTATAGAAGACACCAAACAGCACTCTTCTTTTACAAAGAGACAGAGAAGCTGGAGTGTTCCTGACCTGATGGCTACTGCACACCAAGGAGCTGCTGATCCACATTCCCCTGAGTAGATCCAGCCTTGTCACACACAGCATGGCCTTCAGAGCTGTGCTGTGGGATGCACATCCCATGGCTGCAGGATAAGCTCAGCAGTGAATTGTCACCGGGGAGCCTGCAGGCAGCTCCCACTGGATACCTGCAATTACACCATCCATGTCCTTGTTTTTATCTAGAAAGCTGATGTTCTCATGTGAGCATCCGTTCTGTTTGACAGCGGAAATGATGAACAGAGTTGTTTTCTTGCAAAAGAATCCCTAATAACTCAAGTGACTGAAACAGGGTGAACCTTCCCACACACAGGGACCGCACAGCATGCTGCACGGAGATTGGAGGTCTGTTCAAACCTGTGTAACTCAGGGCACCCAGCACCTGAAAGATGTGAGATTATCAGTGCTATCCCTTTCCTTTACAGGGTTAGCTCAAAGAAACAGCATTTACAATGATACTTGTGCGAGTCCCATTCTTCTTGGGACTGCAATAGACCAGCACCTCCTGGTACAAAACAGCAATTAAACACAAACTGTTTAATTTTTTCTGAATTTGCACTGAGGTGTGTTACCTCCAGATGGTTGTGCTGAAGGCTGTCATCAGTGAATCAAATTGTGGCTGCACAACTGTGTTTTGGTGTGAGAAACCAGAGAAGGGAGGATGACAGTGACGAGTCTCCTATTCGGAAGCTGCATGGCAATTCTGTAGTCAGCTACGTGCAGGTAGGTATAAAGTGTAGAGAAACAAGATAAACCAGGTGCCTTGAGTTGCCAAAGAGTGGGTGTGAGTCCACCTGTGCCTGATTAGGACAGGCCCCCTATTGGGCATGAGCAAGACCAGGGGGCCAATAAAGGTGGGACACACACCCACAGAGGCAGCTCAGCTCACTCTGGTGCGAGGCAATGGAGAGACCAGCAGCTCATCGAGCCTCAGGAGCATGAAAGGCTCATCCCACTACAATAAAGGTATCTGCTTACACCACACAACTAAAGACTTAAGACTTTTTCATCTACATTGGCCTATAACACAAATATGACACAACCATGTTACACAATCATCTTAAATGCAACCCTTCAGCCCAGAAGACAAGGTACACATTTAATCAATAACTAGCATTTTATAATCAATAACAGCACACTTGCTAAGAACCATCTTGCTTCATGTAACACTGTTGTATATTAACATTGGAGAGAGCATAACCACAGCCTCTGGCAGAAGGGAAAGATGCCAGAAGTAGAAGTGCTGGAAGACAAGACACCAATTAATACTTTCCACTCAGATTATTCCTCTAACAAGATGTACAAGAATGACAGTGCAGACCAGCCTTCATTATTTGGTTCATAAGGGTAAAGACAAAAATAAACATAGGAGCAAAATAACTCCGGACAAGCAAGGTGTGGTTTTGGCTTAGCAATACCCACCTAGGGCCACACGCACTAAAGAGCTGAAGCTCGGGTAATTCAGAGGGGGTGGAAGCCGGCTGGCTGGGAGGATGCATTATCGACCAGAAAAGTATAAACTACAGCATCAACCCACAGCTACAGCTCCTTATTAATCCACAGCGAGGAGTCTCCCATCAGATAAACACACATAAATTTACATTAAATTAACATGCACGGATATGCAAATCGGTACATATGGAAAACGCGGAAGTCCCAGACACCGAGCGGCTCTCCCCGCCTCCCCCGGAGGCGCCCACCGAACTCTTATCGGGGCTGCCCAGGCGGCAGGCGATAAGCCGACCCGCCGGCCCCCGCAATCCTCGGCGGCCCCGCTCCATCGTTCCCTCCCTCCCTCACTCACCCATACACCGCCGAGCCCGAACCGCCCTCCGGACCGCTCCCGCCCGCTTATACCGCCCGGAGCTTCCGCTTCCGGCCGGGAGCTGCAGAAGGGCCCGGTTCAGGCAGCTCCGGTCCTGTGATGGTGATAGAATCGTTAAGGTTCGCAGAGATCTCTAAGATCGTCGAGTCCAAGGGTCAGCCCCGCACCACCAGTCGGGTCATCCCGCAGCGCTCCGCGGCGGGGCTGTGCCCAGCGCCCCTGACGGCTGAAACAGCGCGGAACAGGGGGGAGGGAAACAAAATTTTAAAATAAATACATAAAATTATTTCAACCCCCAGCAATGACAGGTTCTGTAGGGCCTGGAGGAGTTGGCCACGGTGTGTGTGTGTCCTCACTGTGCCGGGGCTTAGGGTGCAGAATGTCCCGCAGCCCCGGCTGCCGCCGCCCCCAGCACAGAACTGCTCCAGACATCCCTCGAGTTCGCCCGTTTTTATTTTTGTCTTGCTCTAGGTTCGGTTCCCATGAGGAAGTTCAAACAGCTCAGCCTCGCCCCTTCCCCAGCCCATTCCTGCAGCGGTGAATCTGATAAACTGCTCCACAGAGAGGGAAACTGCAGAACGCAAACCTGACAAAGAGCACAGGAGGTGTGAGCATTTACGTAAAAGTGTCTCTGTCTCCTGTCTGTCTTGACCTCTTTAGGCTATTTTTACCGGTAGGAAGACAGAATTTTCCAACTTTATTTGCTGCTCTAAATAATAGGAATCTAGAGGAAATCCAAAGCAACTTTTGCTTCAGCTTTTGTGCTAAAAGGTGCATGAAGAGAAAGAAATGGCATTTCCTCAGGCAACTAAGGCTTCCTCTGTTGCAGGTGCACAAGAATGTGTTTCCTTATTTGTGCAAGAAGATTGAAAGTAAGATTCAAAAAGCAGGTTCTGAAAGCAGACTGATTTTAGCAGAGCACTTCTGGGAAGGTACAATCTTGCTGTTGTAGTCAAAGATACAACCTTTAACACAAGCAGACTTTGGCCTGTAATTTGAGACCAGATCAGGTACTTCATCTTACCCACAACTATATAAAATTATAACCATTTTTGTACTTTTAGTCCAGGCTTCTGTTTCTATAAGTTATTCACAAACATTCAGAATTTGAAAATAGTAAGATCAGGTCAGATATATACACAACAGGGCTTTGAAGAGGCTGTTGTTTATTTCCATAAAGATAACTCTGCTTCCCATTCTTTCCTTGCTGCTCTGACCTAAAGTGCTCGTCAGGCTTGGAGACACAAAGGTTAGTTAATCTCTTGGGCAACCACATGACCTGATTTTTCAGTCATGCAGCCTGTCTTAACAAAATACAGGAAAAAGTGTAAGGATGACAAGAAAATTAAAAGTTACAGGAAACAAAAAATCTAGAAAGTGAAAGAATAAAGGGGCAGGAATTACTGCTGGGTTTGATATAGTTTTATGAGACCCCATCAATCACAAATCCATTTGCAAAGCCACAGTCTTAATGCCATAAAAGATTCTTGAATTATATTCACATCATCTATGAAAACTTTAACAAACCTCAGCCTCCAGTGAGGTAACAGGGACTAAAAAAGAGAAAAGGAATACTGAAACATTCTGCCTTCAAAAGACAGTGATCATCCAAATACACAGTAATAAAATTTAATAATTAAAATATATATGAAGAGAAGGAGAAGGTAACGAAAGACATTTTGGCCTAGAATCAATGTCTTAACTTGAGCGAAACAAGGAAAGCAAATACATGCATTGTATATTTAATGATACCTAATTGTTTTCATTAAAACTATTATGCACCAGCTGCTTGTGCACAAATGCCCCACAGCTTGGGAACATATCAGTCATTGACTTTTCAATTGACTTTTTGCATGTATTACATTAAAATCCCCCAAGGATTTTACTCTTCCTGTGCATACAGTATCATATGCATACAGTAAATTCAAGATCCAGTGGGCTTTCTGCATGTGCACGGATCAGCTCTACAGAACATGAGTGATGATGTCCTGATGTGCTGGCTTTACACATCATGCATGGGTGACTTCTGCTGTAGAACTGATGTGTACCTGCTCAAAGGGCGTTGCCTAAGCCCAGCTCACACCACTGTTCTGACTAAATTACTCTTAATCTAGAAGTCCTGATTACACTTACATAAAATAATCAAATGGCTTCTGGCAAAATGCATGAAGACCCAAAGGTGTGGTGGTGCTGTGAAATATGACCTATTTCTTTGCCTTGTTTTTTTATGCACAGTGAGGGTTTTCTTTGTCACATGAGGGACCCATCAACTGGGAATATGGGACACACTGTGATTAAAAGGATGTGTGTAAATCTGGCACAGCTACCAGTTTGGAAATTTTTGAGTAGTTTTAGTGCTCCAATGCTATGGGGCCAGCCAGCTTCTCTTAGCTAATACATAAACTACTTTTTGTGTCCATAGCTTTATGGATGAGTGCAAAGAGGCTGGGGCTTCTGATGCTCTATGTTAATCAGGTACCAGCTGATCCTGTCTGGCAGCTGTTTTAGCTAAAAACTACACCACTAATCTGCTGTGTGAAGAACAAAAGTGTGGAGAAGCAAGGTATGAACACTCATCTTCCAGCACCTGCTGGGATAAACATACTCTTTCTTTCTTGAAGATTTTTTTAAATTTCTTTATTACAAGTATTTAAATATCCAAGTAGCATCTGGCATCTAAAGATTGACAAAAGCTACAGAAACTAGATTGAAAAAAGCTACTGCTCACTGATCAAAGAGAGGTTCTGACAATTTATCATTCTAAAACCTCCAGGAACTGATGTTTGGAAAGGTTAGCTCAGAAATTAATAAAAAATAATCATACATATGGACATATGTATGGGAATTCAGTGCTTAAGGCACAAAGCTGAACAAGCTGCTTTGCAGTAGCAATGCTAGATGGGTGTGTTATGCATCTGAAAGTGTGAGAAATGAATATAAACATTAAAGGTGTCCAAAACCATGAGAAAGTCATTACTGATTTGTTCATTGGTAAATATGCTAGAACTGCAGGAAGTCTGACTTGTTCTAGAGGTTTTAATTAGGACTGCCTGACCTTTCAGGGGTTAACCTTTTCACAGGTTCAGGTACTGAGCTGATAGGTGTGTATATATATATATATATATATGTCTCAATTTATAGACCTCAATTTTTTATCATCTCAACACTGATGTTAAGAAAGTAACAATCTTCCTTCTGCAAAAGATTAATCATGCTGTAGCTGTAGCAATAGAAACAGCAGTAGATACAATATTTGCATTAAGGTGAGTGTAGTTGGGTTTTTTTCAGAGTACACATATAGATGTGATTTTGCTTCTGCTATTTAAGCATTAATTTCACCTGGTACTGAAAGTAGTCATCTCTTGGGTGAATCACCACCTGGGTATGGGTAGATTATAAATATTTAAAATTTCTTAATCCTATGTGGTTTTCTCCCCATTGCAATTTATAATCAAGTTTTGACAAGTGTAAGAAACAACTGTAAACAGCAAAACAGGCAAGTAAAAATCAGTTGGTAAACACATCACTTTTGACTCAAGCAAGCAATTTTGTCATTGCTATGTCTTTTAATGCCTTTAGGATAAACTATTTAATAAAACTTTTAGACTTAAATTCAGGGCTTGGTCCTCAAAAACTACAACACTTCTTCAATTCAGTCTTGTGTCCCAAACACAAGGATTCACTCTGGCAGAAGAGCTTTACTCTGGGAGTGAGTCAAATCTCCCTGAAATTAATGTTGAATCTTCCCAGAGTTTCCACCCTACCCCTGAAAGTCAGGTAAGACTTAACTTAGTTTTCACCTCTTTTGCTGACTTTTGTGTCTTGGATCAGTCCTCCCATCGATGGGCAGGAATCAGTGAGAGGCTCAGGGATTAACTCGGGGCTGAGGAGCCAGGTGCTAACACAGAGCCAGAGTCTGCAGCTTCACCCCCACGCCCGTGCGGTGCTGTGAACGCGCAGGGCTGTGAGACAAGGTCTGATTTTACTGATAGTGAAACCCACGGACAACTCCCGCTCACCTCCCTGACACACGGGTCACCTCAAACATCCCCCTCAGAATCCTGCCCCCCTCTTCTTCTTCTGATGCCTTCTAATAATTATAGCTTATACTACGGCATCTAAAAAATAATAATGTATTCTTGCAACAAGCCACCTGAAACATCTTCCCATTAACTGCTTACAACTCTGACTCCGGCTGTTTCCACGGGACACAATCCGGAGAACTATCACCAATTTATTCAAATTCTTTTGCTCCTTTCAGCACTCCAGGGCACCGTCTCCGCTTAGATAAGGCTGTACCACCCTACTATCGACCGACCCACCGGGGACCGGGGCAAATCTGCCGAGTCATCCTGCCCTTGCAGCCGGCCCGGCCCGGCCCGGCCCGGGAGGGGCGGAGGCGGCCGCCCCCCACCCCCACCCCCACCCTCACCCCCACCCCTCGGCGCCGTCTCCTCGCGAGAGCGGGGCGGGTATAAAGCGGGCGGTGCGGGGGGGCTGCGGCATTCGGGCTTCCTGCTGCGGCGTGGTGTGACCTCGGCGGCTCTTTGTGTGAGTGCGGGGAGCGCGTTTGCCGTGGGGGGGTTATGTGTGCTCGTTTGGGGTTTTGCACGGTGCGGTTTTATGCTTTTATTTTATTTTTTTATATATTTTTTGTTATTTTTTTCTTAATGGTGGTGGTGGTGCTTGTTTTGTTTTCCCCTCCCCCTTGGCGCGGATGGGGTCTTGCGCGGAGCGTGCGGGGCGAGCTCTTCGCTCTCTGCAATCCGCCCTCTTAGGAGCGCTCGGCTGGGGCTGCCGCTTTCTTCCTTTTTTTAGTGTGCCCCCCCCCACACTTCTTTTTTCTTGAAGCGGGGGAGGGGATAGATAACGCTTTCCTACGTGCCGCCTTTATCAGCTCTCTCCGCCGTGCTCATGGGGCGGAGCCGCAGGGTGATCTCGGGGGGAGCGGAGCGGCCTCGCCCCCTCCTTCCCGTCCTGCTGCGCTGGAGCCTGCGGGTCGGCATCCCGCTTCGAAGGCCTTAAAAATACACAAAAAAAGCCTTGGGTTCACCTTGGTGGGGGTACGCAGTGAGCAGGTGTTTCTGTCGCAGAGCAGTGTCGCTGTGCAGGCGAGTGCTTTGATCGCGCTTTGTAGCTTTTTTTTTTTCTTTCCAGTTGCTAAAAGAGTTTTGTGGTCTGAGTGTATCTGTCTGCGGTGCACTCGAACCGAGGAGAGCTGTGGCAATATCTCTCTTTTCTGACCGCGGCTCGGTAGCTTAACCACATTTTTGTGACGGTCTGAGGGGTAACTAAAGTGGAAGGCGGGTGATGTGTTTTGAATTGGCCTTTGACTTTTCTTCCAGGTGTCCTAAAGGTATGAATTGCTAAGAGCGCAGGCCTGGCGTGTTATAATTGCAGTTTGACGGTAATTGCAGCTGTGTGCGGCTGTAAGCAACTGGAAGACACTCTGACCTGGTTTAAGTGTGCTTGAGAGGCAGCGTCCCTCTCTTTCCTTTAGAATGAGAGGAAATATCACAGCGAGCTGAGGTGTTCCCCTGTGTGTTGGGAAATGCTGTGGCTGAATATCCCAGCAGAACACGTGAGAACACATGCTAACCCTGCTTGGAAAGCAGTCATGCTGTCGGGTTGCTCTGAGGAAAGCAGATGGTTTTCTTGCAGTACAAGGCTTCTGAATTCTCCTGCAAATATTGAAGATTTCCATGTTGCCTAAAAAGGGGGTAATAAGTTTTGGTTTAGAAGGGGGTGGAAGGAGGTATTAAAGAGATTCTCGCAACTTTTATTTAACATTACTTTAACAACATGGAACAGGCTGCCCAGGGGGGTCGTGGAGTCTCCTTCACTGGAGACATTCAAAACCCGCCTGGACACGTTCCTATGCGAAGTGCTCTAGGTGGCCCTGCTCTGGCAGGGGGGGTTGGACTAGATGATCTTTCGAGGTCCCTTCCAACCCCAAGGATTCTATGATTCTATGATTCTATGAACATACTCCAGGGGATTGCTGTTGGAATAAGCATAGGAGCAGCATAGCACTCAGCAAAAGGATGACCTTGGGCTTGAGTAATGGAAAAGAATTTAATTCAGGCACAAAATGTAGGTTCATGCACTCCAGACATACAGCTGTTACAAGATAAAACCCACTGGAGGCATCTCAAATATTGTGCAGTGGCTGTTCCCTCATCCCTCTTACAGAACTGTAGTATGAGTTGCACCTGCATCTATGTGTGGTGTGTGACAGAGGTATTATTGATGTCTTCCTGCTAGATTCTTTCAATACAATTTTATGAATACTCTTAAATTCTGCCCATCTTCATTCATAAGTCTCAATCCCAGTCTATGCAGATAAAGAATTAATCCTGGGATGAACATGGAGATAAAGATCTTTGTAGCAAAAGGTGGTAAAAAACACCAAATATGTTGGAACTTTAAAAAATGGAGACTACTGTCTATGTAACTGGCAGGGTATGCAACAGAAACTTTCAAAGGTAAAACTTACTTGGATTGAAGGCTAAATGCTTGATTTTGGGGCTGGTTCACTGGGAGAAAAGTGTCTGGGAAAGTGAAGGAGCGAGGAAATGAGGTGCTCTCAAACTATTTTTTTTTAAATAGCCTTTGCGCCTTGCAGGCAGAACTTGGAAGAATCCTTGAATCTCAGCTTTCCTCAGCAACATGACATCGATGCTGACTTCAGAGGCTTTCATCTCCAAGGCAGATAGTGCTTGTTGCAGTGTTTAGCATGACTTAAAGTGAAATCATGTTTAAAAAGATTGAGTTGAGGAAACAAGATTCATAAAGTCAACTGTTTGGAAACTGAGCTCTGGAAATAACAAGAATTCTAAAGTGATATACTGCATTCCCAGACTGAGCAAAAATACTATGAGGGTGTATTGCAAATGACTGGCCTTTCAGGGCAGACAGCCAGAAGTAAAGTTCTTGTGTCCTTGTGTACCCTCTTACTCTTTTTTGATAGGCTTGGGAAGGAAATTACTTGGGTGTATAGCTTGAAGACTTTGAAGTTTTAATTGCTGATACAGGATCCAGTTCCCATGTATACCATGAGGCTTTCTAGTTGCAAATAAAACAAAGCTTAATTGTTTGAAGAGCTAAAGTGTGGTAAAGCAGAGCACTGTTTTCTGGAGATTAACAACATTCTTCTGGAATCAATAGAAATAAAGTTTTGAGTTCTTACATTCTTTGTAAGCTTGAACAAAGGTCTTATGTGAAGTTTTAAAACCCAGACTTTCTAACTTAACTTGCTGAGTGGAACTGGAAGACTTACTGACTACTGCTAGAACTCTAGAAGGTTATCCCTTTCCCAGAGTGTGGCAAGCTATTGGTAGTCAAAGAAAGCCATTACTGGAGATATTGGAAGATCAATGAGCCCTAGATCTTGAAGTGCCTGTAATTGAGGTAGTGGTTTGGTCTGGATATCTAGGCTGTGATTATTGAACTGCATCTTACTGTGTTGCTTCAGGAAAAAAGTGCATTTTGACTGGACTATCCAAGTGATGTAGCTAAAACTAATTTCACTGTTTAACATGTGTTGCAAGATCAAGTGCTGATAAACTGTCTTCAGTTGTCAATCTAAAGTGATAAGATTGTTTGAATAAATGCTTATTTCCAGGTGCAAATGTACTATTATCTAAGATGTATTGTTATTATTAACTCTTGCCTAGATTAAATCAAGATGTCTTCAGGAAAGGCTTTCATTGGAAAACCAGCCCCTGACTTTACTGCCACAGCTGTAATGCCTGATGGACAATTTAAAGACATCAAACTCTCGGACTATAAAGGTAAGTTTATGTGCTTATCTAATTACATACATATAATCTGCCCATATGCAGGAGTGTAGAGCATCTAAGTATAAATCTTGTGATTTTGAAGTAAATTTGATTTTGAAGTAATGGTGACCACTTGGCAGTAGAATGAAATAAACAACTTTTGCAGTGACTGAGTGGTAGTCAGTGTTCTTGGGAAGCAGTAATCAGTAAGCAGCATAGCTGAATGTTCCAGGTATGGTAATTGCTGCTGATCATAAAAATCCTCTAATCCTGAATCAGGTTTATTTATCCTGACTCTCAAACTATGCGACTGTAATGTCTCCAAAGTACTGCAAAGAACAGCAAAATATTTTTGTAGGTTTTCTGTCAATGGAAAGTAGATTCTATCCTCTAACCAATGAAGTTTCTTTCTCTAGAGTGTTGGCAAATTGTTTGCCTTGCAAAAAAAGCTTACTGAAGTCAAAGGGAGAGCCTGAAGTATTTATGTACTAATGTGGGTATTTTCAGAAAGACATTGCTAACTGGAAGCTGTGGACCTCAGACTGCACGAGGATGTTGAGATGGGCATAGACTAGTCACACACTCTAATGTCTCCTTGCAGCCTTTCAGTCCTGTGGCTTTTCTGCAGTCTTTGGGAGTAGACCCAAGAAATATGTATTCTGTCAGATTTGACTGTCTGGTTTTCTAAATGTTGGTTGGGTAAGCTTCTGTGTTAGCAGCTGTAGAATGGCCTTGAAAGAGTGTTGGAAGTGTAAATTCCCTGGGTGCTTTGTGGGCGTGCCACCAATATGAGACTTGAAATAGAGGTATCTGTAGTTTGCCATTTAATCTTTAAAGCTTATGTTGAATCAAGCCCTTTCTCCTCTGTGTGTTTGGATAGTTGATATTGGCTAGGACAAGTCTTCTGAAGGAAAGACTAACTGGTTGTACTGCTCTTCTAGGAAAATATGTTGTATTCTTCTTCTACCCCCTGGACTTCACTTTTGTCTGTCCAACTGAAATTATTGCATACAGTGACAGAGCTGATGAATTCAAGAAAATTAACTGTGAAGTAATTGGAGCTTCTGTTGACTCTCACTTCTGTCACCTTGCCTGGTAAGAATCACCCTTCTAACCTAATTAAATGTTCTGCCAAGTTTCACTTCTCGCATGAACTGAATCCTGAGTGTACTCAAACTTGCTTATTGAATTAACAAATAAGAGCACTTGAAAAGTGCTGGTCATGCCAGGTGCTTCTAAACAACTGAGCACCATGTTCAGTTCTTCTATTGCCTCGTGGCAGATGGGAATGATACTGCTGAACGGGTCAGCTTCTGTTGTAACTTATCTACTTCCCATATTCTTAACATTTACATTTCTTTCTTTCAGGGTCAACACTCCTAAGAAACAGGGTGGTTTGGGTACTATGAAAATCCCACTGATTTCTGACACAAAGCATGCCATTGCCAGAGAATATGGAGTACTTAAAGAGGATGAGGGTATTGCATACAGGTAATACGCAAGAAGGTAAACTTGAACAAGTCTCCCACTGCAATATATTGAGCATGTCAGATGAACACACTTGAATACCTGCAGCAAGCTGAGTCTCTTAGCTATTATAGATGTAAAGTGCTTCAAGCTATCAAACACTTCTACAAGGGCAGATGCTACTTAGTTTCTCTTAGTGTTTAGACCTTTTGTGATTTTGATAAGCTAGGTAGGTGCCTGCTGCTTCCCTTTGAATACCCATATGCACAGTGCAGGAGTCTCATGCAGGTGAATTTCTGCAGACATTGGTTATGCAAGACCTACATAGTAATGAAAGTGATTACAGGTATTTAGTCTGGTGATTAGTTTATTAAAACCCAAACCTTAGCTTGTAGCTGACTGAGCTAAAGTTGCTGAGAGAGCTTCACTTTTAACTCTTCACATGACTTGGGAGGACTAACACGTTGAGCCATTGATGGGCTGGGTTGTTGGGAACTGTTGGTTTTCTTTGTAATAATTTCTCTCCAATTAACATTTTTCCTTGGGTTTCTCTTCAAACTTATTTTTCCACTAGTATCTAAAATAGAAAGTGTTGTTGTGCTGTATTAGTGTTGACTTACCTTCTGTCCCTCCTAGTTACTGCTGAAAGTTTAGCTTTCAACTGCTGATGTTTGTGCTATGCATACACCAAAGGCATTAAGGAAGATACCAGTAATGCTGGGTGATGCAACTTTCTGCCATACTAGAACACTGAATTTTTTTGAAACTCACTTCAGTCTAATAAGTCTTTTTCAAAGGCTTTTAACATTAGGGTTTATTTCTTTTTATTAGGGGTCTCTTCATAATTGATGACAAGGGGATCTTGAGGCAGATAACAATCAATGATCTGCCTGTTGGCCGTTCTGTTGATGAAACCCTCAGGCTTGTCCAGGCCTTCCAGTTTACAGATAAACATGGAGAAGGTGAGAGTTCTTCATCTTTCTAATACTTTTTTTTTTCCTAGCGAGTAGTATTAACTAGGCAGGTTAAATCAAGTTTTACCAAAAGGTACATTTATTGGTCTGTGTGCAGATCAGTAGTGCCTCTTGAAGTGCAGCTGGATGTGTAAAGCTACATGTTGAAGGATTCCATAGTGCTATATTTATGCTATTGTAGTTAAATTTCAATTGATTACTTGCTAAGATTAAAACACCATTTAAATTTGGTGCTTGATGTCCTGTTGAGCAGTTCTTTGGAATAGAGACAGAAAATACTTGAAATAGAAATAACAAATGTGTAATTGCTTTGCTGGCAAGGGTAAGCATAACTTGAGACTCTGCTCTCAGATTTGGTAAATTGAGATCGTCTGTGCTAAGCCCATGTTTAAGTAGTGTGTTAGACAAAATTTACATTCCTAGGAATCCTGCTGACCTTTGTCCATGTGTAATGAGGGGAAAATGGATGAGAGTCTGTGCTTTAGGTCAAGAGTGATAAGGTGCTTGAGGCTGCTAGCTTTTTTGTGGGATTTAAAAACAAGGCAGTGCAGACGATGGGTTTGAATCAGGTTATTGAAACTCAAAATTGTTATGTAGGTATTAGTAGTCTTTAGCTGTCATAATGATATGTTGCTGATGATTATTTTTAACTTGCTTTAGAACTA
Source organism: Calypte anna (assembly GCF_003957555.1). NCBI lineage: Eukaryota > Metazoa > Chordata > Aves > Apodiformes > Trochilidae > Calypte > Calypte anna. Next base: position 21,506,095 of record NC_044254.1, on the reverse strand, counting down.
GTAAATTAATAGCAGATTTAATTAAAACAAGCTGCTGTTGTGGCTATGCTGTAGCCTGAAGAGAGTAATTGTTTCTGAACTTGTATGCCAACCTCTGTCAGCTGAGGAGATGTCATGAATTTGATGAAACAGTCATGTGTCATGCAAATTAAGCCTTTGGGGGTTTACTATTCCCTGGAAAAGTCAGAAGCTGGCAAAAGCTTTGCCTCCAGAGTTGCCTCAACCAGGATAGACCAGAATATGTGCAGCAACACTCAGAAGCTGAGAATGCTAATGCTGATGTTGCAAGACTTGTGTGGAGTACACATTAAACCTTGCATGGCTGTATGGAAAGACAACTCCAAAAAATGCTGCTTAGGAGTCACTGCAACTTTGAGGCCTGTGCAACCTCTGCATCATGCTGACCTTTTGATAGCCATATAGAGGAACTAGAGACAGTTTGCCCCCTCCTGTTAAACTGGAGAATGGGATAAGGGTTAATTAAAGTTAAGGAGAGCAGACACAACTGGATCCAGGGAGAGAAAGGTACACTAATAGTTGTAGAGTCTTCTGACTCGGCTGCTGGAGTTGGTGTTATCTTGCTGTCCAACTTCTATGAATCTTTTAAGGAAACTGGGAAGGAGTGAATGTTAAAGGGCTCACTTCTCCATGGGCAGTCACCTGCTTCCTTGGGTGCTACTATCAAGTGAACATATGGAAATGAGTAAAATAATGTCACACTGAGTTATGTACTTTAATATGATGCAAGATGTATACATGTTCTGAGTTGTTTAGTTTGCTTTAATATTGTGTAAAACATGTTCTGCAGGAGTAGCTGGTAAGACTTAAATATTCTTGTCATTTCAGTGTGCCCAGCTGGCTGGAAGCCTGGCAGTGACACAATCAAGCCTGATGTTCAGAAAAGTAAAGAGTATTTCGCCAAGCAAAAATAAACTTCCAATCTGAGTGGAAATTAGTATGCCTTACATAAAGCATCAGTTACTGAACTTTGACTAAGTCATTGCATCTGAGTCAAGGGATCATGCTGTAGGTATAAACAGTAACTTTTTTACTTGAAGGAAAGTTTGTCCTGTTGACACTACCTTCGTAGAAAATCTTAATGGTCAATATCTGTACATCAAGCGCTGTTGACTTTAGTGACAATGCAGTGTATGTTGTTAGCCATGTGTTGCATATAGAGCGGTGGCATCCTTTTGTAACTCTATTAAACTTGTGGAAAGATCATACTGTCTGCTGTTCTTATGTATAGTCATCAGGAGACCTGAAAGCAATACAGGCTGCACTTCTGAAACCTGTCTGAGTTGTCTATAGACAGTATCAGTTCCTTAGATGCCTTTCACAGCCCCATTAGAATGGAGATGCTAACAGTAGTTTTCATGTTGCACTAGTAAAGTACTCTGTATTCTTTGTGATTTAGCTACTAGGTAGCAAAAGTTTGCTATTAGTCTGTGAGATTTAAGTCATACTGGGGTGTGCCAAGCCAAAGTGTAAATGTAGCTGAGGAAGGCTGGGTGTATCTGTATGCACTTTGTCAGTTTACTAATTTCTGCATCCTTTTTGGTAAAAACTATGACTGCTAATGCTAAGTTTCTGGGAATCTAACATTGAGTTTGAACATGGTACAGGAATGGGGAAGACTGGGCTCTCTGGAAAGCAAACTTCCTTGGAGATACAATATTCATCCCTGTCACCCCTAGTCTGTCACTGTATGGAATGGGAGTGAGAATATGCCAGTTATCTATTACCTTGTAGTCTTATGATCAAGATCAAAAGGGTGGCACCATAAAAATCTGCTACTCAAATGTGCTCAGCCTTTTCTTTAATCTTTGAACTTAAAGATTGTGTGAACTGTAAAACTCAAAGCACATGACTGTCCTGAAGTAACACTGAAATTGTGCCTGCTGGGTAGGTTCATGGTTTGAGGTGGCTTGTAGTAAAATCCTGAACTTCAGAGCTGAAGATTTGGGGAAGGAGCTATTGCCTAGCAATACAAGTGAGTTAGAAGCCTGTATGTACCCTTCATGTATCTGTAAAGATTAAACTCTTAAAGACCAAGATCTTTAATCTAACTTAAGCTCCTTCAGCAGGTTCTGTCCTGCTGAAAGTGAGCAATAACAAAGGTGAGGCCCAGGGCTAATGAGTCAGAAGTGAAAGTTGCATTGCCTTAAGTAGGAAGCTTGTCATGTGCAGCTGAAAAAAAAAAAATCTTTTTGCAGAAGCTGTGCTACCAAATACTAAAATAGCTAATCCTCTGGGTCTTGCTTAAGTGACACAGATCTTCTGAAGGTATGTGAAAGTGATGCTTTGTTACATCATTTTTGCTTAATATTTAAAATGAAAATTATTTTCCTTAAGATAACAAATCGGGCTAGCATCGTAGGGTGGCATTGAGAAATAACAGGAGCATTTATGTATGATATAGATAGTTCAAGGTAAGTGAATGACTCCTAACCTGAGCACAAAAATTAGCTTTGTCTATCAAAGTTACTTTCCTGTCAAGTGAGAAGAGGTAAAATTGGGACTTATCTAATGTAAGACCTTAGCTGTATCTAGCGGTTTTAGCCTTGAAATGTTACAAGCTTGATTACAGCAGTTCTTCAGAGTTCATAGTATGAGTGTTCTCTGGAATGGGGAACTTCACTCTGAAACTAAACTGACTTCTGGTCCCATTCAGAATCAAAATAGGCTCGTCTGGCCCTTTATTTCCTATAGGGCCCCATGGAGTCGAACTCGTGATTGTGTGGCAAATAACCCCGTGCTGTGCAGACTTGCAGCTTTTACATTAGTGACCAAGTTCATCCCCACCCCGCGATAGGAGCGGCTCTCAAATAGTTCAAGTTGTGTTCACAGTTCAAATGTCAGCAATATTTAAAAGGGACGGCTTAGTCGGGGGATAAAGGTGGGGTTTTTATCGCATTCTGCTCTTGCATCTCGCTCCCAAAAGGAGTCACCACGCTCCCATCCCAGCCCTCAGGGGGAGCACAGGGTCTGGCGCCTCCTTCGCTCCCTTTCCCCCCGCCCCCTCCTCCGCTCAGCGGAGGCGCCGCCCGCGCTTCTCCAACAGCCGCCACGCGGCTCGAGCGCGGGGGGGCCGCCGATTGGCTGGGAGCGTGGGCGCGGGCGGGACCCCGCCCTCTCCTCTGCGGGGCGTTCCCCGTCCTGAGGCGGCGGCGGGAGGAGCCCTGAGGCGGCTGGAGGAGCCGCTGTGCCCCGGGAGTACCCACGTCTGAATTTACTGAAACAAGTCGTCTATTGTGCCGCGTTCCCTTTGACGCACCGTTTCCTTTGCCTGCTGGTCACCTGGAGACTGGAATTCTGACAGGAAGATTTTTATTAGCTGTTGATGTTCACCCTCGCTGCTAACACGGTTGGGTTTGCTTCTGCTCTGTTGATACCTAATATTGCCCAGCAACGCGTTTTTAATATCTCCGACCTTATAAGTGCTCCAATAGGAAGAGTTATTAGTAGTGTTTACGAGTTTATTTTCCTATTTTGAAAAGCAATCTCTTGGCTACTGAAGTAGCTATTAATTTTAAAATCTGTTACTGAGAAAACGTTACAGTTTAACTGGTCTGCTCCTGACCCACTGGAGCTGGTACCCCGAGACACTGCTAACAGCATGTGTTCAAACATCACAGCCTCTGGTGAGTGATGACAATGTGGAAATGTAAAACAGCCAAGAAAGAAAATTGTCTGTGGGTTAGGAACTGTATTATGTGTTTACACTGAATGATTGACTGTGGGAATTAATGTTAATAATTGTTTTCTTAGCTCTCCAGCCATGTGTGGCATTTGTGGGAACTTTTGCCATTTTAGTGTTTCCAAGAATGTAACACAAAATGGGTAACATGACTGTTCTTCAAATGAAGAAGGGCTTGGGGTTATTTCTTTGGTTAAACTCAATCCTGATTCGGATGCAGCTTGGAACTTCCTTTAAGTGTTCTGGGGCTTACTCCCCATGCCTAGTATTGTGGCATCTTGGACTGGTGTCATATTGAATTAAATTATTATTGACAAATGTTTTTTATCCCTAAACCAAGATGCGTATTTTATTTTTATCACAGTTGTGAACTGGTTTCACTTTCATAGTCAGTGGGTGCCATATTTCCCAGTGACATAAAACCATCAGCTATTCTCAGTTTTGGTGACAAGACTGATAGCTGCTGCAGCATCCTGTACTGCGTACTGGGATTTTCCCTGAAGCAGCAGATGCTGCTTAGAAAGGACAGAACTTTTAATGTGGTGTTTGCTTTTTTTAAATGTGTGGTAGCACATTTTATTCTAGTTTGGGTGTTTATTATAAAAATAACCTTGTGTTCATTAATGTCTTCAGACTATCTTACTCTGGATAGTCAAATGAATTACAGGGTTTTTTGCAATACAAAACAGTGTATCAGACTTAAATTCTGTAATGTTTATTATAGAATACATAGAATATTATTTTCCTAATATTTGACATAGAACCTCTTACTAGATTTTGTACATACCTTATGAGTATGTTGTTCCAATATTAAGAATTTAACTTAACAATTTAATTTGTATTTATTTTGAGATAAAGGAAAAAATTGCTTAGTAATGCTTAAAGAACTAGCACTTTGTTACAAAACATGCTCCTCACTGACCTTGAAAAATATTCTAAAAAGTTAAGTTTAAAAAGCTCTATTTTCTTAACAAGTGCTCCAGCCTTTTTATCAGGCTTTTGATTTGTTTATTGGATTGTCCAAGAAATCAATGCAATTCAAAGTACAAAAGCAAGGAGTTTGCATCTTCCAGGTATTGCAAAACGATGCACTTTGGTTAGGAAAGTATGTTTACAAAAGCCCAGTGACTGTACACTTTAGTAACATTATACATCAGAACAATAGTCATGTAAAGATTAGTTAAAGTAAAGGGGGGGTGATGTTACAGAACGGCTTCACAGGCCAAGCCCTGTGAAAACAGGGTGATTGTGCACAGTGAATGGGTGCTGCACTCACTCCTGTGGCTGCAGGAGGCCAGGTTGCCATCGTGCTGGGAATTGTCTGCAGTGTCTCTGCAGAGCACTGTGCCTGTGGTAAGATCTTCTCACCACACCTAGTGATGATAACGTGAAACTTGGCTCTTTCATCTGAAACTTAAGCACTACTTATTGTGGGACAGGTATCTCAATTTAAACAGTTTCTCTGCATGATACCATTTGACTATATCTGTATGAATATGTGAGGTCTTTAAGGTTGCATATATATAGTTAATAAAACAATATCAATTGAATACTTTTTAATTGTTTTTAATCAAATTAATTTTTCACAAAATATGGTGATTTTAATTTTTATTGCTGTAGGGTTTTTATCTTGGAATAAGAGACTGCTAAAAAAGATAGAAGCAGCAGTGAATAATTCAGGAACATTAGTCAGAACAGTACTGGAAAAAAGGTGAACATGAAATTAAATAACATGAATAATGAAATTAAATAACATGAAATTAAAACCTGAATCTAGCTAATTCTTTTAAAAGGAATAAGAGGTTTTATGCATTCATAGAAAACCCAATGATTTTTCATAAATTTAAGATTATATAGGGTATTTTTCAACCCAGAAATTTCCCAGGGAAAACCTGGGGAAAAAAAATCCAGGGCAACTTAGTGTAAAGGTGTTTGATTTCCAGAAACTCCAAAGACATAAAAATCATGTTTGCTTCATGTTTGCTTCATGTTTGCTTCATGTTTGCTTCATGTTTGCTTCATGTTTGCTTCATGTTTGCTTCATGTTTGCTTCATGTTTGCTTCATGTTTGCTTCATGTTTGCTTCCCTTTCAAAATTTCCTTTGTGTTTTAAACTTAATGCAGTTAATAAAAATAATTGCTTACTCACTGCATTATGTGCAAACACCAACAACAATAAAATGAGAAATGTATTAAAATATTAAGGAATGCCAGGTAAATTACTTTTTGAGGAAGAAGACATTTCAAATACTTTTATACATATATAATCATACTTTGAAGATTGTGGTATATTTTTGGAGAGATTTTAAACAATCCATTAAAATATCTTGATTGCTCATTCTGTGATTGTTGTTTTCTACTGTATTTCCTATTATATTTCAGTTAATATAAAAAGAAAAACCCAAACAAAACAAACCACCAAATTTGTTAATCTAAAGGGCTATTTTTATAAGTATTTTGAACATCTATCTGGTTTTCAGTTACAGAGAGAAAAGGAAAGCACTTTTGTGTTCCTTGGTTCTCTGTTCCTTTCTTGAAGACCAGGAAGGGAAGTGCTCCATTTGCCTTCTGAAGCAAACATGATTGATGATCTGTCACAGGATATATGACAGGAAACTAAGAAGAAAAAAAAGCCTCCTGAAGACATTTGTCCATTTTGGTAGATGAACTTGTGAAGGTTAAGGTTGCAGAGTACAGCTGGCTCTCTGCTGCAGTACACTTTGACTTCAAGTGAAACTTCTGGAACTGTTGCCTCATATCAGTATTCAAAGTGAACTTTTAAAATGTATTATTAGTATGGGTGAACAAAGAGTGCTGATAACCACACTGATGCTGATCAGTAGCTGTTGCTTCATGTTTTCTGAAATGGGGAACTCCACTCGCTTTAAAAAAAAAGTCAAATTCAAACCACTTTGCATTTAAAGTAATTTAACCCCTGCTGAATAGTAGCTACACCACTGATAACTTCAGTCACAAACTAATAAAAGTACATACAGTGAGTAAAATTGTGCTTCTGACCCACAGGAGGGCAATGTAGCCCTGCTAAAAAAAATATACAAAGAACCAAATCTTAAAAAAACCTAACCAAACAAGAAAACCCAAAGAGAACACTACTCTCATAAGTTTAGTTATTTTTGTCTGATACACCAGCAAACCATCTTTAGTCTTCCATAGTTTAGAGGAAAACAGGACTGATACAAGCCAGCCTTTTTACAGAAGAAGGAAATAAGGCAACTGTCAGGAATTAAGTTAGCCAAACTCTACTTCATACCCCAAACAAACATTAGTGCTTAACCTTGTGCCACTGAGATGTAACGGATATAACTGTTCGGGGAAAAAAAGTCTTTTTCCCTTTCTGAGCAATGATCCAGATGGGTCCTTGTCACCAGATTAGATTGTGCTTTGCATTTAATCAGTATGTTCTGTTGCATCTTTAGTCTTCATTAAAATCTCAGTTATTCTAATGCTCTAGGTGTGAGAAGAAATTTTAACTGTAGGAGAAGATAGATTGTTATGTGCATGAAAATGTTACAGATTTATTTCTCCAATAGACTTTTGTTTTGAAATATACTGAAGATCTTATTGCTAAAATGGAATTCAAATTCAAGTAACTTTTAACTTCTTCTTACTACTCAGCTACTGAATACTCACCTTACTGGTTATATTGAGAAAAACATATACTTAAACATATGCTTAAAAATTAGGATTTACTGAAAAAATAAATTGTCTAAAAATGTAAAATGTGATACTTGAACTAGTAAATCTATCTAAGTATTTTCAATTTCTTGACTGACACTTATAAGTGCTGAAAATAAGAATGTCTTCACAATGCCTCAGGATCCAAGAATGATCTATTATGCATCATGTCTGGTCTTGTCCCAAGAGGTAAGTCAAACCTCTCAGGTTTCAGTTTTGTAAGACAAAGACCATTATACTCTAAGCAGCAAGGAAAAAAACTGGCTGTGGATCTGTCACCTGGCTAAGAGAAAACCAGTAAGAACCAATTAACTCCTAAGTTCCTGTTGCAGGAATGTATGGTATGTTACTAAGTATTTGTACTCCATTCTTCCTGATATAAATATATTTCCAGAAACACAAAGAATACAGATTTGCCCTTACTGTGACTCAGCATTCCCTAATGTGTTTTAACAAATAAAAATTCTAGCAGTTACAGGTATTGCTTAAGTTACTGAGAGAAAATCCCTCAAATATCTGTTATTTTTTGCTGCACATAATGAATTTTTGTCACTGCAAGAACAGAGAGAACAGATCTAGGATTTTGTCTTCGGTAGCTCACTATTTTCAGTAGGTTAAAAACATCTTTAACTCCACTTTAACATCTTTAGCCCTCCACAAGTTAATTGCATTGCTTAAATAAAGATACTTAGTACTGAGAATTACAATTTTGTATATTTTATTAATCAAAATACAATGTGAAGATAAATTACAAAAATTGAAATGAAATGGCCTTGGCAGCTGCTTGATAAATTAACTAAGACAAAGTAGAAGTTAAGAAATCAATACCAAAAATAGAAAAATATTTTATTTTAAATTATAATGTAAAAAGATAAATCCATTTTAATTCTGCATTTATCCTTCTAAAAGAATCAGTTATTTTGTATATGTTACTAATATGAACTATTAGCTTAAGCCCCTGTTGTGGTTCACCTGGGAAGTTCTGGAAGGCCAAAAAAACATTTTAACCAGAAGTAATTCTATAACAAAAGATCAGAATTTAAACAAATTAAATTTTGCTTAAATAAATAAAAAAGCCCCCACAATACCACTGTGACAGAGTAAGTCAGGTGTCTGCCTTAGTCAGATGTGGTGAACAAAGCATGGAAAGCAACAAAGAGTGTTTTGTAACAGCAAATACACTGAACAAATCCAGCGACCACATGCCCGTTACTCTGTTCATAGGAAAACAAACATGCTGAATTTTGATTATCCTTAGTATATAGATGATGAAAAATTGTATCCAGCAGTGACTGTGAGGGCAACCTTAGTTTCTGCATCTCCAAAACGTATGAGGAGTCACAAAGTATAATAAAGAAAGGGCTCATTCTGTGAAGTGAGTATTTTTGCATCATCATACTGATAGCAAGGAAAGGTAAAAAGTGCTTGGTGATTCACAGTATCACGCTGCAGTCAAGTAACATGACTTGCACAAAATATTATTCTAATTTATTATGTTACTTTCATTCATGAGCCTTCAAAGTGCTTTCAGATAAATTAATTCCTGATTACCAGTGCCACTGTAACCTATGAACAAATCTAACATGAAAACATAAAAAATAAAGGTTATGTTTCTGTCTCAAGATGTTTTATCCAGCAATATTATAAATAACATCAACATTTTGTCTCATTTGTCTCTGTGTGGTTGCCTATGCATGTGACAACATTTCATGCAATGTTTTTTATGTGTGTGCACATTTAAGATCTCCCCCATAAGGACAGTCCAGCAGGTAACAAGGGTAGTAAAACTGCAGTGGGGGGTGTGTGCTGGCATGGCACTGAAAAATATTCTGAATTCAAACCTTATCTACCTTACAAAAAGGTCAGGAGGATTTTTCCAGGATATTACCTTATTATGAGTAGAAACTTGACTCACACAGACATTATTCAGCACCTTACTGAAGCTTTTAGTCATCTGCTCTATACAATGGGTAAGAGCTTACAGTTAACCTGAAGATGTCTCCTTGTTCTGAGAAGCTGACCCCGGGTGAAGAGGAAATGTATGGGACCTGAGCAGTGACCTTTGTACTGTCCCTCTCCCTTGCATAACTATCCAGCCAGGAGGTGGCTGCTCTTGGCTCCGTTTTCCTAACTCCTGCTCCATGTACAGGACTGCATTACTCAATTACACAATCTCTGGAGAATTTTCTTTTGGATGTTAAGGAAAGGAGACATTAAAAGATTTCTAAACTAAGTTAAGCCAGCTTCACTGCAAGTGAAGGAATACAGGGAAAATTTTCTGTCTGAGGAAGGCAAGAGTGAAGAAACTGAAAACTTATTCCTTAGGGAGAGATGTAACACAGGATAAAAAAAAGCTGGCTACATTAACAAAGAAGAAAAAAAATTCTGTCCTGAATTCAGATGAAAAAACCAAGATTTTGGAGTACAATGACTGAAGATTAACTTTTTTTACCTTGCATGGAGTAAAACCAAACACTTGGCAAGAAAATTCTTGAGAAAAAAAAATTACTTCTCTAATAAGCAGCACGAGTTTTCCATTTGCCAGGGGTGTCTGAATTTTTTCCAGCCAATCTTATGAGACCATCAAAAAGACACCAAATCGGCAACAGCACAGAGCAGACTGCTCCTGCCTTCCTCCAGACTCCAAGTGCTATGCTGCAGCTCTTCCTTTTTACTCTGGGAAGCTGATGTTTGGATTGAGATGCTGCTTAGATTTGCCATCTCTGTATGAGCACATCACCCACTTCAGAACCTTGGAAAAGAAGGTGCTGATGAATCCCACTTTGCTTGCTCTCTGCCCCTCTGTGGAGCTGGGTTACTCAGTGAAATGTGTTTCTCTGGACTTCTTTTAGCCCAAGCAGCCTCAATCTCCCTGCTGGAGGAGTTGCAAAGTAGGCTTTTTGCTCCTCTGAGTACCTTTCCTTCACTTCAATTATGTCCCTGTAGCGTCCATCCTGCCAGTGAAAAGTGAATTGCTCCAACAACTCGATTCTTTTTTCCTCTGTACTCACACAGTCAACAGGGGCAGACTGTTCCAGAAATGGTACTTGAATATCTGGGAACAGGAGGAGACCCCGGATAGCAAACCAACCTCCATACTTCGGATGGATACATACACCATAGATCTTCTGGAAAAAAAAAATCCAAGATGTCTCTAGTAATGGTTAGAGTTCAAGTATCAAACTTTGATGCTCGTTCTCACACTCTGAGCCTTCAGTTGGAGTGCTACAAAGAAAGGAAAGCTCAAAGCATTGCATTTCATTTTCCCATGCCTATGCTCACGACCTTGTAATGTGGGGAGAGGTCCTTTTGGAAAATCTAACTAATCTAACAGAAATTAATCACAGTGGAATATTTTTTTCCTGTTTATAATGCTTTAAGCAACAAGTCTTTGACATTTATTCTCCTAAGTAGGTCTCATAGATCAAGATATTCTTCTCCATGTGTCTATCTCCCTATCACCCTGAACAATTAGGGAAACTTCCAATTCCTGTCTGAAACTTTATACATGAAATACATTTATATGTGATCTGGACTCTGGGTTTTCCTGTGAGTAAACAGCAGTTGTACAATTCAGTGATTGGAGTTTGGTTGTTCTTCCCAGACTGAGTTTCTGCCTCACCTTTTTTCCCCAAGGATCACACTTTACATCCTTCCTTTGGTAGTAATATGCAGCTCCAGCAACATGGGCAGCTGTCTGTGCCAAGAACTTGGGCTTTCGGCTTGGCAGGATCTCATAATCAAAGATGATGTCCACCTTCTGGTCAGGAAATTTCTGGGAAAATTAAAAAAACATCAGCCCAGGTTGATGGAGAAAGATTTGCCACCACAGAGTTACTGGATACAAGCACATCAGGCACACGGTAGGCCTGTATATAATGCTGTACCCTTCTAAAGAGCAAGGGCTCAACCCACCTGGTCATATGCCACAATAGTAAAAGGGAATGGGTATTTCAGGTCCTTACCTCCTTCACAGATGACAAATGATGAGAGACACACTGATCCACAGGATCCCTGATTATTTTTAGCCTTTCTTTTTTCACAAAAGGTTTAAGGGCTTTGTCAAACATTGAAGGCGTGCTTAGGACCACAAAGGCCAAGGTGTCATCTGGGTAGGGGAGATGAAAGGCTGGCTGGAGAACAGCATTGTACCATCCAACCTTCCAAAGAAAACCAAATCTCCATTAAAACAGGGAATGTGCTCTTTTGCTAGTCGGTGTGAAGGAATTTCAAAAAAGGGAAAGAAGTGTAGCCACCTTCATTTGCAACCCAGACATGAAGCTTGCCTGGTGCCTTCCATTCAAACCAAATTGTTTTGCATACAGGGATTTAGTAACTGGAAGCCATACCTTGATGTGAGAGATAAGAATCATCCACTGCATCCTGCTCAAGAACTCCCTTTATCCAACTCTGCTTGGAAACCATGGAGGGAAGTGTAAGCAACCAGTCTTGCCAATGTAAATCAGATGTTTTGGCTGAGATAAAGCTTTTTTTCTCAGCATTGAACAGATAGAAATAGGTGCTTCTGTTTTATTCATGTGACAAGTTGCATGATTTATTTCTTCAGCAGGAAACATTTATGTGTGGAAATGAAGGATGTGAAGGTCCTACCAGTGCTAGAACCCCCAAGAACTGTCAGCTGTAGCACATGGATTGGGACACAGCCACATTTTTATATTTACTTTCAAGGCTAGATGTGTTATAGCATATAATCTGGAAATGCAAACTATCAAATACCAGTGAAATTAACACAAAAGTGACTTTACATGTCACAGTGGCAGCCCATATGGAAACACAGAATGAAAACTATGTCCACTAAAAAGATACATTCTTAAGTCACCCCCAAAGTTTTATCAGTTTTGTGGCTCTCATTTAAGGTACTGAATAGAGATGTTAGAAGAAACTACAGATGTGAAACTAAAGTTTGCTGATTTCCCAGTAGGCATCAGTAAGCACAGCAGGATTGGTTGTAGGAGAAGTACATCTACAATGAGACAGAGCACTGTGAGGTTTCCCTCTGGAAGCTGTTAAATCTTTTTGGTCTGGGTTCTGCCCTTAGTCCTGCTGCTGTGGTTTGGGAAAGTGGCATTAAATTCTTCCCCAAATTCTGGAGGCTTCACTTCTCTCAGTGCCTCATTCCCTTTGACTTTGTCAGATCAAGAATACAGCAGGAAATACAAATATTTCAGGTGACAAAATACAATGTTCCCCAAAGAAGGGAAGGCCACGTTTACTGTAGAATGATTTGTATTCAACTGCAGACTTGTATTTGAGATTGCAGACTGATTTCTTGCAGATTCCCCCTGGGGAGACCAAAGAAGGAACTCTTAGGTTTTGATGGAACTGAGCACACCCAGTTCCACACGGGACAGTGGGAGCGGCTGCCCCAGCTGTGAGGGAGAGACCCCTGCAGCGGGAAGAACGAGCGGAGTGCCCGCAGGACATCTGCACACACGGACGAAATCACCCGCACTGGATGCAGAGATGTTTCTGCATTTAAAGTTACATTAAAGTTTAAGCTTGCCGAGGGGACTTTATTCCAAAGGCTCCCGGTGTATCTTTACCTTTCCTGACCTTATCAGAACAGGACCAGCGTAAAGGACACGACCAAACCTACAGCTCGCCCGGGGCTCCGCGGCGCCACGGCACAGCAATGACTTTCATCTGCTTTACGGGGGGCACTACGCTAATGAACCCGAGTTCATTAACTCGGCTCCTCAGGAGCATTCCCAGCCCCAGCCCAGGCCCCGGTCACCGGCCGCCCCGTTCCTCCCCCTCGCTCCGGGGCCCGTTCTGCCTGTATGCGGTGCGCGGGCGGGAGCCTGGCCCTGAACAAACCTCCCGAGCCGCCGGGGATGAAACGGGGAGCACAGGACCGGGGCTGATTCACTTCGGAGCCGCCCGACGCTACCAACCCCCTCGGGCCCGGCCCCGCAGCGCCACCGTCCCGCACCCCCGCCAACCCCGGGGATGGTGACGTTGCTCTGAGTGACGTCAGCGCGGGCGACGTCACGGCGAGCCCCGCGTGACGCCGGTACCTTGAAGGCGTGCACCTCGAAGCCCAAGGGGCCCAGAGCGTCGCGGATCCGCTCCGCCACGCGCCCCTCCATGCCCGCCGCGCGGGGCACCCCGGGAACGGGAATTTGGGAATTCGGGAATTCGGGAATTCGGGAATTTGATAGCCCTGCGGCGCGCGGCCGCGCCCGGGGCACTATGGGAGGCACGGCGGAACTACCCCCCCATCCCTGCATCCGGCACACCGCTGCGTCTCCTAGGAGACGGGTCCGCCGCGCAAGGCACGCTGGGATTTGTAGTGCGCGCCCCCTCTCCCCTCCGCTGCTGGGCGCCTGGCGGGGACTCCATGTCCCGGCGGGCCCCGCTCGGGGGGGCCTGTGGGGTCTGAGGGGTGGGGGCCGCGGGCAGGGACCGAGGGGGTGTGGAAGAGCGCTCAGAGGGACCCTGCCGGCAGGGTGCTAGGGAGCGGGTTTTCGCGCCGCTCGCGTTCCCCGGGAGCCGCCGGTGGAACCCCGCGGTCCCTGTGTATCGCCTGGCTCCTACGTGTGCCCGTGGTTGGGGGTAAACTGGCTGCGGCCTGCCCGGCCTAATGGCCGCCTGCCCAGTGTGGTTCAGGTGGGAAAGGGAAGAACGCCGCTATCCTGGGGCGCACCCGGGGCGGTTTCCAAGGTCCCGCTGAGGCGCTTGCAGGGTGTAGGGATGCGACAGGCCGAGGTGGGCTGTGGTTGATCTGCGTTGGGTTTGCAGCGTGACACACCCGGCCCTGAGAATGCTGTGGTGGAGCAGTGCCTGCCTGGCACCCAGCAGCCATGTGCACCCAGCTCCCAGCCGTCCCAAAACAAGGTGGTTTGAGGGCTCTGGTCAGACTATCTCTGTTTTAAGAGCAAGTTTTCATCGCACAGCAGTGCAGTGTGCCCGTCCATAAGGTACAACTCTATTGTGCATGTGTTTCTTTCATCACACCCTGTTGGGAAGCTCCACCTTCCTATGTGGGTGGATGCTGCTCACTAAAATAGCAAGGCTTCTGTGCTGATAACCCTTTCTCCTTTCCCATCTGAAAGCCTGTGTTCTTTGTACCTTCCCTGTTCCCCACCAACAGGTTTACCACATGGGAGATGAAGCCTCAGATTTCAATCTTCTTACCCTAATCTTCATAGCAGCTTAACATAATCTTTATAGTTCTTGTGCAATATTCTCTAGCCATTAGTTCTGAGTTTATTTATAAAGTGTCATGACACCAGTTTGCAAGTTCCTGGGGACAGTACTACTTGATATGCAAACTACTTCTTTGTGGGGTTCCCTCATATCACCTTGAATCCCAAGAACTGTTTCTCATTGTATCCAGGCTTTCTGTAGGAGTAGGGTGGAAGAATCCCATCAATCTTACTTTGAATTATGGTTTGTTTTTTCCGGGTCTCCCAGTATTTCTAGCTTCTGAAGCTGAACCAGCCTACTAATTATGTTTTTTCTTGGGTGAAGTTGTTCTCATCCAAAATCTGGTTTTGCCCAACTGCTCAGATCATTGAATCTCTCAGTCTGTGAGTTGCCTAAATCAGGAGAGAGAGCTCTAGCAGGAGCAGATCAATAAACTAGAAGGTAGTGAAGGGAAAGGTACTGGAACTGAAGCACTGATTGTTACAGGAGCCTCTGACATAATTCGATTCTGCTCTGAGTTGCTGAAGTCTCATAGAAGAAACAAGGGCTGTGAATGTAGCTGGATACAGGGTAGCTCCATCTCTGTGCTAAACAGGTGAGCACAGATAAAGTGTTGGATATAAGGTAGGAAGGTGTGGTGGTTTTTTTTTTAATTTAATTTCTTCCTTTGCCTTTTGTTTGGTAATCTGCAGATTTAAGAAGCCCCAGAAGAGAGAATGTACAGGGGAAAACAACTTGGGCAGGTTGAAGTGGTTTCCTGGAAGGCCATAACCAGGCTCAGTCTAGAGTCAAGTATCATCACAAGGAGTCCTTTGCTGAAACACATATGACCCACAGTATTTGGTTTTGCGAGTAGTTAGTTCAAAACCTGGGATTTTTATTGTTCATCTTGCCTGTTTTTGTGCCTGAATGGAGTGATCCAGTAAGGCAGGGTCACACAGCATAGTGGCAGAGGGAAATTCTTGGTCTGCTGTTGTACTATGATTCTGTCAGGGATTGGTATGGGACTGAACCTTGAAACCATCTTACTGAGTCTTCCTTGATCCTATTCTTATCCCTTCTGTGCCAGCAGCTGAAGAGCTGGGCTGAGACCTTAACACCTCCTGCCTTTCCTGTTTGCTGTTACAGAGGATGCTCGGTGGTTGCAGAACAGCACTTAAAACAGCTTGGAGGCTTTGCTGAGGAGGACAGAGGATTTGGAGACTGAATGCCATAACTAGCAGCAGCAGGTGCTTAACCAGCAGATTGTGCATCTCATTTGTATCTCAGTGCCAACAATTCACAAGAAATAAATGTCAGTGCTAAGAGCTTGGTAGGTTCAGGGCTGGTGTGACAGGAGGTACTGGAGGAAAATGGAGCTTTCCTCACTTTAAGCAGCAGAAAACTACTGTAAGAAAATGATAAATATGTGAGGCAAGAGTTGGAGCAACTGCAGCATAAAGTCACTGAGTGGTGCTGTGTTCTGTTCCCCTCGTGGTCTGACCAGGACAACCTGTTGCTGCCTGAGTGCTTTAGCAGAAACAGCCCCCAGTGGGGAGCACCATAATTTCATTGCAGTTGAGTATCTCTGCTCATGCAGATGGAACCAGGAACACTGCTGGGCAGGCAGTGCTGGAGAAGTAAAGGGCTGGCAAGCTGTGACTCTGCTGTGCTCTGGGAGACCTGTGGGAGGAGAACATGCATGGGACTTGCCTGCAGCCTCTGAATCCACCCTTTGCCTTGGGAGAGATGTGGGTGGATGTAGTTCTTCTGGCAATACAGAGATGTAAAATCAGGTGCAGAACGTGGTTTAGCCCTGGCAGTTTTGTGAGAGGTCAAGTTGCTTTGCTGCACAGGTCGAGAAGAAGAATTATTGAACCCAATGTCTGCAACTGCTTCAGTTAACAAAACTCAGAGTCAACACTGCTAGGTGAGCTGCTTTATACTCACACCTCTTCTGTCCAAAATTTGCCACTGGATAGTATGATGGTCTGTGGCAGACCTACTGCTGGAATCAGAAAGCTTTGCTACTGGGATCTGTGAAGGAGAACAGAAAGTTGAAATTGATGTATAGAGTGTTTACTGTGAGTAGAAGCCAGACTGAAAGATGCTGTTTCTGCCTGCAACAGAGCAAATATTTTTATTAAATATTGTAATACCACTAGAAGGCTTTGATCAAGACAGACAGCATGCAAGGTGCCCTGCAGGCACCTTCCCTGCCTCACAAGCTTGCTGAAACAGCAAGAGGCCTTTCAGTTCTAGTGTTGAATGATGGAGGGCAGTTAAAAGGTATCTTTTATAAGTTTATGTATTCTTATATAGCAGGTCCTACTGCAGTTGGAGTGAAACTGAGAACGTTTTTATTTGTTGCAGAAATAGATTACCTTTGCAAAAGGGATAATCAGAAAAGACTTGATGGGATAAGAATTGGGAATGGACAGAGCTGAGGGGTAAGGGTTGCAATGAGAGCAGGGCTAACAATTGGCCTGTATCTTTTGCACCAAGCTGCATGTTACTGTTCTTCTGGAAACATCTTGCTCCAGGAGGACACCTGCACAGCCAGGACTCGTAATCTGCTTTCCAAGGGGGCTGGAAGCACACTCTCAACTTCTCTGCAAAGTGAAGTGATCACTGTGGGCAAAACACTGCTATTGCAGCTGTAGCAAAACTTTTAATTCCTGCTGAGGAGAACTAGCAGGAAGAGATTATAGATGATGGCAGGTAGGGTGTCATCATGATCCAAAAGAATGCAAAGAAGCACAGCATTACCTTTGCTGCTGGACACTTGTTCACCAAGGGTGGCAGGGTATATGTCCAGCTCTCTGCTTTTTCTCGGTTGCTCCGGACTCATCTGGACATGATTTTTCTGCAGGGCTTAATGGTACTGTAATGGATGAGAGGCACTTTCTTAAGTGCTAGATCTACAGAGCAGCCACAAAGCACAATCTTGCAGTTAAGACAAATTCAGGAAATGTGGAGCAGCCAGCAGAAGCTTGGCCACAGGTAGAGGTGCTACACCTTCAGGGAATTTGGGGGGATATCCAGATCTGTACATGTCACATTAGAGCTGGTGCAGGGGCAAATGCAGCTCTTGGGCTTCAAGAGGAGTAACTCCCAGGGAGCTGCAGGAATGTGTCACAGGAGGGTGCTGCTGGCTGCACCTGTGTTCTTTCTGTTCACAGGTCACAGGGGCTGGACTGGCAAGCTCAGAGATGCTGGGGTCTGATCTCTCATCTTGCTGGTCTTGTTTGCCATCTGTTCTTTGTACCTGCCTGGACAGACTGTTTGTACTGTGGGGCACAGTAAATCTCCATGGCTGGCACAGTATTTGCCTTACTGGTGCTGGAGGGAGTAGATTTGTCAGCTTCCCGTTTAAATCCTGAACTAGCAAAGCTTGAAGCTGGTATGTATTAAGTGTCTGCCCTCTCCTGGAGAGGACCTCTGGCTAAATGCAGGCACTGAGACAGCAAGAGAAGGGGGTGAAACGGCAGCCTCTGTTGATGAGACATTTGCATCCTGAGAGTTAGCACTCTCAGTTTATTCCCTGTGGGCGCTGAGAATGGGTACCTGCTGTTCCCTTCCCAGCTGTCCTTGGAGCTGAGCTGGCAGTGTCTGTGTTAGCCCAGAGCCATCTCATCTGTCTTGTTTAATCAGGAGTGTTGCTGTCCCTGCTTTCAGCCCTGTCAGGGCAGTAGTGCACTCCACATGCTCTCCTGGTTGCTAGTTGTCCAGTACCTTACTTACTTTATACTGCAATGACTGGGAATAATAACCAGTGCCTCCCAGAACTAAGCTCTTAATTCTTTCCCAGCTTTCCCAGCTGCCCTCACTTTCCTTTCTTACCATGCTTGGCTGGTGGGAACTGGCTTTGCTTGTGCCTCTAACCTCTGCTAGCTTGGCCCTTGCTCTCCTCCCACCCCTACCCGAGGGCTCTGACCTGCTCCCTGGAGAGAAATAAGTGACGGTGGAACTTCCTTGTTGAGGATCCTTAGATCTTTCTGGCTCTGTTTAATTGTATCCTCTGTCCAACCCCAGCTGCCCTCAGACAGCTGCCAGATGTCCCAACTCTGACAGGTTTAGCTGAGGGTTCATGTCACTATTCCCAGTGTCTGCTTCCCCATGCAACTTTGTGCCCCAGTGAAACAGGCACAGAGTGTGTATCACTCCTCTGGGGAAGGCAGTGGTGTCTCTGTGGGGTGTCTATGTCCCAGGTATGGTTTTGTAGGGGTTTTTACTGTTAGGAAAAACATGGAACTGCCATTCATCTCCCTCATGCTAATGCTGGTGTCACATGGGCTACAATGTCATTTGGTGTCATCATTAAGTATTCATACAGGAAGTATCTTTTGTTCTCCAGACCAGTAAATAAGTATCACCCAGACACAATGTTGTACTGCTTTAAACATTAGGGACTTCTGCTTCCCATCTACAGCTCTCAAAACCTTTTTCTGACCCTGTTAAAGAACTATTTCTCTGCATTATATAGGAATCCAAGAGAGATACACAAATTGTTTGAAGACTCATGGTAATTTAGTAACTGAAATGGAGTTAAAGGATATCTTAATTTCTTGTCTGTTTTTCTGATCTTTCTCCTTCTTGACATTAAGCATATTAATGTCTGTCTTTATTAGTGGAGAAGTATTGGTGAACACTGAGTGTGGAGGTCAACATAGCTGTATTATTTGATAAAGGATATTGTATCAGCTTAGCAAGATGTTTTCCATAATGGAACTTCACTGCAGTTCTCTTGTAATTAAATATTGATTCCCTATTTCTTTCTAGAAAAGCCTAAGGCCCTCCCTTATTATGTCACTCTCCCACCTATTGTCAAGCTGTGATTTCATGAGATGTGTCTGTGCTGACAACATCAGCTCAGAAGGTGCCCACCCCTCAGCTTTTTCCTGCAGAGGCCTCGTTGCCTCCCGAGTGTCCCCCACTGCTGCAAATCTGAGCAGGGAGCTGAGCTGGTTCTAACAAGTGCATCATTGTTTTGCTGTTTGGGTTTTTGTTGGTTTTGTTGTTGGTTGTTTTTTGTTTGTTTGCTTTTTCCTTTTTTTTTTTTTTTCCCCCCCTAAACTGGTGTGCTTCACAGTGCTACTGCAGGAAAAAATTGTGCTGGCACAACTGAGATAACTGAGATAATGTGAGCAGGGGTAGGTGGGGAGGCAGAGGGTCTGCTGCCAGGCTGTTCATCTGCTGAAAACACAATTAAATAGCTCAGCAAACCAGCCTGTTGCTGCTATGAGGCATGACTGTCAGAATCCTCATAAAAATGGTTCCCATCTCATCCCCACCCCCAATAATTGTTCCAGCAGGCATTGCTAAGCTTAAGGGACTATTGGTGTTGTCCTTTTGCTTCAATCAGATCTGCTGCCTCTAACCTGAAAGGTAAGTGAAAAATCTGTTCCTGAAGGACATACCATCCACTGAGCCTGCAGAGAAAGATGGAGATCATAGGAACTGTTCTCCACTTACTCCAATGTTACTGACACTCTGGGACATGGTATTCAAAACCCTTTGGTTTAGAGATCTCATAGTGAGGTCAAATGCCCTATTGTCTCCTTCCAGCACAAGCTGACCCCTGTCTTGGAAGGGTTTGGCATTGTGACAGTGGCTTTGAGCAGAAATGAGGTGTCCAATGCTTTGTGTTTTAAACCTGCAGGATTTGGAATTTGTCAGAGCCACTGGTGTCCTAGATATCCCATGGCTGAACATTTTTGCCAATGTGTTTTTCTGCCTAGGTTTCTGTCTCATGGAACCTGTTTTCTACTTCCTTGTGCCACTGCTTGTACCCATGCAAGAAATAAAATGCTATTAAATCAGAGTAGCAGCAGTTTCTCCTTGTGATGAGAGGTAGACAGCAGAAGCTTAGTTCATCTAAGCAAGTTCATCTTTAAACTTTTTACCTAATTTGTGACCTGCTTGATTTCTTTTAGAGGGAAGCAAGAACTTACTGAGAGAGGCAGAATGCTTTTCTCCATCTTTGGAGAAAGTTTCCAGTTCAGCTCCAATGGGCTTTCCAGTGCTTCAGCCATCCAGGTGCCTGAAGGTAAACGTGGCTGGTTCATGCTCCCTTAGGGTGTGAAGAATGTAGTGGGGTTTTCCACAATTATGCAGGTGGTCTGCAGAACCTATTTATGTCTACTGTTCAGGGCATTACAGAAGTCATACTGATAAGTTGGTTAGAGGTCCTTGCTGTGCCCAGTTTTACTGGTGGGGCACTTCAAGGTAGGAAGGCAGTGGGATTGGGAACAGTGATAGCACTTGGGCCACAGTTAAACTTTGCTCTGCGAGCATTATTGCTGTGCCAGGACAGAGGTAACATGTTTGTGCCTGTCTGTTCTTTCATCCTCCCTCCCCATCTTGTGTTAAGGTAATGTAAAGCAGCACGTGAGGGCTAATTATGATACGTATCACTTCCTCTGACAGTGCCAAGATACCACTTTTTAATGTGGCTCCACTTTTGTTTTGGAGCTGATACACAGCCAGTGAGATTAGGAAGGTGAAAATTGCTTGCTTCAGGAAGGTTCGTTTCTGAAACTCTTTATCCTTTTGGATTTATGCCTTGCTTTTAGGATTTAAAACCCCCTTGTGTTTGCATTAACACTCAGCATTAAAGAAAATCAGGAACAAAGGACTAATGTTACTTTAAAAGAAAAAATTCATGCCCTACTTTAGTAAGATGCTTAAGATTCTTGTGAATGGAGGCTGTAAGGCATATTAAACTGCCCTGTGTTCTGTTTTTCCAATTTACTCATCCTGCTGACTCAAACTTTACTAGCAAACCTGCTACAATTAGTTGCTTTGTAGATGCAGTTGTACCACATCACGTTGCTGGTAAGACAATGCTTAAGGAGTCTTTATGTCCCATCAAAGGGTTAAGTTCTTTTCTTGAATAGTTATTCTGAGACACATGCCAGGTAGGGACTCTATATAGAGCTTTACTGATGAAATGCTCAAGCAGCACCCCTCATTTAATGAGAAGCAGCTGGTTACCTGTTGCTTAGTATTAGTAGTAAATACTTATATTACATCAGAATATATTTTATATCAGTAAATATTTATATCAATATTACAGCAGGGGTACCCAGTAGCTGTGTTGGTACCTTGCTCAGGGCACTTGGAACCATGGTTTGCTTACAGGGACACCTGTTTTTATTTGAGCTTATGTAACCTGTGAGGATGCTTGTTGGTATTTCTGTTTCAGTAGAAGATGAATGTGGATATTTTTTATTAGAGTTTGACATGGATTGCAGTGCACACAGAACCAGCAGTGCTGAACCTAGACACAGGCTGCAGTTTATTCTTAGGGCTGGTGTATGGGATGAGGAGTCTGGGAAAGGCTAATTCCTTGTTTTCTTTGTGTAGATTGTAAAGATATCACCATGCTCTGTTTTGAGCTTGAAGACAGCAGTGCTGGAGGAGAGGCTAGAAATAGCTGGAGCAGATGACCTCAGCACTGACCTGTTTGACAGCCTGCTGAACTAAAGCTGCATGACCTTTAATGTTAACTAAAAGATGCTCTCTCTACTGTAGGGAAGAAGTAAAAGCTGGAATGGATATTGGTTTCCTTAGATGGGAAAACTCTTCTTGACTTGTTTGTTACCTGGATTTAGCAGGAATGGAGGCTATGAAGTGTGGGGCTGACTCAAGGAAAGGAAACAGCCATTTTGAGAAGTCATTCACAGGCTTGCCCAGTTCCACACTCTATCTGGGACCTAAACTGTTGGCTGTCATATCCTGCTTGGACCTACACCTTATACCCTTACACCACAGCACTGTGTATTCTGTTCTTTCACCTCAGATGACAGACACTGATGGAGCACCCGGGTTGTGGAGAATCAGTCAGCTTTAGCCAGCTGGCTTGCAGAGGGAGAGATGCTATGATGCTTACCTGCAAATGGGGGATTTTCTCCAAGGTCAGAAAATTCCTAGCTGCAGCCCTTTCCTTCTGCCCTCTGCTGTGGGATGGGATATAGGGTCCTATCTTCTGAACTCTCACTTGGTGGAGTAGAACAAATTGAGAGAGTTTTTTTCATTGTCTCTACTAATGCTTTCAATTTTTTTTTCTCTTCTCCAAATACACTGCAAGTTCTGGGTTATATTAGATATTGTTTAAACTACTGGCTAGCTAAAGCTCTGGGGTATACAGCCAGGCTTAGATTGAGCCATTTAGGGAGAATCTATATATAGCAAGAACAGAACAGATATAGACTGACTATAGATTTGCCCTGTCTGACAAGACCCAATATGGAGCAGCTGACTTGGCAAGTGGTGGTAAATTGCTTCCTCTTCTGTGACTTAAAACAGACTAAGAAATCTTGTTCTTTGAAATAAAATTTCCATGACCAACATCACTCCTTGAAACTGTCCATGTCCAAATTGTTAAAATCTGTGGGTTTACATTTATGAGTCTTACCCCGTGCACACTGTGTTGGGAAGTGTTCCTCCTAGGAATGCAGCTGAGGGGAAAGGAAAAATGCATCGCTGCATTAATGGTGACCAGGGGACCTTGACTCAGCTCCCCCCTTGGAACAAGTTGCTGAGTAGGCAAGCTTTGATCTTCAGTCAGACAAGGCCAAAATCAAAACCAGCGTCCTGCTGCCTTGCCACCTTTTAATATTCTTACCACTAATACATTTCTCTATCTTTTAGTTATGTTTCTGGACAGATGGGGTGATCCTTGTCATTATCCTCCATGCTGCTGGGTCTGTTCCTTGAAAGACTCATCAGGATGGTCTAGGCAATTGATAAACCCATGAATTCTGGTCAGGGTAGGAAATTCAGTGCAGGGAGATATTCAGGCATTCAGATCCAGGCCAGGCCACAAAGAGTTGGCAGGAGTGACTTCAGATTCAGGCCCTGGAAATTCCCAGGGCATATAGTTTGTGTTACAGAAGGAAAGCATGACACAGAGCAGATTTTCAGATGAGATCCTCAGAGTGGCAAGGCAAGAAAAATTAGAACATGATTGCATTCCTTTGAAAATACTGGTTCACTGAATTTTATCTTAGGATTTAGAAGTGTTCATATTTTTTTAAAAGCAAAAGGATGCTATATATATATGTCTGTATGTATACATACATTAAAAAGAAACAGCCTCATGGCCAAATTAAAATTACATTTGTAGAGTCCAAGTCACATCTTCAGGGGACAAACCCTTGAGAATGGGGAGGAGAGCGAATGAAGCTCCCCATTGTAAAGAGAATCAGCAGGGAAAAATCCTGTTTACACCCAGGAGATAAGTGCATGAAGTTAATTAACCTTGTAGAATGAGATCCCTGTAAATGTGCCCTGATTAGAGTATTCCAGGAACATCTCTTTAACTGGATATTTACCATTTTAAGAGCCACAGTCTAGAAGAATGTAGTAATTTTGTTTGTTTGTTGGCTTGCTTTTTTCAATACCTGAGGAACTTCACAATTTGTGTGACTGAGAGCTCTTTTCTTTCTACACGAGATTGTTGTTACTTTGAGTGAAGGGGCTTCTGGACAAGTAGGGGAAGGCACTGATCACCAGGAGCAAAGTTTAATTATATACATGTAATTTTTCTGTCTGATGTTCTCACAGTGTGGTTTGGGAAGTGCTTTTTGAATGTGTCAGAGTTTATCTTCACTTCCTTACCTGCTGCTCTGTGTCTTCCTTCAAAGCTGCTGCAGTTCTCAAACAGAAACTGATGTCAGTTCAGTACCTCAGAGCACCCACAGCCCCAACAGGAGGGTTGTACAGGATGGGAGGACGGGGTGATGGGTGCCTCTGCCATAGGAGCAGCCCAGCATGGCTGAGGTTCAGAGCTGCTGGGGGTGGCGGCCTGGACAATGTTTGGGGGAAGCTGCACCCCCCACCTTGGGCTACCCTGGGGCCCACTCCACCCCAGAGCTGGAGCATGAGCAAGGGCTCTGACATCACACAGCTCACCCTCAGGTACCATCTGTGATAACTCAGTGCCAGGTGGGCTCCAGCAGTGAGCCTGTTTCTTGTGTTTGATCCCAGTTTGCCTGTGTGCAAACCAGTGAGCTCGATTGGCTTTGTAGTCAGGGCAGAAGGCCTTTGACACCTTCATCATGGGGTCACTACTTAAAGGATGAGAGGCAGCTTATCACTTCTGAATGACAGTCAAAAGTCAGTCAGGCTGCTAGGTCTTGAAGTTTCCCCAGTAGTAGCCCAGCACACATCAGTGCTGGGGAGGTAAATGGGGTTTTTAACCTTTAACAATACTGATACATAAGGTACATCAAATATGTTTTCAAAGTTTAAATTCTAGTTGTGTCTGTGCATGGAAGAATGTCACTGAGATTAAGTCTGTATGTTTCAACTTATAATTGAAGACCTTTTCTGATAAGGTTCCAATTGTTATAAGCAATTTGGGAAAACCAATAAAAATGTTAATTCCAAAAGAAGGGAATTCCTGGGTCATGAGCCTTCACTGCTCACATTGGCTGACCCATGGGGAGAAAGAGAGTGCAGCTCAAGCTTCATGATGCCCACCCCGTTTCCCACTCTATATACACTCATCATCATCAGGCATAACTGATTGCAAAAAAAATCCATGTTGTGTACCAGCATCTGATAGGAATAAAGTGCTGTAATGGCAAAAAATGGCAATTTCCTAATGTAGTTTGATTTCTTTTATTCCATTTTCCTCTGCGATAACCTAATTTTAGAAATGCTAGCTGGTGAAGGAGAAGGTGACACTGAGTTCAGAAAGCCTTGAGAGTATCTAGGGGAAGAGGACAAATGTCTGTTGGATGGTGAAGGCTTTATAGTCCAGCAGATGGGATAGCATGGGAGATAGATCTGAGGCATTCCCTTTGCTGCCTACTTCTCAGTCAATACAGAGGACCTTGGGATGTGGCACAGAGTCAGGGATGCTGTAAAGGGGGACCACTGGAGCTTGATTAGGACTGGGTTGAAAAGCAGACACTGGTGGTGCTGAGAGTAGCAGTTGGAGTCATCAAGTGGAGGCTTGAATATAGATCCAGGACATAGTGATAAAGTCTGCTCCTGTGACTTTAATCTCATTCAGCTGCATGAACTGTGGCTTTTGCTTTGAAAAGCAGACTGAGATCAGTTATTTTTTCCTCTCCAGGGAACAGCTGTCTCCCAGAGTTCAGCTCTGTTCTTCTCCCAGTGCTTCCCTTCAGGCCTTTTTGAAAACAGGTTCCCTTTCTGCTAGCCAGCCACAAATAGTATTGTGCACAATTGCCTTACACCTACAAATACTGAGATCTATTTTAAAAAGTAGATAAAAATTCCATTCCTTTCCCCAAGCTTATCAGTGGGAAAAGTTAAGCAATGATTATGTTGGTGGTTTGATCTGCCTGTGTGATCAGAAAGCATAGCCATGATTAGCACAGAGGAAAACTGCTAATTTTGCAGTTGCTCCTGGTAAAATCCTTCTCAGTCACAGTTTAAATGAGTGCATAAAGCTGGCTGAAAGACATGTTCCAGAACCCCTGAGCCTTGTCTTGTTTCAAGCAGAACCTGTAACGTAGCATTTAAGTTTCTGGTATTCGGATGTAATAACAATTTTTTAAGAAAACACTGATGACTGCTCATCCCTTTTACTTCAGCTTCCTAGAAAGACCAGTGTGAAAGGAAACACTCCAACACTTGTGAGAGTTATCCTGTGTCAACTGATGTGTCTAATTTCAGAGCAGAAGTACTTCTGGAATAGAGAGGATTAAAACAGGGGAGGGGAAAAGTTACCCTGCAGGAGATTGTCAACAGATGTTCCATTGTATAGTTCAAAGAGCACTAGCAAAAGGTTTCTGCTGCAGGGATATATTAATTCTGGGCAGTTCATCACACAGAGACCTGTTTTATGACTGGGAGGATACTCCTGGTAACTCAGCTCTTTATTTGAACTGTGGGTGGGGGGTGGGGTCTACCTGTAAACAGAGAGGAAGATGAACAGTAGGAACAAACACATACTTATTTTCTTGCAGCTGTGACCACCATCTGTCTGATCAAGATCAAGCTGGTTTTGTGGTTCAGGGAGTTATTTGGCTGATGGGTCTTTCAAATGAAAAAATACTGGAGGAACTGAGGCATTGTTAGCAGCAGCCACTGGAGCAGGCAAAGCAGACCTGTTCAGAGTAAGGCTTTCCAATGTATTAGACAGGAAGTGGGAACATGCAGAGGGAAGGCTGTGCAGCCTGTCAAGCAGATGAGTACATCCATCCCTTTGTTTTTAAAACACACAAATGGTCAAGTTTGTCACTGTCTAGCACTGCATCTATTCTTCCTTCATGCAATAGTTCACGCTTGCAACCTTACTAATGCTGCAGAGTCAGCTGTGGTGGGGGATCTAGTTTGCAAGCTGTGTATCACCAGCCACAATTAGAGGGTCCTCTTCAAGGCAGGTCTAAGCACTTTACCTTCTGCGACTGTTTTGAAGTTGTGTTTTGGCTAAAGGTTGATTTTTTCTCAGATTGGTCAGGACTCATGTCCTCCGATGGATTAGAATGGGGAAGTCTTCATTCAGATGTGGTTGGATGGGGAAGTCTGAAGACCTTGACAAAGTTATGGGGAATTAAAAAATGAAACAACAGAACACAAACTGTTTGGGGGCCTAATAGTGATGTACACTTTTGTATTAGCAGTCATGGTCTTCCAGCTTTGGTTATCACTTAGCTACATATCAGTATTTGGCTGTTATACGGACAGGAAGTGCATTATTTCTTTTTTCTTTGTGGAGGATGGAAGCAAGGATTGGAGAAATGGTCCCTCTCTTTTCCACTATGCAGTGAAGCAGAGGTAGAAATTACATGAAAACAACCCTGGCAGAGGTTCAGGAGGTACACTTAGGAAAACTCTCCCCTTCCCCCGTGACAAATCCACATTTATACTCAATTAGATGTTGTCATAGAAAATAGAGTATGAATTATGGGGAGGTGTGCAGTCTCCTGATCCCTTCCTGGGCATCTGGGAAATGGGTAGGCATTTTCTGTTCTCCCTTGGGTATGAGAAGAACATTTCCTGGCTACTGGCTAAAAGCTTCCCAGGTTATGCATAATTTCATAGCCTTCATTACTGAAAGTTTACTGCTCTGCCTCTCTGGCTTCCGTCTGCACTTCTGCTCCCTGGACCAGTGCAAAGCCTCTTTCATTCTGCTTGCAGTGGTAACAGGAAAAGGACACTGTTAGCCAAGGGAGAGCCTCATGAGGCTGTTGGGTTTACCAGATCCACATTCTGCCTTGTCCACTCTAGTGCTTCTCATGGTAGTTTCTCTGTCTCTGAATACTGTCTGTAGCCTTATTTACAGACTTGCAATGTGACATGATGATGCAAATACACAGTGTCCAAAGCCAAACTACAGGAACTGAGCCATGAAGGACAACTGAGTGGGTAGAGAACAGGCACGTAGCACAGGTAGCCTGCCCATCACACAGCAGCTTTTGTACTGTCACTTTTCAGCTGCTCAAATCCCCCTTCCTTCAAAACATGAGTCTGGAGAGAGGAAGAGGGAAAGGCAGAGAAGGCAAGCAGGTCTTAAACTCTGCTTTTCTTTTATCTGGGTTTCTTTCCCTCCAATTTAGCTTTAAGCATAAATTATCTGATTGATTCTTGTCCCTTTGCTAATTAATAATATAATTGTGCCTTACCCTAGGAGGCATTAAAA
Source organism: Calypte anna (assembly GCF_003957555.1). Taxonomy (NCBI): domain Eukaryota; kingdom Metazoa; phylum Chordata; class Aves; order Apodiformes; family Trochilidae; genus Calypte; species Calypte anna. The sequence continues at coordinate 21,477,926 of NC_044254.1, read as the reverse complement.
CTAAACCTCATAAAAGCCAGAGCTGGGTTCAAAGGGACAGGCAGAAATTGGCAACCATTGTTTTCTGATTCTGTCAGTTTGCTTTGCTGCACAGGGAAGACGAAGCCTGCATAACTGGCCCGTGGTCCACCTCCAAACCTGGATGCCTCAGAGACTACTTCACCAGGCTGGGAGGTCAGAACTTGGCTGGGTAGAGGCAGTAAGCTTCGTGTCTCCTGAGGGTTGCTGCCTGCACCAGCCTGTCCTGCTGCTGCCTCTCCTGTTAGAGCAGATCTGCTCTGTGCTACATCTATAACAAAGCAGCAGTAGTTAGTTCTGCAGAGAATAAATCAGCTCCATGTGGGGCTGGTGGTAAAAAAACAGGAGGAACTCCAATAGAAACCACCAGAATAATGCCAACTTCAGACCTGAGAAGTCTGGCTTAGTTGTAGCAGGTTTGTTCTGTTATTTAGTTCTGTTTTGAATGGTTATGTGCTGAGGCAAGACTGAAATCTCTGCAAGATTGAGTTCACTTCCAAGACTTCAGATTACTGAGTAAGCACTTAGCTCTTGATCTTCCAGAGATTTGCTTTTCTAGATTTGCTGTGGGACCTCTTTCACAAGCAGCATCAGCCCAATGTTAGTATTGTGGTTTCACTCACCATTTTTTGCATTTGCGTTAGAAAATCTTGTAACACAAACAGTCTGTGACATGAGCTGGATGATTTTGCCCAAGTGTTGCAAAGGCTGAGAGAGACTTATTAGCTCAGGGGATTCTCTTCTCAGGTCTGCAAGATTCGGGCTTTTAGAATAAACCATGAGCTCTCACCTCCCTGTGGTTCTGGGCTCCAAAGGGAAGAGTTCAAAACAGCTATGCAACTAAACAAAAAAAAAGTATGTGCCTTTCAGTTTGCTTTGTTTTCTGTACTATAGAATGACACATGCCAGATGATGCTATTCAGGTTTCGATCAGCCTGGCTTTCAGGATATTTCTGTAAATAGTTTGGGGTTACAGATGGGTGACAGATAAGAATAAGGATATCCTTAATCACTGGCAAAGGAAGAGACTCTAAAGGCATAGTGTGGTTCTCTAAGAGAGATTCCACCTGATTTGACCACATACAGAAATTAGTATCAGTCGACTCCGACTGAAGACACAAGCAGGAGGTGATGTCCTACTGAGCCATCAGAGCTATGGTTTATAGCTGTCAGGCATCTTCAGTAGCTCTGTGTCTTCTACTCAAAACTGCTGCTGTTTATCAGATTCATTGTGATCTACAAAAGCTTTTCAGTTAGACAGTTGCAATACAATATGAGGACCAGGACACCTTTGGCATTTGTAACTTTATTGCAGAAAAAAAAAATCCACTATTAACATATTTTACAAAGAAAGTTGCACTTTGGTGTTGGGCGAGTTTTCTACCTCACCCATCTCTCCTGGACAGTGATGCATGGGAAACCAGAACCAGCCCCTGCCCTTTCAGTTGTATGCAGACACTTTTCAGCTATGCCAGCCTCCACCAGTCCCAGCCAGGATGGAGTTCTATTTTCCACCATTAACTTGCCTCTCTTTGTGCCAAAACCAGTTGCACCCTGCCCTCCAGCAGGGGAAACAAGTCTGTAGCTAGGGAGATTGTTCTGCACAGACAATGCTTGATACAAAAGCTTTGGAGCTGTGACAACTGCCCTTTAGTTTTCATGCAACAATAGCAGGAGAGATCAACCCTTCTTCCCTATTTTACTGGGCATCCTTACAATAAACAGATGCAAGGCCAAAGCCAACAGCTGAACACAAACTGCACTGCAGCCATTTGTCATCCACTTCAGAAGTAGTAATGCAGGAAGCAGGAACTACAACCTGACCCAGTTCACCTGTTTGACCTAGACTGGTTCTGGTCCATCTTTGGGCTTTGCAGGCAATTTGAGCCCTGTGGGTGGGGAAATTCCCCTTTCCCTGCTGAGACAAGCAATAGCAGCACTGGAAAAGAAAGGTACTTTTGGCAGTGAGGCCTGGTATCTCTCCCTTGTGGGGTCAGTGAGTGTTGCCACTGAAAGGAGAGGAGGGACTGAGGCTTTTAAGAGCAAAGCAGGAGATAATCTCTAGCCCTTGCTGTACCCTGAGGGAGCAACTGGCTTAGTAGAGAATCAAACACTGTAGAGAAGGCATGTGTTCCTCTCTGCCTGCAGTCAAATGTGAATCAGAAAACAGAACCAGGTATTAATTACTTCAAGACTTTCATGTCACACACCCTGTGGTCTTTCTAAGGCGAAGGGACCTGATGATCTTTAGACTTACACAAGACTTACAGCTCTTGAAGTTGAGAGACTTCAAGAGCCTTGAATGCAGTCTACAGCAGTGATATATTGAGGCAAAAGTGCAGAAACTAATCAGCCTAACACCTGGAAAGGGACGAGGAGGAAGGCACCTACATCCAGGATCTGTCCTTATGACAAGACACTAACTGACATAAAGACCAACATGAGGAAGTAAAGCAGAAGAGGGAGAGTGCAGTACTGGTTTTGCACAACAACTTTCAGCAACCAGATGCTAGCAGCAAAATGGGAGGTACCTGAGGGAAGCCATGCATTGATCCAGGCAGGGAAATGGATTAAAGCATTTACTGAGCCTGGGCATGGAGTATATGCCTCTGCTGAATGCATCAAGTGTGGGAGACCTGGTTCCCTAATTTTGGTAAGACCAAATTAGTGTGTCTAATTGGCAACAGACTGAGTCTTGTGAAGCCCTGTTAAGCTAAAATTATGCTAATTTTCCTTCCAGCAACTTCAAAGCAACATCAAGTAGCAAGGGCACTTCTCCAGTGGCCACAAAACTGTTTTTCCTGCTTAAAGAGAACAGGTATGCATCTAGGAAAGGAGCAGAGCAGCCTCTGCTATCTCCCTGGTAGGTGTTTCAGGATGGGCAGTGCGAATCCCAATACTAAAGCTGAAACAGGAACAAAAAAGTGCAAGAAAAAAGTCGAAATAACCAACCTTAAAAATACAGAATGAGAGGGAGCCCAAGAGAACAGGTCTCTACATCCTTGCGTCCCTCAGAAAACAGCAGTCTCCTTTGCTAGCACTGTGCTCACTCCCCCAGTGTTAAGAGCTCTTGTTATGGATCATTTGCCCACCTCCTTTGAAAGCAGCAGCCGCCAAAAGGGACAGAAGAGATCCATGCAGTGTGATGGCAAAGGTTGTCTTGGCTAATTGGTCGCCACGCTAAAAGGAGGCACCTCTTCAGGGCAGTGTTTTGAGGAGAGCCTGGAGGAAAGGGCCAGACTTGGGCTCTGATTCCCAGCATAAAAACTTCAACACCGTATTATTCAAAATGTCTAAAACCAGAAGCCGTCTGAAAAGGATCTTTCAGTTACGTCCAAATCACAGCCCCTTGTTCCTCAGCAGATTGTCTGGGACCAAGTCCTCAAGGCTTTCTCCTCTGGGAAGTTCAGCTGGACAAGCAGAGGACAGACTGGTTGCCTAGTAGCTGTAGAGTGAGAGAGGGGTGTCCTCCATCATGTCATCCTAGAAGCAGAGAAGAGCGTGCTTTAATGAGATACCTGCACGGTGGCAGAGTCCCAGTCTGGAAGAGTGCTGTGCAGGCAGCACAGCCTTCTCCTCCACACTGTCACAGCATCCACCTGCCCAGCAATCCACCCAAGTGCTTTCCTTGTGCAAATCCTGGGTCTTTGGACTGTTGCTCTCCCCTCCTGCTGCAACTTTTGGAGAGAAGAGGTGTGTGGAGGAAGAGCCTGCCTGCTGCAGGGATGTGGAAAACCCTGGCTGTGGAAAACTCCGCTCAGCTAAAAAAAGGATCAGCTTCCTGGTTCGCTGCAGAAGGGAATCAGTACTCCTCTGTCCCAGAAAGCACAGTGAGTTAGTTGCAGCTTCCCTGGAACTAATCCAGCCTCTGAAACCCTCATATCTTTTTATATCCCCAAAGGGTCAAGCACAGACAGACAACCTCCCAGGAACAGAGCACAGAATCTGCTTTGTCACAGTCACAAAGCAAACATATCCAAATATAGGAGGAGAGGCTAGAAAGGTGTCATTTCCAGGGAAGTTTGGATGGAGCTTCCCTCTCTCTCTCTATTTGACCTCTTAGCATTCCCCTGCAGAGTGAGAGGAAGGCAAGGAGCTTCTTTAGTGTTCAACCTTGAGACTCGCTGTCTTGATTCAAACCCTGGATGGAAGGAGAGGGACCTAAGAGGGAACAGGAGTTGTGATCAGCATTCTTGCTGCTGTAAAAACCCAAAGCATTGCTAATGTAGTAAAAGGGGAACTGCAAAGCAGCCAGTAGCAAAGCCAGACCATGTCAGGCTGGGCTGAAGGCTTTGCTCACCATGGGCAGGTCCTGCAGACGCCGGAACTCCATGCGGCTGTTGTGCTGGCGGTATCTCAGGAAGCCAACCAGGCCGAGGATGCCCACCATGACAATGAAGACAGAGATCACGGTGATTACCAAGGGATCAGCCCTCGTTGTATCAGCCAAAGGAGAACTGGGTAGCTCTGCAAGGATACCAAGGGAATGAGGCCAAAGCAGAGCCTTCAGGGGCTGGAACAGCAAAGCCCTGTCTTGTTTGGTTCTGCTTAGTACAACTGAGAAGAAATCTGAGGAACCCCCAACCCTTTGCAAAACATTTTTGCACGAGCAGGGACAAAATCAGAGCATTTACCTGGATTTTCATCATCACCAACATCCAGCACAGAAGCTTTCTCATGAATAGGGTCTACTGGCTGCTCCAAGGAAGATGTACTGGTGGGGATGGCAGTGGTGCCAGTGGTAGAGCTGATCACAAGGGTTACGGTACCAGAGACAGTAGCAGAGGATATGCTCCCTGCTGTGGAGATGGGAACAGAAGAGATTCTGGGCTCCACAGTGCTCTCCTCTGTGGCACTCACAGGGCTTGTTCCTGGCCTGGTTTCAGACCTTGCTGTTGTGGGCCCCATAGTCTGTCCATCAGAAGACCCCAGCTGGGAGCTGTTAGTTGTTGCTGCAAGATAGGAACAAGCAGGTATTTTAAAGGATAAAGTGCAAGTGCACTGTTCCATAGGGCTATAAGGAAGCAAAGCTGTAAGGAAGAGTGCTGGGACTAAAGGAAAAAGAAAATATTGACAACCTTTGGAAAACAAGGAGGTCTTACAGCATGGCCTCAGCTAAGCCATGACATAAGCCACAGTATTTAGAAAGTCCTCTTGGTTTTCATGTGTCTGCAATGTCAGCCAACCTCAGCTGGGCCCACAAAGCCTTTTCTCTGGGTATAAATGATGAGCAGAGAAGCCTCTAATAGCTCTGCAAAGAACTGCAGTTCATCCCTGAGTAAGGGACTGGGAAAAGTCTCTCATCCCTCCTTGTGGGGAGCACAAAGAGAGCTGCTCAGGGACTGGGTAGCAGCATCCCTTAGGGCTGTGTCTGTGTGTCACAGAGCAAAAGTACTCTGTGACATAAGCCAGGGCAAAGGACATGGTTGTGCATGAACACCACACCAATCAATGGTTAATCAATACCTGCCTTGCATCAGGGGTGTGCAACAGCCTGGAAGGACCCAAGGTGGGTGGCTCACAGATCCCATAGCCAGTTCCCACTCTGCCTAGAGGGATCTGAAGGTAGGGTAGGGTTCCCCAGGGATGGATGGGCTGATGCTTGTGCCCATCTCCATGCTTTGTGTTAGGAAGGGGGTGCTGCCCCTTTCTGTAGACAGCAGGGAAGGCTTCTACCAAGCCCCCAGCTTTGCTGCAGGAATGGCTGAGCTGGGCAGCAGTTTGTTTCAGATGAGCTGTATAAAGGACTTCCCTGGACACAATCTGCGTCCTCATCAGAAAGCAGCCTGCAGAACTGATACACTAATAAATGGGGTTTGCAAAGAGAATGTTGAACTACCAGCATCCTCTGCAAGCCAGTCCCACTGAACTGGCTCATTCCTCTCTTCCCCCCAGCTCTCCAGTTCCCATGAGAGTTCCCAGGTTGTGTATCTTTAGGGCAGGACTTTCTGCATAGGCAGGAAAGGCAAAAAGAACCCCACCTGGCACACTGTTCAGAGGTGTTGTGGTTGCACTGCTGGCATCATCCATGTCATCAGTTGTGCTGAAAGGCTCTGTGACTTCGTGGTTGGTCTGGTTTTCTTCCAGAGTACTGGCAGTCAGGGGAGGGGAGGGGATCTCAGTGCTGCTGTTGACTGAAAAGCTCGTGGTGTGGTGCTCATGCTGCTCAAATGTGATGCCCCCAGGACTGACAGTGGTGGCAGCCTGCAGTCTCTCCACCTTGGTTCCCACCATGGGGGTGGTAGGGATGGAGGCATCCTCCATCTCTGTATCATGAGCTCCAGTGGCATTGAATGCTGCAGCTGTGAAGTTTTTCTCCAGGCTTGTCTCAGGATTGGCAGTAGTCACTGAACTGAAGACAGAGTCTTCCCTTGGCTGATGTGAGAGTAGCACTGAGCTAGAAGGTGATGGTATCACCAGGGCATCTGCTGTCTTTTGTCCCTCTCCTGCAAAACAGAGTTAAGAAATGCTGAGAAGTCTGTCAGAGATCCCAGAAACTGAACCTCTCCATCCCTTTTACTCCAAATCCAGCATGGGTTCACACCTGGGGAAGAGGTTCAAACAGCTCCTCTGTCCTCCTCTCCTCTCTGAAGCAGGGACCTGCTCTAGGGGACTTGTCTTTACCCCCCTCCCTCTCAAGCCCTGTGCTCCTCTTCTGTGGGGTCAGCATCACTAACCCCTCTAGCATGAAATACCTCTTCAACCTTTTTGGTTGGCTTGGTTTGGTTTGGTTTTGTTTTTTAAAGGACCACCTGAGACCCATTTCTGTAAGAAACTTAGACAAATCTTTGGTTCATTGAGAAAGAGTAAAAAGTGATGCAGAAAAAATCCAGATAGGGAAAAAGTGGTAGTAGATCCTCTAGCTCCCCTGGCCCATTGAAGTATAGAAGAATGATATTTAAAAAGCCTGTGTCTGGCAAGGCTAGAGCATATATGGCCAGTCAGCAGCTGTGTGGGCTTGCTGCTAGAGGTAAAGGTGAAACAGGTAGCAAGAGAATAGTACAGCTAACAGGGCTGGTGGTGTACTTTGGGAGCCATGTCCATAAGCTATTTAGGAACACATCACCACCATAAAGTGTGACTGTTGTCATAGAAATGGGGAGCTACTCAGCCTGCCACTACTACAAACAGGGTCAGCTTCCCTAATGGGAATCTGCAGTAAGGATCCCCCCTGGATCCACAGATGGTGTGACAGTCTGTGGGAAGAGGAAAATCACAACAGTCTTCCACTGCCTGTTCATAAACACAGATCCGTGAGGGTTTTTTAGGGTGTAGACAGGAAGAAAACAGAGGGATGGAGCCACATCAGGATGAACTCTCCAGAGAGTCATGGTCAATATTTTGACAATTTCTGCTCAAGTTTGTACCCAAACCACAGAGGCATGATAAGCCAACCAACCAAAAAAACCAAAAAGGTACTGAAGAAAATCAATCTTCATGCTTAACTCTTTCCACACTGGAGAAGCACCCAGGGCAGATGCCATAACCAAGAAATATTCATCCACCAACAAAGCAGCCCACTCTTTTACTAAGGCTTTGGGAAAAATCCCAGCAGTTTTTAGAAGCCCTTCAGAATGGTCACAGTTATCAGAGCTCTTCTCCAGCTACAGCACTTAACAGACTCTAAAAAAAAAAAAAAAAAAGACACAATACATCCCTGTTAGGAGACCTTTGCAGATCCAGCTGGAGATTTCAAAACCTGGAAGCAGCCTGACAGAGCTGTTCTTCCCCAGCCTGGGGCCCCAGTCCCAGGAGCGCTCTCTTGGGGGATGCAGAAGCAGGCAGCACAACCCCACTCAACACATCCAGAGAACAAGCTCTACAGGGGAACCCCAGCTGGGACAACTTAAACGTGAAGACTTGAAGGCATAAGTGATGCTCCCTTTGGCCTTGCCTGGATCCAGCTGTCCTTGGCCAGAACTTGCCTCTAAACAAAGCAAGCTGCTCTCTGAGGAGCTAAGGAATAGGATACGCTTACACACTTGGAAGGAAAAGAGCTGAGCACTGTTTCCCAGGATCAGGTACCAAAGCTCACAGCTCTTCATGTGACAATTTCCAGCTCTAAACCCGGCATTGCTATTCAGCTCTCTGCCTGCTGAGTGAGATCCCATCAGCTCAAGAGCCTGTGCTGGGCAATGCTGAAGGATCCTGGTTGGGCACTGGCAAATGCTTGCTCTGTAAACACCTGACTACCTGCTCCTACACAGCAAGAGACACACACAGAGCTGCACTGTCATCAGGAGGTAAACAGGAAAGGTGGTGGCTAGGTGCCTGGCCAGCAGTGAGCCTGGCTACGTGCTGTTCTGAATAGCTGGTCTGTGCCTGGGGCAGCCTGCCATGCGGTGGCAAGCTGTGATCAGGCTCATGCAGAGAAAGACTTGGGGAGAGCTGGCTTGCACAAAGGCCTGAGGAACTCTGAAATGGTCGTGGCAGTTTCTGAGTAGGAAAGGAAAGCCAAGGGGAAGGTGGGTAAGTCTGGGCTCTCTATGCCAGGGCACCTCCCTGCAGTGTCAGGAGATGGCCGGAGGTGTGTGGGGCAGGGGGGTTAGTAGTGACATGCAGCTCCCCTCACCCTGTGAACAAGGGAGGGCTGCACACACAGTTCCTGCTGTCTGTGAGAAGTACAGCTACTGGAAATATTTCCCCAAACTGTCCTCTACATCAGTAACCACACGGCTCCTTCCTGCTGTATTGCCCGATGTACGTGACAGCTGAGGAAGTGGTGCCCGGGTGTATGGGCTCATCTGGCATCACATCCTACACAAATACCGGAGGACCATTGCATAAAGGTTTGTGCTGCAGTGGCAACCAGCCTGGGTCTGGCATTACATAGCACTGTGGTGTGTAAAAACCTAGTTTAGAGAGAAATGGAGATGTTAAAACTGGCAAGTACAGCGCAGGACTGGCAAAGGCAGCTGGGGAGCTGCTCAGAGACCTTTGAGCACAGCAGGTGTTGATGGCACCTGGTTTAGCACAATCATCCAGCCCAGCACATCTCAGCACACCCAGCTCAGGAAACAAAGGGGATCCTGAAAAAAGGGATAGCCTAAAACAGGCTAACAATGACTCAAGCCATTAAGAGATGATGATGATGGGAAGATAAAGAACAAGACAAGAGGCTTAAGATGGGCGAGGAAATAAAGGCTGGTGAGTAAATCCTGATCACTAGGGGACAGAGAGACAAAAGATCACAATCACTGACAGCTCCTAAGGGGTAAGGGCACATACAAAGCCACAGTCTCCAAGCAAAGCACCTGGGGAACTACTCCATAGGTGCAACTTGGTGCTTGTGAGCATGTAGGTGTTAGGAATGCAATCAACTAACGAGTCTTATTTCGGCTTTTGTTTTAAAATAAAAATACCCCTCCCTGCCAGGGTCTTTTATTAAAATTTGCTACACTATTGCTTCAGTGCCACAACTCTGCTCCCCACATTTTATCACCCAAACAAGTAAGGCATTCCCACACCGCTCCGGTGCAAACCCTGCTCTCCAGTGCGGGAAATCACGGCTTTGCTGCACAGCTCATCCTGTGCTGGATGAGACCCAGCAAATCCCATGCCAGCTGTGATTCCAGGAGTCCAACCACTGTGGTTTGCTCTGGATCCTTGGTGCTGGACAGGTTGGAAAATCCCCAGCTCCAGCACTGTCGCTGCTGCTCCAGTCGCTGAGCGATGATGTTTGCAGCTGTTTATCAGTTACTTATAGAGACACAGGTCAGAGCTCGTTCCCCTGGCGTCTTCCTGGAGGATCTCTGCTTCCTGCACCAAATGCCAGGGAGGCTGTGGCTGCATTGCCTACGGCATCACCCTCAAAGGCTCCTGGAGACAAGAGGGAACTTTTCTCTTGGGAAGGAGGTAGTGTGGATGCTTCACCTTCTCTGTGAATCTCCAAGGCCTGATAGTTGCAACACCCCAATACAGCTGCTCAAGGTGCTGTCACACTTGGATCCATAATAAAGCAACAAAGGTCTTTCTGCAAGTGAAGAAGCAGGACCTGTTTCCCTGATGGGGAACCAAAGAGGGAGTTGCTTTGGTTACGTTGCAGTGCCTGCTAAAGCAGAGCTGGCTGGCTCTGCCCAGGCCACAGCCCCGCTCTGTCCTGTGTCTGTGCTCACCACTAGGCTCTGTCTGCACATGGTGAGAACCAGCGATCTCAGATCACATTAGGGCAGGGCTGGAGGGGCTGGAGTAGCAGCTCCCATCAGACAGCGCTGACCTCTATCTGGGAAACGAGAGGGGTGAAGGAAGAGAGCAGCCCCAAGGGAGGAGGGATGCAGCCAGCAGAGAAGCCCCTGCCTTGGATAAGGATGGGAAATGCTCCCTGCTCTTCGAGGGAGATCTCTAAGCATCAGCCCACAGCTTTAGCCCCTCTCCTGACATTGGGAGATTTCCAAGCATCAACTCGAGCTCCCACCAGCTCCAGAGCAGACATGGTGGTATAAATATGCCATAATGGAGAGGAATGAAGGAAGTCAGCTCTGCAGGAGACAGGGCTGTTCCTGCTTTGTGATCCCTGCCCAAGTGTCAGGGCTGGGGGCCAAGTGAGGGGCTGAGGAAGGTTTGCACAACCAGCACAGAGCACCACTGCTGTTAGGGCAGTCACACAGAGCAGGGGTGCCTTCTCCATCCTCTCTCGCAGCAGCCACTCCACCATCTATTTGTTTCTCAGAATAAAACAAGGCAGAAAGACAAAGCAGGGCCTCAAGTGGAGCAGCCTTTGAACAAGATCTTGCCACAACACTCCCGCCTCAGTGCCAGCAGCATCCTCTGCACCCTTCTTCTCAGCCAGAAACAGCAGTCTGAGCTCCCTGAGGGTCAACACAAACCTGACTCCATTGGCTTTACCACCATTTCTAAAATCTCTCTTAGAGTGAGATGTAGAACCACAGAAGGTAAGGAAGCCAGTGGCAGGGGGTAACTGACGGGGCTTGAGGGAGGGCAGGGCAGTGGGGTGCAGGCAGCTTCCTACAGAATGATGTCAAACCACTACAAAAGGCACCCAAACCCTTCTAAAATGCTAACAAATCAATTTCCATTTAAGTTTAACAGCTCGAGTCACAAACAACCTAGTAAAATGCAAATTTAAAATAATGTTTAAAAAGTTAACAGGATGAGCTGTAAGTTATGTGTATTTAAACAATTATGTTATATCCTCTTGCTTAGCAAAGTACTCCATTAAGTGTAAAATTATCTTCTGTTGCCAGTTATTACAGTTTTATGGTTACCAACCAATGGTAATTAAACAACCTCTTCAAGGAAAAACACCTTGAGTATAAATGCAAATACAAACATATAAGGGGATTTAAAACCAAGGCTGCTCATTTCACTTAGAAGCAGAACTGGAGTAGCTGTTCATTACACACCAGCTGAGGCTGACCTCTTCTTAACTCAGAGCTTGGAATAAAAAAAACAAGTGGCAGAAGAGACTTCAAGAGCCCTTCAGGTGGATGCCAGATACACCCAGCCATGCTGCAGAGCAAACACCCTCATCACAACAAAGTGAGGCTCAGACACAGGTCCTGTATGTAGGGAAAATTCTTTGTAAACTCAGCTACAGCTTTGATTCCTTGCAGGAGCTCGATGGAGGCAGGATGCCACTGGGCTACACTTGCTGCAGACTCCAGTGCTCTCCCTGCCAGGGCTGATGCCAGGGCTGTTCCCACCCCAGCAGAGAAAGCCTGAGCTGGCTCCATTTACTGCAGAGTATAGACATGGAGTGCTGGGACAGATTGGACCTCGCTGCTCACACATCACAGCAAAGCTCTTGCATGGCACCAAGTTAATTCACCACACCCCCCGTGGCCTCTGCCAGCTGAGCCATACCCTGCTGTGCAGGCAGCAAAACTGGGTGAGGGATGAACTGGGGGTGCTGAGTGTGGCCCTGGAAAGCTGCCAGGCCAGGCAGGCTGCAGTAAAGAAAGGGCTGCAGTAAGGGACAGGAATAGAAACTAAGTCTCCTGACCAAGAAGGTCCTTCCAGCCCAACAGGCGGGTGGCCGTGAGCCGAGCATGAGACAGGGCTCAGATTAGACACAGGACGTGGAGTGAGTGAAGCGCTGGGGAGACACAGCCCAGCACCCAGCCTGCCCGGGCAGGCAGGAGGACACTTCCCCAGGGCATCTGTGGATGCCAGGCCTCAAGTCTGAACCTCTGGAGAGTGAAAAGGGGAGCTAGGAGAGTGCTAATGCTACTGCCTTGTTTGGTGGCACTGCTTTTGGGATAGGGACAGCCAGCTGATGGTGGCACAGCAGTCAGGCAGAGTAAGAGTTGTGAAACCAGAGAAGAGCAGCCCTGGAAACAGTGTCATAAATGCCAAGCACAGGTTCTTCAGTTCTAGGAAAAGCCATAAAGCAGCACAGACATGCCCAAAGCATGCAGCAGTGCCAGAGCCTGAGCCAGGGAGGGGGGTAGGTCCAGCCTGAGTGTCTGCTTGCAGGATGAAGCACCCCAGGGTGGCATATTCTGCATGGCCCTGCCACGTAAGCTCTTCCCCATGCAGACAGAGCAGGGAGAGATGCAAAAAACTCTGCTTTCCCAGATTTACATGAAATCCCATCACTGATTCCCATTTAGAGGCAAGGGCCTTATCCCAGATTGCCGTGGCAGGGCAGAAGGGGAGAGCAGGCTGCCTTGCTCAGCCACCAGTCACACCAGTTATTTTCCACTGGCCACATGCAATTATGAAGCACCCTGCTTGGCAAGAAGGTCCCCAGGAGGTTTCTATGTTGTTTGCTTTGTTCTTTGGTGAAGGGATTGAGCTGTGATGAAGACCCCTCTGCCTGGAGATTGCTGGGGACACACACACATACCCATGGCCTGGGAAGCCTGCCCTTACCTAGAACTGTGTAACCCCAATAATACAGCAACAGCAGGGAGCTCTGGCATCAGTCAGCCCTGGCCCTGCTTACCTAAGGAGTCACAGCTGCAGTGGAGGAAGTCCATCATTAGGAGAAAATTAATTAGCCAGTTGCCTTCAATAGCAGCCTCATGTCAGCAGGGAACCAGGTCTCCAGTGCTGTGTGGCATGAGCTGGGAAATGTGTCCAGCCCTAAGCAGCCCCCAGAACCTTCCAGCTGTGTGACTGCTGGTTTTGTGAGCGATGCAGGATACATCCTGCCCTGAGCAGCTGCAGTTTGGGCCACCCAGAGCAAACATGTGCCATGGCCCTGCCCTGAGCAGCCTTCCAGGGCTCAGGACACAGCCCCAGGCCAGTGCGGTGCTGAGTCTTACGAGAGCTGCCTCACAGACCATGGTGGGGATGAAGGCAGCCAGCATTCCTACAGGGTAGTCTCGTGGAAACCCTTGCAGCAGGAATTGTGTCTGCCCACCTAGAGGGTCTCAGTGGAAACGGAGGAAGAGAGGACTCTGTGCTTTGGATTGTCCCTGTTCCCCTTTGCCTGGAGCGATGGGGCCATGGGAGCTGAAAGAGATGAGTACTTTGCTCCTGAGCAGTGGGTCAGGCCTTGGAAGGGCAGCAGGAATACAGCAGCCACCTCACACGAGGGACTTGGGGATGAGCATGTGCAGAAATGGCATCGGGGACTGACAGCATGACATGAGGGGGCTGGAAGGGGATGCAGGGTCAGTGGTTACCCTGCACAGCTGGAGGTACCACCCTGAGGAGAGGACTGAGCTTCAGCTCAATTCTGGGTGCAGGAGAGCTGAAGCCATCCAGCCAGGGTGGGGTTGGGTCTGTCCATTCCCCCTTGCTCTGGGCAAAGAAGAGGGAAAAAAATAATGGCAGATCTGCGGGGTGTACAAGCAGACACACTGCCTGCCTGTGTGTGCAGCCTCGGGTGCTGACAGATGGGTCTTTATGCCTTTGCTCTGCTCCTGGCCCCCGTACTGTCCCCGCTGGTTGCAAGGCAGCTCAGCGTGGGAGGGGGAGGCAGCAAAATGCCCAGATCAAAATTACTTGGAGTTTTATTTGTAAGGCTAACGGTGCTGGAGGAAGTGGATTTCCGCAGGCAGCAAAGAAAGGCTGCATTGAGAGGCTGGGGTGGGCAGAGTGCAGGGGATGCGACAGCCCCAGCCCCTCTGCAGCTCCACAGCAAACTAAGCCAGGAGCTGTCGGACAGGGGGGGAACTGCACCAGGAGCAGGGCAGAGCAGAGCTCCTAGAGCCAGAACAAACCTGGTTTTGGACGGATTTGTCAAGAACTGTTGACTTTGGGGCCAATCTCCAGGTGAACTTTCCCTCCCATCACTGTCCTCCAGGGATTCCCTGGTGCCTCATTAAGGGTTGTGCTTGCCATGGAGCAGTTTTTCATTGATGGCAGCTATTCCATTCTATCTATTATCACAAAACATTTGCTCTCTCAGCCATGGCTGGGATTAGCTAGTGGATCCAAAAGCCATGAGGACAAGGTTCCTGAGCTGCATAGGTGTCACTTCCTAAACCTGTGATGAGATTTTGAGATTGAGACACCAAGCATGAAAGATTCCAGGAAAAATTGAGGGCAACCGTAATTCTGCTACATCCCAGCAGTCTAAGCCTTGGATTCTGCAATAAGAGGGCTTCTGTGAGCCAGCTAGGGCAGGGGGCTCCCCAGGGGTACCCCAGTGTGCTGAGGGCAGGAAACACTGCAAGACACAGGGAAAAGGAATCCAGTGGCAGCCCTGAGCTCCTCCTCCTCTCTCCAATGGAAATCCTGAGTCGTTCCTCTGCCAGAGGCCAGTCACCTCCCAGCACCCTGTCACAGTACAGCCACCCTCACACAGGGAGCACAGCGTCACCCCAGGCTTTGCCCACAGAAAGCTGTTTTGGGACTGTTTTCCCATGCTCAACCTCAAACTCAGCCAAACCGCATCTGGCGCCCAAAATCCGAGCCTGAGCGCTACTCCAGCTGCCAGGACGCAGCCTTGCAGTCACCTACTGTAAGGTTTTACCAGCTCAGTCAACTACTACAAAACTGAGGTTTTATGTCTCACTCCTCAGTCTCTGCTGCTGCCGTCACCGTGCTGTGATCTGGCCCAAGGGTTTTTTTCTCAGCCACAAAGAAGAAGAAATTCGTTCACTTCCCACAGCCCAGGCAAACCTCTAAATGCCAGCTGCGACTTTGCCACTGTCACGGTCAGAGGGGTGGCGACAGCCCCCTGGCTGGGGGCACGGTCCCAGCCACACGGCGTGTGGGTGTCGGTGGAGAGGGGGCTGTCAGCTCCACGCTGCAGGCTGCGCCTGCCCACGTGGGGACATGTTGCTCCTGGAGCCGAGCCGAAATACAGCCTGGGAGAGGCTGCCCGGGGCCAGGGTCTGGGTCCTGCTTAGTCCCGGACACCGGCATCGCCTCCTCTCCCGCACCACAACGGGACGGGGCACCCTGAGCCTGCGGGCAGGCGGCAGAGCTCGGGCTTTGTCTGGGGTGCCCTCGGTGGGAAGCTCAGCAGTGGTTCGTAGGCACCCAAGAGCTGCCGTGGCGGTGCGTGCAGTGCTGGATATTGGTGGGCGAGTGGCTCCGGGCTCGCTGCTCCCAACCCCGCGCATCCCTTCGGCTCTCCCGCCGGGCCGGGGAGGGGAACTCGTCCGGGTTCCGCTGGCGGGGAAGCAGCGCCCGCGGGGTGAGCGCTCACTGCAGCTGCCTTGTATGGGCAAGGCCGGCCCGGGTGGCCTCGCTGCTGCCTTTGAGCGCGGGATTCGCCCGAACTCCCCCCGAGCATCCCTGGGCGATCCTACCTGCGCGCCCGCCGGAGCGACGGCGGCCGGGGCCATTTCGCCCGAGTTTCGGGGTTAATCCTGGGGTGCTGCTCCCCGGAGGTTTCCATCCCCGGAAAGGGCTCTCCAGACCCTCCTCCCTCAGCCCCACCAGCGGACGGAATAACGTGGGCAGAGGAGCCCGGGCCCCGGCGCTGCCCCGACGGCTGCCCTCGGCACTGCGCTCCCCGCCGCGGCGAGACCGGCGAGACCAGCGGGACCCCCCAGGCCGTCCCCCCCGCCCCCGTACCTGGCAGGACGCAGAGCAGGCAGCAAGCAGCAATGAGTCGGAGCAAGGCGCGCCGCGTCCCCTCCATGCTGGGCCGATCCGCGCTGACTCCCCCGGCGGCACCGGGGCGGCGCCGGGGCGGGACGGCGGGCGGGGCGGGCAGCACGTGGTCCGGCCCCGGCCCAGGAGGCGCGGCGTGGGGACCGCTGCCACTCCGCGCACTCATGGTCCCAGTCCCAGCACTGTCTGGTCCGGTTTCGATACCCGCGATCTGGCCTCGCACCATCCCCATCGGTCCCGCTCCGGTACCCGGCACCTCCGTTTCGGGCAGAGCTCTCCCGTTCATCGTTCCCTTCCGCCGAGTCCAGAGAGTGACCAAAGGAGAGATGTGAGTCAGAAGCTTGCAGGCATTGGACATGTGTAGAGAAACAAGATAAACCAGGTGCCTCGAGTTGCCAAAGAGTGGGTCCACCTGTGCCTGGTCAAGGCAGGCCCCCTATTACCAGGGGGCCAATAAAGATGGGACACACACCCACAGAGAGAAGCTCACTCTTCTGCGAGGCAATGAAGAGGTCAGCAGCTCATCGAGCCTCAGGAGCAAGAAAGGCTCCTCCCGCAACAGACATGACTGGGAACTGTGGTCACAGCCGGCAGCGCTGATGCCCCCTGTTCTGAGCATCCCTGATCCAGCCATGCACCACCCCGTCACCCCATGTTGGTCCAAGTGACCCCAGTCTAGTCCCTCACCATCTCCCAGTCTGGTCCTGCATAGCCTGGCACTTCTGGGTGCTGTCCTGGCTGGGGCTGGGCCGGGTGCTCAAGAAGCCACGGCTGGTTTCTCAGGACATCCTGAAGCCCATGGGCCACTCCTTGGCCTCACATCCCTTCTTGTCTCCTCATTTGAACACGGTGTAGGCTGAGCCAGCATCTCAGCCAGACACCCAGCACCCAGGCTGCTCTCTGGAAGGACGAAAAACCTCTTTGCAGATCCCTTATCATGGCTCTTCTTCCCCATCCCCAGTCTGATCTGGTGAAGCTGGAGTGAGCCCTCCTATCCTCTCCCATCAGCTCTCATATCAGTTGTGGGTTTGCTCCTCTGTCCCCAATACCGGTGTCTGCAGCACCACAGGACAGAGGAGGAAGGTAAAACCAGATATTTTTGTTCTCTGAGAAGTCTTGCCTTCCTTCGTTCCTATGGGGCTCCTTGGAAGCTCCTGTCTTCAGTTCAGAGGCAGGCAGAAGAGAGCAGGGCTGATACAGAACTTACCATTACTTTGACTGTCTTTTAAAACAAACAAACAAAAACCAAACAAACAAACAACCCCCCCCCCAAACCAAACAAACCTTAAATCATTAAATCATAGCCCCTCATTGGAAACATATTTCTAGCTGCCTATTGCCACCAAAACTAAATGTACCACTTTCTGGCATTCCATTAAGGCAGAAGTAGGTGAGCTTGTTCCAATTTCTCAGTTCCAAGGGGAATTATTTCAACTATATTTACAACTTATTGGTAAGTCACAGGAGTCTTCTTGCTCCCCATAGATGCAGCAGGGCTGCCTCACAGAGCAAAGCCTCCTTTGCGCCAGGCAAGCTTGGACTTTCAGAGCCACAGCATGCACCACAGAACCTGGCATCACAGGGTGTCCTGAAGCCTGCCACACCTCACCAGGAAGGGACCAGGGCATTTCCACACCCCCAGGCACCCATCCATGGAAAGGACATGAGCTCCAGGGGACATCAGTGTTTCTGTCTGTGACCATGGTTCATGATCATGTCCAATGCCTGCAATCTTCTGACTCACAGCTCTCTGGAGATGCAGAAACAACATCCATCTCAGCTGGCTTATAGATAGTGGCTCTCAGTTGTCAGGGTTACCAGTCCCTCTGCTTTAATTAAGTGTACAGATACGGCACTGAGCATCTTCAACAGCTGGGGGACAAGGAGAACCACGGGCAGTTTTGCCCCAAGGGGTTTGTGAGCAGCATAATAAACCCGGGCAAATGAGCCCCTCTGCAGGTCACTGCTATTACTTTAGATGATCTTCACGCTCATTAGGATTATGATCAACACACTCATGAGGCATCTCCAGCTCCCCATAGCACAGAAGGGGCACCTGGGAGTGATAAAAGTGACTGTGTTGGTGTGACAGTGTCTTTGCAGTGACACTGCTGCTCTCCCATCCTGGAAAAGGAAGAAAAACAAGAGGAATCTTAGCATCCCTCTGGTGCGTGGCCACTTTCTCATGGAGCAAGCAAAAATATTTCCCTTAGACACCACACAGCAGCTCCCTATGTCCGTGTGGGCTGTACAGGGGTTCTGACTTGTCACCCTGAGCTGTTCTGGAGTCAGACTGAAAACACTTTTGCAAATCCATTCAATGTCCATTCCAGACAGGTCTGGGTAGCAATGAAAGTGGAAGATGTAGAGTAACTTGTGAAAGAAAGTTTTGTGCTCAAAAAAATGCAGCAGCAACTTCTGCCAGTGTCACGCTCTCTCTTGCAGTAGCTTTATTTAGCTCCTGTCCTTTCATTTCTGTCAGGTGGCCAAAGCATGGAGCAGGTCAGAGATGATAATGTTGATTACGTTAATTTAATAGGAAGAAGCAGATAACAGAAAACAAGTGAGTGGAAAATAGTGGCAGCAAGAGGTCTGAAAGGAAGTAAGGGCACAGGTAGGAGAGAGGAAAATGCTGGCCTTGGGAGAGACGTGTAAGCTCAGTGCTTGTGCTGTGTCCCCCAGCCTGGGGCACAACACGGGCTGAGCATCCCCCTGAGTGAGCAGAGCAGTGGCTCAGTTTAGGTGCTACTTCCACTGTCACACTGGCCCCTGAGCCATCTGAAGAGTGATCACCTCTCACACAGCCCAGAGGCAAGTGGCTCCAGGAACAGTGGCCCTTGGTCCCAGTGGTTCACCTGGGCTCTGGGTTCATGTAAATCATCCAATGTCTTTGTGCTTCAGCCACTCTGTCCCCTGCCCTTTGCCACTGAGCATCCCCAGCACTGCTGGGGCACATCTCACTCTGCCCTTGCAGAGGATCCCAGCCTGACACATGCCACCTAGAAAACCTGCTTTTCCAGGATGGCTGGGCACGATCAGAGTTGATCTTGGGGTGGACAGGACAACAGATCACTGTGGGATGGAGAAAGGGGCTGCTCTCAAAGGGAAACAACTCGGCAGTTGAATGGATTTGTAGTTCTGAAGGGAGCTGGTAGCAAACTGACTGGAGCAGAACTAATCCAAGGTGAGTCATTCCCTCCCCCCTCCAAGGCTGAAACATTAACAACAGTTTTTTTTCATAAAGGCAAATTGAATCCCACCAGTGAGAAACAAGAAAAAAAATCATCAAAGAGCAAAAGATGCTACTGGGTGGCTCACAGGGAGGCAGAGCATTTGCTCAGTAGCCTGGGCTATTACCTCTCTCTTCTATCGTTTCCATGCAAAGAGCACTGCCATTCATCTATTTTTAATGACAGTGACGCAGTCAGTGAACCTGACTTCAAGGCTGAGAGCTTGTCTTCTCCTCCCTGTGCATCTGCCCTGACTCATCTTCCTTTCCAAGGGTCTTTCACAGTTTTGTAACCCAGCAAAGGAAAAAAGCAAAAATGAAACTGAAGAAACAAAGCAGATCAAACAGCAGAGCATCAGAGGGAGAGAGCAGTCCTGGGGGAGGAATAATAAACACTGTGACTTTGCTGGCTTGGGAAATACTAAGGGACTGGGAGACCTGAATGTATCCCAGGGTCATGCTGATCTGAGAGCAGGATCTCTGAGATAGCCAAGCAGGGATCCAGTAGCAGCTGGATGCTTGCAGGTCTTGTAGATCTGCAGAAAGCCCAGGCAGGAGAAAACTGGGGCAGATATGAGGGTGCCCAAGCCCTGGGTGACTGATGGGGACAAGCTGAAGGGCTCTGCTGTAACAGAGGTGTCTGATTTCAGTGCCACGAAGGGCCAGGTCTCGGCACTGTTGTAATTGCAGAGATAAGGGCAGTGAGTGTGAAGAGTATAACCAGAGGAGGAGAGGCTGCTGCACATCCCCAGGAGGTGAAAAGCTGTGCTTTCATCACAGAGCAGAGTTGGCTTAGCTGGGGTCTGAAGATGGTGCACCAGGCAACACGGGAACCCTTTTGGTCCTTGGCATGGGGCAGGAGAGGTGGGACTGATAGGCACGTTTGCTGGCAGCCTCAGTGCTCGACTGGACTCCGGTCTCTTTGGGCACCCACCACAATTGAAGCCAGTGCAAATATTTCTGCACTCTGGTGGCCACTGCTGAAAATACATCTTTGTCAGATGACCCAAGTTTTCCTCTATAAAACTGGTATTTTGGTATCAGACTGCACAAAAAGAGGCTGGTGAGAAGAGCCGTGCCCTAGGAGTGCTCTGGGCACTGGGGTCTCACTCTTTGCACCTCAGCTCCTACGGGCTGTAAGGCTGGAACATGGTCTGATGAGGTCTTTCCAAGAACTGAAGCCACCCGGGCACAGTGACACAGGGTCAGTCCTGGCTCAACATCCTGGTGCTTGCACAGCTTCGTGGCTGGGACCTTTGTGAAGGCCTCTGTGCCACCCATGCCCATGGTAGCACCAGGAGTGTGGCCACAGCCATGCCACAGCACCACTGCAGTGTAGCCATGCTCTGAACTGAAGCCAAGGCTGCAGCTGGCCATGAGGAGCAGGCAGGGGAGCACAAGGCTGCAGCACTGGTCACAGCAAGGCAGCTGCCTAAATGGGAATTTCCATCTGCCTCAGCACAAGCCCTCTCTGGTTCCCAAGGAAGGGTGTCTGGAGCTGCTGCCAACCTCCTGCCTGGGTTCCTCCTGGAAGTGGAACACAGAGGATGCTCTGACAATCCCATGGTTGCCAGGTCTCATGCAGAGATGTGTGGTGCCAGGTCTGGGCTGACACAGCAGCAAGGCTTTGTGCACAAGGACATGATGGTTGCCTTGTCTGCAGTGGTGGTGAGAAAATCATTATCTCTGTTCCTCACCAGCAAGTATGTAAATCCTCATACAGAGGACAGCATGCAGGTAGCCCCTGCCAAGCCCTCCCTGCTCTGACGATACAACAAGGAGCACACAGTCCAAGGGCAGCCCCAGCAGTGCCTTTCCCTGCTCAGAGCAGAGGGAAATGGCCTCTCACCCATGAGCAAACCTCACCTTGGTCTGCAAAGGTCACCTGCAAGGCTTGCTGAGGGAGGTGCAGGTGGGTGGATGCATCTCCAGGGGAGTACATTAAGATACTTTTCAAAATCTGGAGGATTTGGTGTATGACTGAAAGCCTAGGGGGATAATATTTCATGGCTGGCCAAGGACAGGGCTAGGAGAGGGACAGCATTGACATTGGACAAGGGCAAATTCCAGGCAGTCCTGCTGGGACCCTCTCTTCCAGCTCCCATGATGTGACTCCAGATCACACCAGTCCTATCTAAAGGACATGCTTTTCCTGGATATATTTAATTACATTAAGTATTTAATGAAATGCCCCATCTTATCACAGTGTTGTGAAGTCAACTCACTGTCTTGTCCCCTGGTAGGGGAGAGAGCCAGTCCCCATTGCCTTATGCTTGTTAAATTTTAAAGCCCACAAAACCTCTGTTGGGGAAAATGCTTGCTCTGCTACAGTGAAAGAAACTTGCTTGGCTGCATCAAAGCATTTTTCTTCTTGGGAAGGAGAAATGTCCCAAATTTCTTTCCTCTGGGGCATTTCCAAACCTGGAGAAAGGGAATTCCCCCTCCTGCCTGCTCGCACCCAACTCCTGTCACGTCTATTTTTATTGCCACTCTGTGAGTTAACCCTTGGCTGCTCTTTTGCCAAACCAGTTACATTTAAAAAGCCAAAGTGATCTGTGTGGGGAGGAGAGTCAGTGTGAGAGCAGAAAGGAATAAATCACAATCCACAGAGCTTTTTTGCTCTTTGCATGGGGCAGCAGCCCAGAGGGGCAGCTGGAGGTGAGGGGAATACCCCCAGCGAGCAAAGTTTCCTGCAGTGTGCACGGGCTGCATGACCCCTGGGAGGCAAGAAGGAAGAATGGATCTGACATCTGCAAGGCTTTGCCTTTGAGGAGTCTCTTTGATGAGCCTTCTGGTGCAATGTTCATTTCCCTCTCTCCAGGAAACAGGGAAAGACTACAAAAGCCACTCATCTTCTGCAGGTTTTAAGGCCACCGATTTGTGAGGCCACTTCTGGCAGCAGTGAGGAGGTTCTGCTGCTGATGTACGTACACAGGTGATCACCAGCAAAATACACGTTTTTCCTATAAAAAAGCAGTCTTTACCTTTGAGATAAAGCTGTGTGTAGGAGGGGTCATAAGACTATCTTATTTCTCTCTCAAAAGAGTCATCATTAGTGACACACATCACAGGACCTCAGACAATCTGATATGAAATACAGTGTGAGCATTTCCGACTGAGATTTAACTTTACTCAGTCACAGTGGCTCATTTTCATGTTACTTTGCACCAGCCCATAGGATAAATGTTTATTCCTGGGTATTAACAGTGAGACATTTGCAGTCCAAAAGCAGAGATAGTGTTTATCTTGTTTGGAAAGAAGAAAGGAGGCGAAATTTACGGTGAGGAGTTACGGAAAGAAAAATAATTTACTTCAGTACTGGGATTAGCTCCCAAAAAGAGAATTAGCAAAAAACTACCACCAGATGTCGTCTGGAAGCTAACGAATTGCTTCCAAAGCATCAGGAACCAGGGGAAGAGTGAGATGGAACGGGAAGGCACGGGGGTTTTTTTCAAAGGGACACAAAGCCGCAGGGTTTGTGCACCCTGGCACATCGAATGTCTGCAGAGATGGAGACATCTCAGCTGGCTTTGCAAAGTCTTTTCAACTTGCATGGATAAACCACAGCAAAATGCAAAGTACTGAGGTTTAACTTTGAAAAATAAGTTCTTAAAAATTAATCCTGATGAAAAGCCCCATTCTGGAGTGCAGTTCTGCTTGATACAGAGCACAAGACACTGACAGACCACAGTAGTTCCTTCTGCTTCATCACTGATTAAAATATGATGGATACAGTAATAGTTTTTTAATGGCTTAATTACAAAAGCTTCGCTGCACCCTATGTTTGAGCTGTCATTAGAATAGATGTTTGCATATGGCTGATATTTAATACTTGGGAGTGTGGGAAAATTCCCTGTGAAGGAAATCCAGGGGGAAAATTGAGAAAACAGGACAACTTCTTTACCCACACAAAGTACCTTTAATCTATTACCAGTGCAGAAATTATTATAATTTTTTTTGCAGCTAAATTTACAGAGAGTTTCGCTGTAGACCTGGGTGAAATTCTGAGACTAAATTCAATCAAGAAACTGCAGAGTAGAGATTTTAATCCAACTCTGAGGGTAAGTATCTGCTCAGTATTTTTTGTAGAGTTGGTGCTGATGTTTCTAACTTGAAGGAGTTCAAGCACATTTTGGATTGAGCTGAGGTGATCAGACGTAAACTTAATGACAAATGATAATGAGAAAACCTATTACCAACATGGTATGGCAAGGCAGAGCAATGTGCTCTTGTTCAAGACCCTTTTTAGTTAAAATTGCTGTTTCCAACTCTGTGGGATTTGGTTATTCTATCTAAGACTATACGGAAAATTAACTTTGTTTTTTGAAGAGTTTCAGTAAAAATAGCTCAGCTATTGCCAGGGATGAGGTCAGGGAAAGAAAACCAGTCTCTTGCCAATGTAAAACAAAACCAACCCCCTCTCACAAACATTTAATGTTCTAGTCCCATGGTGCTCTGGAAGGGATACTTGAAGTTTGGCAGATCATCCTAGGAGGAAGAAAAGTATCTCTTTCTGTACCTGTTACAAGCTGCCTACATGTGGATAAGTTATAATATGAAAAATAATAGTTTGCTTCTGGAAGTCTCAGACCTATTACAGCTTGGCAGACAAAACCTCGGGAAATCCGAGATGTGTTCAGCAGGTTCCAGGCAGCTTGGAGGGGCTGAGCAGGGTGTTCTGTGCAGCCTGCTCCTCTGCTGGGGTGCAGGTGGATGGGAAGAAAGGGGAGAATTAGAGTGAGATGCTGAAGATGTGACAGCCGGAGGGAGGAAGAGACCAGAGCAAGGGATGAGTCCTGTGGGAAACGCAGTACGAGGTCATCAGGGGTAATAACAGCGGGGACGCGGCCGCGGGGCCCTATTTGAAGCCGGGTGTTCCCTCAGCCGTGTGCGAATGGCTGTCCGGGCGCCGGAACCGGCTGCGGTGCCGGTCAGGTTTGAGGGCGAAGAGCCGGCGGAACCGGCAGCACGGAGGCCCGAGGTGCGCGGGGAGTCCCCGCAGACCACAAGGCAGCCCCTCTCGAACAGCGTTCCCGCGCTTCCCGGACCGGCAGCCGCTTCCCCCACTCCCCGCGGTGCGGGACCGCAGGGCTCCTCCGCCGCCGGTACCGCTCAGCGCCCGGACCCGCCGTCGCCATGGCAGCCGCGCGCGGCCTTCCGGAACCCACCGGCCCGGGCCCGCCGCCCTTCGCGCCCGCCTGGCTGCCCGTCCAGCTGACAGCTTCCCGCCCACCGCTGCCATAAACATACGGGGATTGGTTCTTCCTCCTGCCCGTCAGCACCGTACTACGCTCCTATTGGCTGAGTCGCTTATTTATAGCCCGCCCCCAAAGGTTGACCAGTGACACCGAGGCGCCCCTAGCAACGCCCCTCTCCGTTTCCTGCCATTGGCTGCCGCGCTTGTCTCGGGAGCTGTTGTCCCTCCTATGATTGGTTAACCAGCCTGTCTCTCAACTGACCCACCACCAATTAGAAAGGGGCACTCACGTGGACCACCCGCGCGTCCCTCAGCCTGGCTTCCCTTTCTCTATTGGTCAACCGCCGCCGTCCATCCAGCCGCTGCCGGCGCCGATTGGCTGCTACAGAGGGGCGGTTCCTGGTCGGGTGCCGCCTCTGCGCTGTGGGCGGCAGCGCTCGCCGCGGGGGGGGCGGATACGTGAGGAGGAGGCGGGGGCCGCGGCCGAGGGAGGAGGAGCCGCCGTGATCACGGCCCCGGGTCCAGCAGCTGGGTTCCCTCCTCACATGGGGCCCCCTCGCTTGCCGCAGCGGCAGTGCAGACCCTCGCCGGGTTGCTGAGGGTTGGCGGCGGGAGGGTATGCGGCCATGAGAGCCCGCGCCGCCCGCAGGCCCGGCTGGCGCTGCCGCTCAGGTAGGCAACGGCCGGCGCGCGCGCGGCGGTTTGAGGGGCAGCGCGCGAGGGGCGGAGGGCGGGGGGCGCGAGCAGAGAGCGGGGCGGCGTGGGGGCTGTGCGTGTGCGTGTGCCTGCGGGGGGTCAAGGAGAGGAGGGTCCTTGCGGGTGCGGGCAGCCCCCGAAGGTGTTGCAGGAGGAGTGGAGCCGCTCCGGGGAAGGGACGGCAGGCGAGGTCTTGTCACCATCCCCAGCGCCCTCCCTTACCCCGGCCACGGCCAGGTAGTGCGGTGAGGTGAGTGATGCCGTCTCAGTTAGCAGGTGCGTGGAGGGACTGCAATCGCCCCGGAGCAGAGGTGTGAGGGGGAGCGGGTGTTGCAGGACGCCCGAGGCACGGCTGAGAAGGCGGGCTGCGGGGAAACTCATGCCCTGGTCCGGTCAAGGGTCTGCCTGAGCAGAGGTAGAATCTTTGCCCAACCACACGGGCGCTTTGCCGAGAGGTGTGAAAGCTTGGCTCAGGTTTTGCTATTTTAAGCGCTATCCTGTAAGAATAGATGAATCATATTTTAATGACATGCTCGACTGTTCAGGTGTATGTGCATATATATGTTTGCTTTATGGCATTCGGATGAAAGGTGCTGTGTAAATGCAGGTGATCGTTCTTGATGTTGCGTTCTTCTGAGGGTGGGAACTGTATTTGCTGCAAGTACAGGGGACTTTCCACTTGGATATTCTGATAGGTGGTTGTTGAAAGCTAAAATTTCTAGCGTACTGAATGAAATTTCGTTTAAGTTTATATCTTTCTTTTTGCCTCCCTGAAAGGACTTACGGCTGTTATTTATGCTAATTTATGAGAAGCCTTTCTGCTGCAACTGATTTTTTTTTTATTAGAGATCAGAGTTCTAGCATATTTTATTGCCTGCAAAGTCAATGAGCTTACAGTTCTATGAACTTAATTAGGCAGTGGAATTTACAACCTAAGATAAGATTTTTATATGAGAGACTCTGATATGCCCAAAGGACAAGCCATAAACCTTTCCATTTAGTCATCATCTTTGGAAATTATTGTTGCATACCATAACCTGATAGGCCAATAAAAATGTCATTTTCTGACTCTTGCAAAAGCATACTGTACAGCTGTAGACATGGCTGTGTAATTCCACTGTCCATTTTGGTTTGTCTTCCTGTAAAACTTGCATGTAAAAATATGAGTAGCTTGAACTGAAGACAAAGGAGTGTGTCCCCTGTACCTGGTGGCAAGTGTGTCCTCTCTTGTGTTTGTTGCTTGGACTGTGTTTTGAGCTGTTCCAGGGGGCTGGACAGCTGGTGAGGGCAGCAGAGAAGTAGATAGAGATGGAGCAAACCCTGCTCAGTGCCTAGTATTTTCATGACTGTGGAAGGAGAAGGTTGGTCTGAATGAGGTTTTCTGATGGTAAAAGCCTCTTGTAACATAGTTATATCCTCCAGTCCTATACATTTGCTTTTTGCCATTGTAATTTTTTATGCCAGTCATTTTACACATTTATGAAGGACATGCAGTGTTAAAGGAGGCGACTGTTGCTTCTGTGTCTGCTGCAGAAAAGAATGAAGCTTGTGGTTCACTTGCATCATTGGTTCCTTTTCTGTGTTCTTCCTGTAGCTGAGGACTGTGCATTTGCACAATGGCCAAGCTTTTTATTTTATAACTTCTCTTGTAGGTAAGATTAAAAAAGGCAATATTCATAATTTTTTAAGCCCTTTTCCTGCTTATTGATTCCCTAACATACATCTGAAACTGTCTATTTATCAGTGAGTGCATCTAATAATCATCAACTGTACCACACTGGCTCCATCTGTTGTCTGTTGCCAAGTCCTCTGACTTAGATGGTAAGCCTCTTTTCATATTGCCCTGTCACTTTTCCTTAAGTGTAACTCATTTCTGGTGGTGGCTAAGCCACTTTTTGATATGATTGTCCCATGGGTTGCACTGGAGAACTGTAATAGCTCTTGCAACCAGGAGTGGAGTTAGTTTTGAGAATTTTGCTTTTAAAGGGCTGACTTTGCACACTCCAGGTCTGTGGCTCAGAGACGAAGAGTTATATGTCCTTCAGGTATGTAAATACCAGCAGACTCCAGTGTCCCCAAGACCTTAACAGGAACAGTTTTAGGAACCCCTCTTTTCACTTCAAAAGATTCATAAATGAGTTGGTCAAGACTGTGTTACTATTCATAATGTGTAACTGGTGCGTGAAGTAAACACAGTACTGGGTGTTTCACTGTACCATGAAACTAGTAACATGGACAGAATGTTTTAAAATATTTGCAGAGATTATAATTCTAGCTGGAAAATAAAGATGTTTTCTGTGTTGTGTCATGATCTACATATGTTAAGATTTTGCCCAAAAAGGGTCAGTCAGGTATGGAATTCAGCCTGCCTTCTTACTTTACCTTCATCCCTCTTTCAAGCACTCTTGTTCTCTTTTCTTGCCTTTGCTGAGCTGATTTTCTCGAGGGCTGCATTGAAACAACAGAAAGTTGCTTGTGGTCTCCTCTGAACCCTCTCCAGTGCTAACAGAGTTGTCAGCCCTCAGTCATAAACCTGGTGGAGAGGCTGAGGGGGAAACGAGTTGATTACCAAGATGTTACTCTGTCTGTTGGTATTGAAAGGCTTTGATTCCCTTTGCTTTTCTCAGCAGCTAAGCAACTGTCAGCCTGCTTACACCTGGGAGGCATGAGCTGCTTCTCAGTGTCTTTACTGAGCTCTGTTTTGTTAGGCAAACATAATATATTAAAATTATCCATTTGCAGCTGTGTATTGTACACAGTCTACTTGAGTGATTATTTAATGATTCTTTGTAACTAGGCTAGAGTCTGGGGCCCAGTGGCTTTTTGCAAGACTCCGCTGTAGAGGTTTAGTTTTGTATTATAATTGGGCCATAGAAACTAAAACAGGAGTAAGAATCAAGTGGTTTTCTGCTTGAGTTTCTCATTCCTGCCCCCCTCCCAATTATACTCACCTTATAAATATGTGCCAGAATTTATGCCTATGCTTGATGTAAATATTTGTCAACCTACAACCTTGGCCCCGAATCCTGAGCTCTGCAGCAAGTTAATGGCTAGTCTCTCTTACTGGTTTCAGACTTGGCTACAGTCACAAAATAAATGAGCTGTTTGTTTCAGCTTAGCCTCTTGTGAAGGTTTGTTTGCATTATAAAACCACGACGCAGTTTAGCAGACTTCCAATTTCAAGCATGGTGTAGTAAGGGATAAATGCAGGTCTCTTCTGAGGAATGTCAGCTCTAGTTGTGGGAAGTTTATGCAATGACAGTATTGGCTAGAGCTAGGAATATTCCCTACAGGGGAGATGAAATGAAATGGTACCTAAGTGAAAATAGAAAATGTTGGGATTGTCATGTTTGAGTGTAATGTTGTTATTAAGATGTTTAGTTGGACCCTAGTACATGATCCTGTAAAAGTAGTCAAAAAGACTTCATCTTCAGGAGGAGTTGGACCAAATGTAGTGCAAGGTCTGGTACTTATAGGTACCTTGTCTGTAAATATTTAACTTTCTCCTCAAAACTCAAGAAAGTAACTTATGGACAAACTAAAAAACTTTCCTCTGTTAGGAAAGTCAGCAGCTGAGAATGAAATTGTGGAATGCATGGTTCTCTTTGGCTGTTGAGTTTGATTTCTTGTATTTCATTCCCAAACATTCTTCTTTTTTTTTTTTTTTTTTGTTTCTCCAGGCTAGTGACCTCAAAGTCAATTCTGTCTTTGGAAGATTTTATTCTTTACATTCTTTTGAAGCTTTTCTGAAATTTGCACATTACTACAGTGAATCCCCCTGGCCCCCCAGGTTATTTTGTTGAGTGACACTTGCCAGTGTAATTCCTTCATGTTTTTGTAGCGCTAGGTTTTAGTGCTTACAGACTATGAGTACATCAGACTATGAGTTTAAATAGTTAACTCCTGGCAAAGGATTTATGTCAAAGCTTTGGCATCCTGTTCTTTAGAAAACCTTTTCAAATTAATAACATGCATCTACGAGATTATTGCTTTCCAGGCTGAATGCCTAGCGACAGTCTTCTGTGTCTAAAAATGGTTGTTGTTAGGCCATCTTTTAGCATATCATGAGTTTGACATTTGAGTGCAAATATCCACATGTTATGCTGGGGACAGAAAAAGTCTTGGTAATAAATTTAAATGTTTTTTTTTAAGGATCATATTTTATACCCTGACCCATTAAAAAAGATGCTGCTGAAGTTGAGAAGCCTTACCCATTTTTATATCTATGAAGTATAAAATGTTAGGTACTGGCATTCATGCAGCAGAGAAATTGATCTTTATGCAGCCATTAGCATGGACATTTTTTTTCTTCAAGGTTTTTTTTTTTAAACCAAGAAATTAAAATGTGATAGGACATGAAATATTCTGAAATGGTGTTTTTCAGTAATGTTATAAATTGGTGAGTAGGGCAGGTATGCATTTTGGAGGTGTATTTTTAAATGATCTTGGCTTGGCAGGATGGGGTGCATTTTTCTTGCATAAGAGTATCAGGAAAATTGTTCTGAAAACTGAGAATTTATTGGTAAATATTTTTTAGAGCATTTAGTCTTTTTTTTAATTGGATCTTGGGCACAGCTTAAGAGTTTTTAAGCTGAACTTTAATATGAAAAAACCGCACACTTGGAACCTCTTAGATGGTTGCAGGATTTGCAAGATAGTCTTGGATTCTGTTCAGTGCACTTTAATTAACCATATGAGGTAGTAAATTAAAGTACCTCAGACTGACTTGACAGTCAATTAAACCTTGGTTGATTTCATTGAGAATGTGATCATTAGTGTAATTGGCCAAAATGATAGGAGGCCCAGTTGGAATTGTGCCCACTTGAAATTTTCCTCTAATTCTATGTATGCAATCCTGTGCAGAAAACTAGACAAATGGAGCTCTATCCTAATAATTTCCAAGGATTTCTTGTAGCTCTCTGGTAAGAAGGCAAATTCTGGCAGGCAAAAATAAAGGAATGGATTACTTGGGAACTTAGATGGCGAAATCTTCTGGGGTTTATGTTGTGTGAAGTACTTTGAATCTCTTCTTTCATTGTGGGATTTGTATAGAGTTTTGTAAAGCTCACCATGTGATTTCAATCAAAAGGATGTGTATGTGTGAGGGTGGTGTTTTGTTGTTAACTAAATTGAGAGACTGTGTTGAGAGCTGATTTTTATCTGGAAACTTTAATTCAAAGTGAGGAGTTTTCTCTTGTTTAAGATAATTTACCTAACTTGGTAACTTCATCTAGTCAAGACAACAAGAATGTTCTTTATTTTTAAGATATCTGCCGATATCTTGCCTTACCTGAAAACTTAAACTTATTGTCCTAACTCACGAGTTGTTTTACTTTTCTGGTTGCAGTGTGGATCTGTAGGTTCAGTTCAGTAGATTTAGCAAGCTCCAGGGTCCACTTCATACAGTGCTACTGTGATACTGGAGTGTCAACCAGTGGATTTCTGGGGCAAGTGCTTGCTCCCTTACTTGGAAAGTGT
This sequence comes from Calypte anna, assembly GCF_003957555.1. Lineage (NCBI taxonomy): Eukaryota > Metazoa > Chordata > Aves > Apodiformes > Trochilidae > Calypte > Calypte anna. The sequence continues at coordinate 21,447,330 of NC_044254.1, read as the reverse complement.
CTAGTGCATGTGGGTGCTGCCTTGATGAATAAGTTCTAAAACATTGTTTCTTCAATTACAGCATTTTCTGGTCAATCTCCAAAGATACTTGCTTCTCCTGTTGCACAAAGTGAATCGTTAGCACCATGGTTTCCTGTCTGCCCCACTTCCACAGACAGTTATCTCAATGAAAAGTAACCAAATGTTAGTTTGACTCTTTCAGATCAAAGGAAGTTATTTAAGCATGCCTTGGAAATTCCTAGGCATCTCCTCTATAGCTGAGGAGGTTCTCTGGGCTATTTTTCTCAGTTGGAGAGATACAACAGGCTTTATCCCCATGGTGCTTATGTACCATTTCCAGACCCTCGAGGCTCATGGGACAAGAATATAAATTAAGAAATTGGATCCTGATCTCTGTGACAGTCGACCACACCATTACATTAGACTGTGTAGTCCTATCATCTGAGAAGTGCAGTAAGCTCATGCATATGGGAGTCTGCATATGAAATTCTGTAAGAATACCACAACATGGGATTTGATTCAATTTTCTTTAATGAGGCCCTGGTAAGATTCTTATACCTACTTCCCTCTCAACTCCCATTTAGAGAGGTAAATGTTAAGATGTTTGGAATAAACATTCTTGAAAAATGTGTTGTGTGGAGTTTGTTTTGTTTCTTTTCCCCTTTTTTGGAGAAGACAACCAATTCCACACAGTTGAATGGAGTTTACTTCTGAAGGTAGGGAAGGACTATGTTTTTTTTTCTGGTGTGTTGGCACAGAGCACCTCTGAAAGACACACTGCATACAAAACATGGCTGTTACAGGACTTCTGTATATCCAGAGGGCAGCTGGTTTGCCTGTTTTTGAGATGCTCTTTGAATTTAGTGTACTGTTCAGGTTCTGTGCATCTGTGTAACTAGAAGTGTAATTGCCTGGTCTGCTCCCTGCTTCATGACTTTTTCCCTCCACTTTAAAAAATTCTATTGTTTCCTTCTCCCCCCTCCAGTTTTTCATTAACCCCAGGGAAGAGAAAAGAAAAAAAAAGAAATCTGTCTTCTTTGTGACTGCTCAGTTTGTTCAGGTTTTGTAGGGGCTTACCAAATTGCTCTAAATGAACATTTAAGTCTGGAAAAAAAGATGAATAACCTCATGAGTCTGAGGTTTAAAGGAAAAAAAAAAAAGTAGGCCACCTGTCAGGTTTGCCAGTCCAAGCTGAATTTGATGGGCTCCAGAGTCATCCTGATTACTTCATCATCCTCTTAAAAATAAAGAAAAATCCCTTATTTTTGGTTCTTCCCACTCCCTGTCAGTATTATTTTTTCTTATTTTCTCCTACTTGGCAAATGTAGCTTATTTCCTGTATTTGCAGTTGATCTGAAATTAATACAGCTTTAGAAAGTGTTTTTTGGGGAGAATTGTTCTGGCAGTTTCTTATGAGAATAGTTTGTTTTTGTAGCAGGATTGTTGATATTTTCATAAATTTGGGAGCTAGATCTTATGTGTTTATAAACTTGTGTTCCTACCAGTTATGTAATTGGTCTTGGAACACTCATAGGGGGAAGCTTTAAAAACGAAGGTTTTGGTGTTCCAGCTACTGTTATTGACAGCTAATAATTTTCCTGATGTCAGCTGAAAGTTGATCTGTTTTCTGTAGTTTGGGGTCCTTTGTTCAGTCCCTAATATGAAATGGTTTCTTGCAATAGTAGGAGGTTGGTCACCAACTGCTACAGAAATAGAATAGAATGTTACATTTTGTGCCTTTCCTCCTACTTAGTTGATTGCTTTAGCAACCAGAATTGAAGTAAAAAAGATGGGGCTGGGAGGTAATGAAGGTTGTTACCAGTGAAATTTTGAGTTCCAAACCTCTTCATCTTGTAATAGCCAGAGAACAGGGTATTTTCATGAATCCAGAGGAAAAGTTCATTAGATAATGTGTATTTACTGAGGATGCTGTTTGGTTGTAGTGCCTTTTTTCTTTTTTTTATGCTCCTACTTGGGTATCTGCTGCTGGTTTTGTTTTGTTGCGGTTTTGTTTGTTTGTTTGTTTTCTTATTCTCTTATACTGTCTTAAGTTTTGTTGGAGTCCTTTCAAACTTATTGTATATGTTTGCAATCATAACAGTAATCTCAATTTTTTGTATTTTAGGATCCAACAAGAGTAGAGAAGACAGCAAATCACCTAAGATGTGAGAAGTCCTCCCTTAGCAAAATAAAATCTTGTTTTCAAAATGGACCGAAGTAAGCGGAATTCAATAGCAGGATTTCCACCGCGCTTGGAGCGTGCTGAAGACTTTGATGGTGGTGCTGGAGGAGAAGGGACTGCATCCCAGATAGGAAGAGTTTGTACCTCTTCATATAGAGCCCTAATAAGTGCCTTTTCCAGACTTACCCGTCTTGATGACTTCACATGTGAGAAAATTGGCTCTGGGTTCTTCTCTGAGGTGTTCAAGGTGTGTGTTCACTTGTTTTCTCTTTCATGTTGATGAGAATTCTCATGTCGTGAGAATTCACGAGAGTATCAGCAGATACTTATTGCCTTCACTGCAGTCAACTGTTTCATATATTTGCTTTACTCGGGATGAGTGAGTGAAGAAGAACTTACAGGTCTCAAATATTTCCTCTGTCATTCTTCCAGCTGTTTTTTGTAACTTATAATTTATCTGGGGAGTTGCAGAGGCTATGAGGAAGACACTTCCACTGTCTGTGGAAGTGGGGCAGACAGTAAAAGCTAAAAAAAAAAAAAAAGTTTATTTTTTGATCTCTGCTATGTATTTTTGCATTCTTGCAGCTTATTGAACACCAATGGCTATTGGTTCTCTTATATGTAAGGATGAATGCCATTAATTTAGCAAGATTATTAGTTTTGTGGGATTGTACTTGTTCCTTTGGTAGTCTTTGCCTCCTAACACTGGATGCTACACTGAAGCCACATGTGGTTAGTGAATTTGAAACCACAGAATTGATTGCACTGAAGCTGCAATGCAATTAGCTGGTTTTCTCTGTTTCCTTTGCTGCTTGTTATGCCATGCCTTTAACTCATATCATCAGAGATTGGTTTGAAGTAAATAGTATGAATGAAAAAATCTGATGTTGCCAGTGACTTGCTGTTATGAATCTGGGAAGTGGATAAATTTTTTGTCAAATGAATTGGAAACCTTACAGGTAACCCCAGTTTTATAGTGCAGGTGATATTTCTACTGTTCTGACAGTTCTGGTAAAGTAGAGGAATAGGACATTGAGTTGACTTCTAGACTTTCAGGCATTGCAAAAATAATTTATTTCCTTGTCCTAATTCCTGGCTTTAAATGAAGTCACCTTCTAGACTATTTCCATTTTGGTGAAATTCCAGAAAATCTCAAAATTCATGATGTCCATTCCATGATACTTTAGGGGGACTTTTCATTAAGAACTGAAACTAAAAAAACTCTTATCCAGCTTCATTGCTGTGAAATAGGTACATGAATTAGAAAATTTAAATTATTTTAATGTTGTTTTAATACACAACGACATTCAGATCTTCATATATACTTCTCCTTGTGTGTAAAGGCGAATCACTCCACAGCAGTTTTTTTGTTTAGCAAGATAAATAAAATTTAATTTCCACTAACACAAGCTTTAAATTCTTTCAAATGGAGAGACACAAAGAATTTTATTGTAGTGTGTAGGGGTCTTGATACAGGTCAGCTTTTTTTAAAGACAGCTTGTGTACCAATTGAAAACAAGGGTTTGTTTGTTTGTTTTTCTTATTTTCCTGTTGGAAGGTGTTCTGTAATGCATTTTTTAGCAACCGTCTTTATATCCAGGTATTTTTTACTGTAGAATGAACTGATTTCTAAAGTCTTGGGTTCTACTGGAACTCATTTTTACAGCTTTTTTGGTGAGGCTGCTGTGAAGTGTATAAGAGTACAAATAGACTTGGGTGATCTCTAACAAGGGAGAAATAGACCTTTGTTAATGTGAATGTCAGAAATCATGTTTTGGGTCTTAGATTTCGCTCAGTGATGTTGGTTAGACATTGTGTCTTTTCCTATTCTGTAAATTCAGGATTTTGCCCTCTTTAATTCTTGGATTTTCCAGTGCTTAGATTGTAAATTTATCCTGTAGTGGTATGGATAATTGTAGTTACGCTGCGACTTCAAAAAGCTATGTAGTCAAATAGATACAATACTTTGTGAACAGACTTACTAGGTGAAATAGCTACAATAATCTACCATGCATTGGTGAGGAACAACATGGAGGAGTTACCTGAGGCAGTGTGCTTGCATATCCAGTGAAAAGATGCAGTATTATTGTTAGAAAACAAATGTAGGTGGGGGGCTGGAGGGCAGAAGTGGCTTAAGGTCAATTTTCTGTCATTCATAGTAATTGATTTATTACAAAAATTTTAAGAAAGCACGTGGTTTAGTCAGTGACATACAGAGGTAAATGTCTGTTTGAGAACGTAGGACGATTGAGTGAAATCCTTGATATCTGAGTTACATTTCTGTGCATGAGTCTGCTAACTTGTTAAAAACCTTCCCTAGACATTTGCTGTTTCAGAAAGTTATAGACAGCACTGGGAGTCAGTCTGCAATCAGCAACAGCTTTTACTCTAAGACAGTGATGGCAGCAGTCTAAGGATCTAATGTCTGTTTTCCCAGAAACAACCACAGACCTCCTGCATGGAGACAATGAGTAATACAGCCTTTTCTTTCACATCAGCTTCAAACAAGGTCTAGCTTCAGTTTTGGCAAAAGGGGCAAGAATGCATTATGACCTTATCTTGAATATAGTTCCATACTCATTTAAGCAGGTTTCTGTTCTACTTTATCAGCCTGACCACCTCTGTCATTAATCCTACTGTGCTGATGATCAGATTTCATGCAAGAACCTTGATGTGCTTCCAGGAAGGAGAACCTCGTGGCACAGTTAAAAGTTCAGTTTGATCTGCTAAATGATTGAATCCCAGCTAAATGACTGAACTCAAGAAAAATCCAGGATAGTTTTAGACTTTCTGTGCAAGTAACTTTACAAGAGAACCGAAGCCTTTCTTTAAATTAGCAAAGATGTCTTAAAAAATGCCATGGCACCAAGTATTTTTCAGTTAGGTATTTCTGTTGTTTTGTGAACATTATACATGAAGTTCACTGAAGTGATTTAGCAAAGAATGCTTGGACTGTTTTGATGATTTTGGATTTTTGTTTTGCTATGTAACTGACAATCATTTTCAGTGGAATGCAATTTCCATTCTTTTCCGTGGAAACTCCATTTCAATATAGAAATTACTTTCTCTTAATTTGAGAATAAGAATACTTTGTATCTTAGAGGTATATATATTAATGGTCACATGTGCTATGAATGATCTTTTAGTTCACCTCTATTCATACACAAATTAAGCCTTGTGGTTTATTCAACATAAAGTACTAAACTAGCATTTTGATTTTGTTAACCATCATTATAACAATTCAAATCCACGTTAATCTGTATACTAAGTATTACAGAAACTAGTTTGGAAAAATTACATTTACTCAAATTATTACCAATCTAGTTTGAAGCAGCTGACTGGCTAGTACCTGTTTTAATTTTCAGTGGCAATTGCAAAACACTGAGGTTACCTTTTACATCGAGCTGGACAAAGACTGTTTGTAAATTAATAATGTCCAGATATAGTCCCAAGTCTTTAAATTCCTAGCTGGGAACACCAGTAAGGGCTGATGGAGCTATAAATAACTACGGGAGAGATAAGCATCATACTGAAACTAAATACTGTATTAGGAAATAGATACTATTAATTATAAAATGTGTGTTGTAACAGCAGTCAGACTAAAATCCAGGATCTTTTTCTATTCAAATATACCTTCAGGTTCAAAGCCAGTACTAAATATTCAAGTTGCTAGCGAAGTCTTTCAGGTGTTCTTGTTGGCTGTGCATTCTGTAGCTGAACTTTCAAGAGAGCCTGGAAATACTTTGACATTTCAGCTGCATCTTAAGAATGGACTTTTGCAATTTTATTGTTCACTATATATGAAAACAGTGATACTGATCCAATATAGGACTGTGCAAATTCATTGTCCTGTTTGGTTGCCTGTTGCAAAGGTTGTGTTGCTGTACAGTTTTAATCACTGGGGAATTTGAGGTTTTTGACTGTTGAGGAATGATCAAGTCTTTTGAAAAGCATTAATGGTTGTAAATGGTAAAGCAGTAATTTCACTGCAGACAGTTCTGCTGTTTTAAGTACACCTAGCCATCTAACAGTAGTATTAGAAGATACTTAGAGAGGGGGAAAACAACTTATATTTGGGTTCCACTGATTAATTATGTATCACAGAGACATCTCACTGTAATGATGGGCTTGACTGTTAAAAAGCTGCCCCTTCCCCGGCTGCTAGTGAGTTGACATACGTATCATGCAGAAAAGTATTTTTTGTTTGTCAGGGAACATGCTCATTCAAACCTGTGAAAACTAGTGTTGCCTTCCAAAGGTGATCTGTGGGACAGGCAGAGATCAAATGTGAAGACAGAACTCAAATCAACAAAGGCCACAGTCTTTACCACCTTGAACTGTGTTTTAAACCTTGTGGGAATGAAGAGATTTGCTATCTGAAAGTAGTCACCAGAGAAAAAAACAGATATGAAAATCAGTCCTCCAATTTTAACATACTCACTGAAAGCACCAAGCACTCCCTTTATGATCTCCTATAACTTGATCCTTTGTGCAGAACTTCTGGCTACACAGTTTTCCTGGCTTTGAACTTACAAAAGAAATTTTACCTTCTAATTCACTCTGGGCTAAAAGCTTCTCTGCACCCCCAGCTCAAGCATTTCTTACCTTTTCAGATGACTTTGAATTCTAATCCTGTCTCAGAAGTGCTTGGTCCTCCTTCAGTGTCTAGTTTGATTTCAGGCACATTCTTCCAGAGTCCTACCTGGTAATCTTAACAGTTCAGTTGTGGTCTACTAGCTACTCCCTTGGTTATGGTTTTACATTGCTACTTTACCATAGTACCTTTTTGATCACATTATTCTAATTTATGAAGATGCATTGTAAGATGGATCAAAGCCGTACAAAAGCCAGGGTCTCATCTTAGTGCTGCTCTACCATGGATAACCTTGAGAAACAAATGCTGGAAAGATCTTGGTGCTGTTCTGTAATGTGTGAACTTCATGGCCTATGAAACTAGCACTATCCATCTGCAAAGCCAAGTCTGAACATACAGGGGACAGTGTGCTTTTGATTGACTTAACAGTGTGGATTGTGGGTGCAAATGGGTTGGTATCCTCAAGTTATTAATGCTTTTTGTGCTTATGTATTATACTATAAGGCCTCCTATCTGAATACCCTGGAGTGATGGTCATCAGTTAGTTGTTAGGTTTTTCCATTATGGTCAAATTTATGTGCTCTGGGTTTCAGAAGTGCTGACTGATCAAAGAAGGTGTGCCTGTTTAAGTATGTACCTGAGGCTAGTATCCTGTTTCTTGTATTTATTTAATGTATTCAAAGTGTCATAAAGAGAAGCATCAAACAGGGCTGATGTGGAGTTGTGCTTAGTGGTACTGTGAAGAGCATTTGCACGTAATTCTTTTTTATCAGGTACTGGCAAATTACTTAGGGTAAAACTGGTAGTTCTGTTGCCTCTTCTGTACACTATCTAGTATCACTTCTGTTTTGTGTAATTGATGATACTCTGTCTCACAGGCATATTGTCATGCTGGTGGGCTTGATCTCTGGAACATCTGACTCTCGTAGATCTGAGGGATAGTACTGATCAGGATTTCCCAAAGTGACTCATTGAGACCTGTCTTTTTTTATGCCTTATGACTTTGTTACCATTCTACTTGATCTGTGTTTGTCTGTAATTATGCAAGCCTTGAGGACTCCATAGCAGAAATGTTTGATGTGAAGCTGTAGTCACTTTCTTCTTCTGGTCTGTGACCTCTGTTCGACGGAAATTATTAAATAGAACAAACAATACTGAATAAAACTGTAAAGTAGAGTAAGTGAGGGACTAACTCATAGGACTTCAGACACAAAACCTATGAGAATAGACAGGTCCCTTGATTAAAAAAAAATCTGTTTTAGTTGGCATGGATATCTATTTTCATGTAATATGTTGTCCAATTATGCCTCATGGTTAAATTATATGTTTATGGGGTTCACTACTAAGTGAAATACTGCAAACTGGATAATAAACTTAAAAGTTTCAACATTTTTTGAGTGGCAACATCCATCAGTGAGCTGGAAATGAACACAGAATGTTGTCTAACAGTAGGTCCAGCACAATGCCTTTGGAATCACAGTAGAAGACTTCCCCATTTCATGCTGCTTTGTCACATACAGCCATGTCTTAAGCTATCATTAGCCAGTCTTTAATCTAGTTGTAGTGGGTTGTGGCATGAAGTAGTGTGTTCACATAATGTGTATTACTATTGTAAAACACACAATTAGCTTAATTCTTATCACCTAATTTTAAAATCAATGTAAATCTGAGGAGAGATATTATAAGAACTACTACAGTATCTGTAGCTGAGCTGTAGACTCAAGTATATGTGATCTGTCTCGGCAACTATTTTTGGCCTGTCCTTTAAAATTTTGTTATAGAAGATTCTAGAACTTTTTTTTTTAATCTATCCTTTTATAGCTAGAACTTCCCAGTTTGAGTTGTTTCTACAGCTGGTCCTGTCTTGTTTGCTTATTGACTCTACCAGCAACTCATTACTGACAGGGTTCAGTTGTCCTGTGGCATTTAGTGATCATGTCAATGGAGGCCTTCTTCCAAGAGTATAAGGTCTGTGAATGTGTGGAAAGAAAAAATGAGATATTTCAGTAGTTTTATAAATGATCATGCAGAGAAGGGAATGCTAGTTTGCATTAAAAGGAGAGGATGACTGCAAAAATTGCATGGAAAAGTTGTGGGGGGAAAAAAGTGGCAAGAGAATCTGAATTCAAGGCAAGGGAGCTGCTGCTTGGTTTTCAACCCATGCTCAGCAAAATCTGTTTGGAAAATGTTTTGGAAACAAGTGGCTTAGAGTCTGCAGAAAGCACATTATAAAACTGGAATCTTTATTAACTTGGGCTTTGAGAGATAAGCAAGCACTGCAATATTTGATCTGTTAGTGTGTTTTAGATCTAAATTTGAGTGTGTGCATTATTCCTAGTGTATGCAGAATGGCCAAGAACAGAACTGGAGTTCCCTCCTGCAGGATAAAGCTCCAGCTTGTAGAGTACCAGGATTCTTTCTTACTAGTTCCCAGAACAGTTCTTACTGTCTCTTCTGTGTGCACTTGTCTTCTGCATAAATGGGATGTCAGTCTTCAGGACTGTCAAGTCAATACCTTCTGCCCTGAATTCTTTTAAGGGGGAAAGGATTATGTGTCAATGTAAGTCAAGAAGATTTTGTCATTCCAATTGGAGACAGACTTTTCTTAATCCTTTTGATTATTATTTAAAAACCTCAGCATAAACACTGTAAACAGGAAAGTTTCTTTGTTAATACCAAACTAAGATAGAAGTTTGGCCCTTAGCAGAACTTTGGCTTTTGCTTTTGTAAGGTTTCATGGCTTTGTCACCAGACTTTAGGCCAATATTTCATTCTTCAAGGTGACATTAATATCTCCACAAAACCAACTGAGCAGAATGCTTGTGTGTGTTTTTTATGTGGAAGGTGATAGGAAGACTAATTGTGCATAGGTGATTTTCTTTATGGTAGCTGTTCTATATGAGGTTTAGTGTTGCTGGGTTAACACATGTGAACTTGTATTGTGTCTCCAGAGTACAGGTAGGTCAGTAGGCATAATAGCTTTTTGCAAGGTTTGCTTACATCAAACTTGTGCTTTTTTATTACTGTTTAGGCCTTCCATTCCACACTATACATATTTGTGTTTGCCTTATAGAGTTGTGAAGTCAAACACATAGGCTTCAAAAAACTTCATGTTTACTTGCTCTTCACCCTTTTGTCTCAGGGTAAAAGCATTTTTTTTTCTGTTGTTCTTCATGGACATCTCCTTAACTTGTGCTTTAAAGCTGACAGGACAGACTACTGTCATGGAAGATAACTCCTGTATATCTCTGAAGAATAAACTTTATTGAGCAAGAGAGGAGTAGTTGTGTTGTAAAGCACATTGAACTGAGAAACCTGCAATAGATGAAGTTGCTCTGACTTCTGTGAAAATGATGTGCATGAACAGCCCCTTCATCTGGGGGTTGAGAGGGCAGAAGCTTTTAGCAGAGCGATGGTAAAAATCTGCTGAGGAAGTGAGGAAGCATCTGGAACATTTTCTCTCCATAACAGATGTACACTTTCCCCATACCTTCTCTATTTAGATTTATTATAATTTTGTCTTAAGGAACAAAGTAGTAACTCTGTAGATTTTGAAATTCGAAGTTCAATAAAAATATCTTTCTGCATAACTCATAAGAAAGTATTTCTGGTATTCAAGTTAAAAATATTCGGAAGGCAGCACTGAAGTAGAAGTCAGCTGATCATGTGCAATTTCACAGGAAGCCTCAAATCTCTCTCATGCTTTTTCTTTGTCCTTTCTGCTTCGGTTTCAAAATTCTCTCATTTTCTTCCAGTATAAACTGAACAAGAAAGCAGAGTAACTTTGAAACTTAATTTCAAAGTTTTTAGTTATGTCAACTGTGAGGTTCTAATCAGTCTCTTTCTACTCTGTCAAGAGTAGAAAGAAGCACCATTCAGGAACTGAGATGAGGCATAAATCTTAAGAATGGTTGTGCTTTCTTAATCAAAGTAGAAGTCTTGTAAGTTTCAGTTGTCTTGCACTGATGTGTGAAGTGTCAGCTTTTTGGAACTCTTCTCCCAGCTGCTAAGAGGATTTGTGTGGTAGCCACTAAACCAGGCAGTTGTCTTCCTCTTGCTAATGATTTTTTCATTATTGATGTGTCGAGTGAGTCACTGTCACCCTAGTCCTTGCCACTTAATTAGCCAGTGCTTTTATAGGACATGGGCTATGGAAAAAAGTAATAGTAAGTAGGCCTTATTCCAATAGATCATTAATACAGGAGTTAAGAACCTCCTGCTTGTTACTAGTCTTCATGGACTGCAGAACTGGGGCAAAATTCTGACTTCATTCTCACTTGTGTGTGAATATAATTAAAATTCAGAATTACCTATCTGACTTTCAGGGTACTCTTATATTTAGCAGAATTGAATGCTTTTAAAAGCCTACTTTTAAATGAAAGAATACTTGGGCTTGTTCACATTTGTTATCCAAAATAAGTATTTATATTTATTGGGTTTTTTGGCTAGTAATCTTAAATACGTGTAATAATCACATTGTAACATCAGATGAGGAAACTGGGAGTGAATCAGGAGCTGTCACCAGGTAGCAGAAAGCCTTGCCTTTGTAGCTGTGTTGAAAAATTTTAAGAAAATTTTCAAAATCTTGTTTCTGTAATGCTTTTTCCAACAGTACTACCTGGCATTGCTACAAATGAAGTCTAAAACTATACTGAGTAAAGCAAATTGACAGACAGGGGAAAGAGAGCTTTGTTTACACTATGTGTTTGTTTCACTTTCTCTGGTTTGGTCAGGCAGCTTCTCCACTGAAGAAAAATCTGTGGAAAATATTGCAGAACAATTATTGTAATCTGAAAGTGAAGGATTTTTTTCTTTGGTAAAAAAACAAAGCAAAAAATCACTGAAACAAACGATGCTAAAAAGAATATTCAGTCAAAAAATTATTGTAAATTAAATTTACACATTTTGAAATTACTTACCACCTGTTTGGAAACTTGGCCTGGAAACTTCTAACTCCTGTTAAGCAGCTGGTATCTTGAATGTCCAAGGTAAGTCTTGTCCTCACAATTAGTGAGAATGCTCCCAAATTCTGTCAACAATAAGAAAGGCACTGATACTATAACAAGTGGGACCTTGCAATAAGAGAACCCACAGGCTGAATTTGAGTAGATTTAGTGTATTTGAGTACAGTGGCTTCTGTAGTTCAGAGTCCTTTGGGTCTTGGATTTTCTTCTGGGAGAAAAGTTGTGCCAATCTGAGTATCTTTGTGAAATTTCCCAGGGGCAAAGCAGGTGGCAAGATTCCCTTTGGCACAGAAATGTTTGTGGGCTTTTTGTCTTGTTTTTCACAATAATTTCTCAAGCAGAGTTAAATGATCTGTTTAGTTTTGTGTTCTGGATGGAGATGTGCTGGGTTGGCAGCTCTGGGATTTTCTGTGTTTTGCCAGCTGGCAAACATGCACGTTTGTGTAGGCTCATTCATGGCTGATACTGAGAGACAGGTGCTGATTTACTGTTCTTCAAATAACTGGGCTGGCATATGTCCACTGCTAACATGACTGTGCCTAGAGAATGGAGTGTATCACTTAAGAGCATTGTGACAAACCCCTCTGAACACTTACTGGTTTGGGGAGAGGGAGAACATTTGAATCTATTTCAGTGATGGATTTTACTGCTTGTCCCTGGAGGAATGTCTGTGTGATGGTATTACATGTGCATGTGTTACTGACTAGTATGAAATCTGTGAATGAAAAGTGCAAATTAGTATTGATGGCAGTAGCAGAGGAGATGATAATTACTGTTTCAGATCTGTAGGGAATGCTTTCTCATAGCCTCTCAGTAGCCATTGGTAATCATCAGAGAAAGGAACTCCTAAATCTGCATGATACAGCTTCTGGTAGACTTTAGTTCTCCAGTTGTTAGGAATTCTGCATGTCATCCCAAATGCCCTGTTCCTAGTAGCTACTGAGGCCATATCCAAATCACAAGGACTCCTTTCTCCTCTCCTTCAGAGCTTCCTTCATCTAGGAGTCACTATGGCTGCTGACCAATCTTTCTGGCTTGTCACAAGCTGAGCATTCTTCATGGCAGCTGCCTGGCCCTTCAAATTGGGCAGCAGCAGGCACTGCTCTGTGTGGATGGGCACTTGGGTTTGATGGTCTTGCCTGATTAGGGGCTGAGGGGAGGACAGAGCTCTGCAACATCCGCTGGAGGAATTGATACAGGGGCTGCAGTGCTTTGTTAACTAATCCCTAGCTGACAATATGTCTGAGTCACTAATGACAGTGGGTAACTTTCACATCACTGCCTGCATTGAAGTCCTGCAAATCCAGACCTTGTGCTTCCTAACCTTTACTGGCAATGAGGGGGCACGTAAGAAATTGCATGGGATATTTAATTAGCTACTTTTTTGCTAGGACAGCTTAGTTTTTAAGAAGAGCAGTTCCATAAGGGCTTTAATAACAAGAAACTATTTAGAACTTTTGTTTTGGCTGTTGCCCTGAAGTTATTAAATGTAGCAATTTATAAAAACTTAAGTATCCTCAAGTGAGGAAAATGCTACTGCTTTGTACTCCATGGTCTCTTCTCAATTGTGGTTGTGATCAAGTCCTAGTGCTGCAGCTTGATTATATGGTAGCAATAGTTACATGCCAGTGGTCTCTGTCCTGAAATGTGAAATTAACTTCCTTACTCATGCATGGTAACATTGATTTGAAATATTTGTTACTGAAATATGAGAATTATTTTTGCCCAAAACAATGCTTTAGCTCAGGGTTCCCATGCAGATAGATTTTCAAAGTGATCCTGACAGACATGTTTGAACAGTGATGATGATGTCAGCATTGGAACAGTGGAGAGGACTGCATGCTCAGTACTAAATTGTAAAAGGCTGTAGTTGCACTTGTATGTCAGGAAGACTAAGCCTGAAGTAGTTTTTGCATCAAAAAGATCTGCAGATTATGTATACACCTTCATGTTTCATATAGGATAAACCAATAGTTTATGGGTCCTGGAAATGTTTAACCATAAATATTCCAAATTAAACAAGAAAATAAGGACACATATACAAAATCATCTTATCTGTTATCTTTGAATGCTACAGTAATAATTTGCAGATGTCAAGCTCCCAGTTTTTGCTGGCAGGCAGATACTGGTATCACCTCCATTTTTTAGAGGTTAAAGAGGGAATGAAAGTAAGTGGAGTGGCATGCCCAGTGCTGTTCAATGATAGCTGCCATTAAAAATGAAGAATAAGCTCACAGTTCTGTACTTCAACCTCAGTATTTCTTTTCCTTTCCAGATTGTGACATAGACTTGGGTATAAAGTACACACCTGAGCTATATAATGAAGTTGTGGTATAAAAATGCTCTTCTGCATTTTTGCCCAGTACTTAAGAGATGGGTCCATATTCCTTCTTCTGGATTGCAAATGGAATTTTATATGGTTACATTTCACTGAACTGGCTACAGCTTCCCCACCAGGGCTGTGCCTGTTTATATCTCATCTCAAACTGTGGAACAATAGTCCTCTGATTAGTTTGTGCTTTCTCTCAAAATAAGACTGTAGTCTCTTTTTGCTTTTATGATTTAATTGAGATCAAGTTAACAGCAGAGAGATAGGCACAGATTCCTATCAATAAATGGTTTGTTTAAAATAAATGAATGCTGTATTTTGGTCCTTGGTTCTAAGTTACAGTGGGCAATGAAGAAAAACAAAATACAAAAGAAAAATTGAGGGTTTTCTGGCACACACAAATGGATTGCAAAGTATCAACTGTACTACTGTCTCACTAATTATAAATTAACTTTTTCCAAAAAACTGGAGAACTCATTTGACCATAAGTATGGAACATACTGTAGTAACTGAACTTACTACTTTGGATTGGTGATACTAGGAGGTATTGAAGTTAACAAAGTGGGATCTTTCTGTTATGACCAATACCAACCTTTGTACTAAATGGAAAATGAAAAATGTTCCAGCTTTTTCTGTGTGTTTCTCACAGCTGTTTTTAGTAAAAGAAATCTGTGGAGTCACATTTACTGTCAGGCTTTTTTTTCTGGGTTTTGTTTAGTGCCTAGTTTCTGTACATCCTCTGAACCTGTGCTAAAGCTCTTGTAACACACCCTGTCTAGTTTTGTTTGGCAAACTTTTATTATACTTGGCAGGCTTCTTTCTTGCTCCAAGAAGTCAGAGCATAGTGACATTATATGCTACTACTTTGAAAACAACCACAACCTAATCTGAGTCCCTAGCATCAACATAGTATGTTAATATTATCTGCAGTTGTATTTCTCTAAGGTTCTATTTTGTCACTGCAGTTTTTTATGGTGACATCGGATTTTTTACTTGATAGAGGCATCACTGCTTGGAATAGGTCTATCTGACTGTGGGTACCTTTTAACATTTAGGAAAATATTTGGATTCCAGTTTTACAAACAGAGTGATCTGACCTGAAGAACAGGTTTGTCTTCTCAGTTTAAGGGAGTTTTCTTCAATTAAACACAAGAGTTGTACTCTGTAGCATAGTTAGCTCAAGCAGTCTAGAAAGGTAACTGAGGTCATGTTTTAATCTCTTGTTATCACAAGAGAAAGTAGCTGAAAATCAGATGAAGACACTCAGGCTGTTACAGAAACGAGGTTGCTAGAAGGTGACAAAGTTAAATAGAAAAAATAATTTGACCTTTTGTGTATATGTCACCAACATGAAGGCTGCAGGCTGAGTGTGGAGGAAACATTTGAATTGGTGAGCCAGTGTAAGTAAAAATAATGTATACAGCATTTTTTGTGGATAATACAGTGAGCTCAGAAACAGGAAGCAAACATGGGGAAGGTAATCTGTTTGGACTAGAGAGGGCTGCTTTTAAAATGGTACTTTGGACACATGGCAGGAAAGGCAAAGGTGGAATGGCGAGAATGAAGATCAAGGTGTATGAAAGAGTGAAGAAAGAGCTGGTGTGAGTGCTAGAGATAGAGAGGCAACATGATTTTATGTAGTAGGCTATGTAAAATCTGTAAATGTAATTAGGCATTGAGGCTGGATACCAAGAGAGGGGAAGGTAAGGAAAAACTGGAAAGCAATTAATGCATTTTTTGAAGAGAACAGTGACAAAATACTTCCAAATCATCATTTTATGGTTTGAAAGTAATTAAAATGAGTGAAAAACTAGCAGCAAAACTGAAAGTTCTGGCAGATTTATAATATCAATATTAGGAAGTATTCTTCAGATGCTCATTCCAAGGACACCTGGAAAGGTACACTTAACGGTAAAGGTCAAAAAAGCCTTGTGAAAGATGACATCAGGCTGGATTTCAGCTCTTGCTTAAGTGTACCTCCCTGTTCAGTCCAGGCAACAGGTAATATAATGGTTTGGATTTTCATAAAGCCTTTACATATCTATATAACTTATTAAATATTTGAATTATATTTAGAGTGTTTTAATAATAAAGAATTTTGTAGCTAAGTAGTAATCTGAAAATTAAAGCCACCAGTTTTTGCAGGATATTCCTCATGTGAACTCACTGCAGTGTTTATATAGCAACTAGTTCTTTTGAAGTTAAGCCTTGCTTAATCATTGTTATGAAATTTCCTTCAAGTGTATTATGGTTTCTGTATCTGGATCCATGACTTTCTATACTTTTCATCTTCTAAAGGATGGGGTAAGGCTCAGGATCAGATGATGTTTTGGAGACACAGTGAGCAGGCAGGCCATGCAGCTAGCCATAGCCAGGGTAAAGTACTTAAAAAGTGGTTTGATCCTAGAAGAATCTGAGTGCAAAGGGACAGTTTAACTGCTTGCCAGCAATAAAACAGGGAGTCAGTATCTGTTTACTGTAACCTCAGAGATGGAGACATATAGGTAAGCAGATGGAGGAATCAGAAGTCTATGCAAAGAAGTATATGAAAGCAGCTGTAGGATTGTCAGAATATTTCTAAGCAGACACGATCATTCAGACATCACTGGAAGGTTACTTGCTCAGATATCTAAGTAACCCTAATTAATAATGTCAACAGTTTTAAAAGCTTTGCAGCAACCTGCTTGTTGCATCAGTGAAAGTTTTGAATTGCGTAAGTGAATCCCTGCTTATGTTGAGTACACAGGTGTATGCTGGAGGCAAACTGCCTTGTAACCTAGTGTTGAATTGGATCAGCAGTGTTTCCAAAATACTTACTGCTTCTGGAGTGGTCAGGTGATGAAACATCATTTCCATGCTTTTGTTGCACAGAGGGGGCCCGAAAGAAGATGAAGGATTAAAATGTAGCAGTTTGGCAGAGTTTTGGCCAGGGCTGCCAGAATAAATCCAGGTTTTGTCTAGGGTCTGACTGACGAGTAGGCTCAGAGAGCAGTGTGACTGATGGCTCCTTCTATCTAGGTGATCCAGAGCTTCAGCAAGACCTTAAAGATAGGACCCTTATAGATGGGATCCCTGGTGGCTGTCTGGTTTTGCCTCAGAAATACTGTTTGTCAGCATACAATCAGCTGTATGTATATTTCAGGCGATTAGTTTTGTGTTTGATAATATATAAACTGGTATTTGATTTATTTCAAATATTGGGTATTGCCCTCTCGAGAAGAGGGTGCCCTTCCACCTTCAGTTCTGCTTCTTCCTTCTTGCTTAAAGCAAAAGAGTCTGGTTTTCCACCTCTTTTTCTGGGCTTGATTAGGTAATTTGCTGTTTGCTGGATTCTGCAGGAACACTTCCTCCATCATCAGAACAATATACAGAAGCTCAAATAAAATCTCTGGCATTACTGTACAGTGTCCCATTAAGTGAAACAAAGTGTAGCGCAGTGTTGAGTGGTACACTTAGAGACCAGTTTATACGTACAGAGTATGCTATATATGCTGGAAATCTGAGTTAATTCTAAGCATGGAGAAAATTTTTATAAACCAACTGAACAAACTCCCCCAGACCTCACCACTGAACCTTGTTCAGTCTATCAAGACTGAAAAGACTTCAGAATATCTTTCTGAAATGGAGAATGAAACATTTTGTCCTTGCAGAAGTGGCTCAACTTTCTCTGCACATGGAATTAGTACTGTGGGCAGTCAGACCTTTGAGAAGCAGTTGCTAACCACTTCCTCTTGCATATCAGACCTGAAAATCCAGGAAGTATGCTGGACCCAGTGCCCTGAGAACTTAGACTCTCTTCTGAGGTTTCACTAACTCAAGAATTGCTATCAGAACAAGGAAAAGCCAAAGAGCAAGTAAGAAAGTCCTATGATAGGTTCTACTTTTACCTTAGAATTGAGGCAAAAGACTCTATGTTTTGGAATGGAACTGAGTGAATTATAGACATGGGAAGGAAATTAAGAGGTAGCTAGCAGACTTAATGAGAAGGCAAATACTGATTAAGACTACTCATGAGTTCCTGCTCACCTTCTTCCTCTATACAATTCTGGCTGGGAGACCTCGACACTTCTGTGTTAGTGGAAAACTGATTTCTGAGGAAGTCCTGTTGATAACATCTCTCAGCCTGTAGGTCTTAAATTCCTTCAAATTCTTTCTCTTTTCTCTGCAAAACCCAAATTACACCACTGCAGCACCCAGGATTCCTAACCCTCCTCACAGAGGAAGCATACTGATTTAGCTGCTGTGTATAGCTACAAAGCTTTCAAACCTTTCTTTTTTCTTAGTTTATATTTGCATTGTTAGAATAAATCTTAAGTCTATGAAGGTATTTTTAAAATCTTTTGTTCCTCAGCCAAAGCATTACTGCTAGTAAAACTAATACATAAGTAAAACAGATTTTTAAATTCTGGATATAAAAATTAACCTGCTCAAGTTAGATTCATTCAAATTGGCTAGGTATGCAAAAGCTATGTAATTAAAAATTAATGAAAGCAGACAATAGACACAAGAAACCTGACAAGTAACAATAAACCTCATGAACTTAACATGCTATCATCCTGCTTAAAACCAGTAAGCAAGCCAAACAGGCAAAACAGGTTATGTTCAGGATTCTAGATTGGCTTGTTATTATGCACTAAACTTGAACTACAAGTTTATTTTAAAGCCAGTATTGGTCCTGAAAGGAGTTCCATATGTATGAATTTGCTGTTGGTTTCCGCTCAGTGCTGGTTTCTGTGTCCTTCTCCACATCCTTTCTGTGATCCTTCTTACACTGGGATTACTAGGTGTCTGTGGGTGAGGCAGCTGAGGAGGTCATGGGAGTGGGGGAGGCAGGAGATAAAGCATCTGTGGGCTATTTTTCTACTCACCGAGTCCATTGATGTTGTTTACCACACTTACCTGGGAAGTTTCCAGTGCTACTCTATACTTCAAACTAGGACAGGGAATAGGCAGCTCAGAGGTGTTAAGCCAGAGGCATGTCTGAAACAAGACACCCTTTTCTCCCAGGACATCCCTGTGCTTTGTGTCTAGGTGAAAATGTTTAGCTGAAGTATGCTTCTTCTCTTGCAGATATAGTGTGCAAATAAACCTTGAAAATGGATATCACCTGTTACCTCAGACTAGCAAGGAGCCTCACCTCTGAAAAACATATCTAGCTTTTTTCTTTTATCTGTGTATTGTGAATTCAGCTGTTCTTTCTGTAACTTGCTTATAATAGCTAAAGACACCTTATGTTGAAAAAGATGTGTAGTCTCTCCTGGAATAAAAGGAGACAGGCTGCCATTGTGTAAAATGTAGGAAATTTGTAGGTACCTATAGCATAATGTAGCTTGCTTCTTTAAATTAGATGATGAGAATCTTAAATTCTTGCATCACAGACTTTTCTGAACTCATCTCCGTCCACATGAATGAATTCACCATGGTGGTAGTTAAATGCTTTGAGAAACACACCTTTTCCCTTTTTGAGCTGCAGGTACTGGTAATGAAAATAATGAGACCAGTTTCCAGAAATACTTCCAGTATGTGTGTGGGAATGCCCAACTGCAAGGGAATTTGAAGGACTGGCAAGTTCTACACTATTGTGACAACTCCTTTCTAGTAGTAGTGCAAATCTGCATAATATTGGTCTGTTGGTTGATGACAGGTGGGCTAGTTTGATATTGTCAAGTTAGAAATGGCCCAAATCATGCATTTCTGACTGGGGAAGTTAGCTGAATGCTGTGCTGGTTCTTGCACAGTTGCCAGAGAAATCCTCTTTTTCATGCTGACACTCTGCAGCCACTACTGACAAGGACGTCAGACTAGGTGATCCCATGTCCAGTAACTACTCTGCTTTGCAGCAAGTTTGATCTGAATGCTTTCTGTCCACTGAATGTATAATCTGGTCCGTGGTCTTGGTTTAGAAGTAAACACTGAATACCTCTGAAATCTGCCCTGCAGCTGAAAACAGCAGGCCCTCTCACAACAAGTTTGTGTGACAAGGATGCTAACTACTGTGGTGGAAAAAAGCAGAGGGATATGGATGGAAAGAAGGTGAGCTTCATAGGTCTTTCACAGATCATGGAAAAATAAGTGACATCCTTCACTTACACTGAGAAGCTGATAACTTCTTTTTTTTTTTCCAAAATCTCAAGCTTTCTGTCATCACTAGTTGGAAGAGAAGAACAAAGCAAAATACCTCTTGATATTTGGATATTATGTTTACAGAAAGTCATCTCTGTGACAAAGACAACAGAAATCATAGTACAGCTCAAACTGTTTGTCATGAGTGATCTGTAAGTTGTACTATAGTATTGTTTTTTCAATCCCACATTTCATATCCTAAACATTTTCTGCTTATATCTTACAGGTAAGGCACAGAACTTCAGACCAGGTAATGGCTTTGAAGATGAACACACTGAACAGCAACAGAGCAAACATGCTGAAAGAGGTTCAACTTATGAATAGACTCTCACATCCAAACATCTTAAGGTATGCTGTCTTTTTTCTGAATCAAACAGAGAGAGAGCTTTTCTGTAGTGGAATTTTCCTGTCTCCAATTGTGGTTTTTTTTCATTTATTTTTTAATAGCTATATCTGTTGTGAATGTGTTAGGATTGGCTTCTAATTTAATAGAAGAAGGAGAGGAGAAAGAAAAAAGAGAAAAAGCTTGAGCAAATGGAAAACCCGCTTGATTTTGGTATCTGGAGTTTATCAGTAATGAGTAATTGATTTCAGAGAAAAACAGGTTGTCACATTATAAATTTATGATGAATCAATGAAATTATATAGAGTGATTTGGCTTTTCTTAATGAACTTAAATTATTGCAAATTCAACACCATTTGGTTAATACATGTTTACTAATCTTACAGATTAGCAATACAAAGTGCCATAGCTGTCTCATTTTTAGGTCTGCTTTCTAGTTTTCAGCATTTTTGTATTTTTAAATGGCATAAGATGGACTGAAGAAAAAAAAGATGGAGTTGAATTAATCTGATTTATTTGCCCTTGAAAGGAAAAAGGTAGTTCTTGTTTTCTGATAGATTAATGGAGGCAAATCCAAAATGTTTTAATGTGTGTTGTGTTATTCTTTGAGTCTTTTCTGTCTTGGTTACTTTTTTACGTTGATGTGAGAAGCATCATATGTTAGCTGAAGCCATAACATTAAGAAGTGCAAAGTTGTGATGATAGTTCACCAGATAACTGGTTCTCCTCAACTGCTGTTGGACACCTGGGATCTTGGACAGTATACCTCTTTCTGAAAAGTTCTGGAGACACAGTGAAGTTTAATTTCTTCTTCTTTGCCCAAACTGTTAAATAGTATATACATGGTACTGATTCCTAAAATCGTTTAGAATCAGCTCTTCTGATCCTTAAAATCCTGTCTCAACCTTTGTTGTGCTGTCTTTCCGTCAGTATTTATGAGGAGGCATTTGACTCTGTAGGGATTTTCTGTTAATTCATGCCTATTTTCTATTTTTTTTTCTTCTCCTTAGAAATCCAGAAAGCTGTGAATTTAGAGGAGAATTTTTACTTATAGTAAACTGTTGGTTTTAGCATGATGTATTTATTAAGTACTGTAGTAATGTGTCCATAATTAGAATTCTTTGTTTTCTGTGCTCCAAGATAAGATGAGTTCCCTGTGACTGCTCTGGCTCTCCTGTTTGCTTGTTTTTTAATGCTGTCAAGACTCTGGTGTGTTAGGTTTCAGGATCAT
The DNA here is from genome assembly GCF_003957555.1 of Calypte anna. Lineage (NCBI taxonomy): Eukaryota > Metazoa > Chordata > Aves > Apodiformes > Trochilidae > Calypte > Calypte anna. Next base: position 21,425,564 of record NC_044254.1, on the reverse strand, counting down.
AAATTGTGTCTTATTGTATCTACCACTTCCTTTCCCTTGGAATCCTTAGATAAGCAGTGTATCATCATCATGTGCCACTGCTTTTTTAGTTAGGTTAGTGGATTATAGGTTATAGTATAGGCTATAGGATTAGTGGTGTCATAATCATGAAGGCAGTACACTTCATTGGTTTCTATATCAACTTCGAGTTGTTTGTAAATCTTATTTAAAAAAAAAATCTATCTTTACAACCCTGTTCAACAGAAAGTTTAATTTGGGCTGGAGTGAGGGGAAGCAGGAAAGGCAAAAAAGCATTCAGTTGAAGTTTAATGTAACCCATTGAATGGAGCTATACAGGTATTTCTGAGAAAAAAAGTTATTGTGCTCAGTTCTGAGTGATTGCTGAAATTTAAATGTCTTGTGATGTCTAAGAGATCATATTGATGATTTACTGGTCTCCTCTGCCTTGGAGCCTATGAGTAATTTGAAGTCAGTGGTGGTGCACAGATGGTCCTGAAGAAAGAACCATATTATTTTGATTAATGCATGAAGCAGAAAAAGAATTTCATTTGGTCACTCAGTTATTACACAGGATTGATAGAGAAATATTTCTTTCTATGTGTTCTCCTAAGCATACATGATTGAATACATAAGAAACAAATTACTTAAATGGAAATGGCTTATCTTTGCATCATTTGTTGTGAAGAATAGGCTACATTTGTTTTATGAATTGCTTGATTTGAGGCCTCTTCAAATGGCCTTGGTTCTCTGGTAAAAATACTGGCTTTCCCTTAGGTATTAGGTAAGTACCCTTGCTGCAGGCAGCAAGGACATGTCCACAGGAAATAGAGGCGAGAAAGCTATTTAGTTTTAGTTTATCCTTTTATTGAATAATAATACATAGTAAAAACTATTAATTTTCTTTCTGTAGCAGAAAACTTGGTGGTATATTGTGTTAGTCATATGTAATTTTATTTTTGGTTTAAATCACTCACTGTAGTATTTCCTCTCCCTTTATATCTGGAGAAGATTTTGCCCTTTATAAATGTGTCTGTATATACTGTATAGATATATGAGCTTACAAACTATGGAAAAAAGGGCTGGCCACTCAGGAAGCTTAGGGATACAGTTAGGTCATGTGGGAGGGAAATTAGAGATGAAGGCACAATTGGAACTTAATCTTGCCACTTCTTTTAAGGATAACAAGTTTACAAGGATAAAAAAGATATACAGATACATCAATAGCAAAAGGAGGAGCAAGGAAAACCTCCATTCTTTGTTGGACATGGGAGGGAACATAGTTATCAAAGATGAGGAAAAGGCTGAGGTATTTAACACCTTCTTAACCTCAGTTTTCAACAGTAAGACAGGTTGTTCTGAGGACAGCTGTCTTCTGGAGCTCGTAGACAGAAAGAAGCTGAATAGCTCCCCTGTAATCCTGAAGGGAACAGTTTGTGACCTGCTGAGCTATTTGGATCCTCACAAGTCTATGGAACCAGACAGGACCCACCCCAGGGTGATGAGGGAGCTGGCGGAAGAGCTCACCAAACCTCTCTCCATCATTTACCAGCAGTCCTGGATCACTGGGGAGGTTCCGGATGATTGGAAGTTGGCAAATGTCACAGCAATCCACAAAAAGGGCCAGAAGGAGGACCCAGGAACCTACAGGCCTGTCAGCCTGACCTCAGTGCCTGGCAAGGTTATGGAGCAGATCATCCTGGGGGCAATCACACAGCACCTACAGGATGGACAGGGGATCAGACCCAGCCAGCACAGGGTTAGGAAGGGCAGGTCCTGTCTGACCCACCTGATCTCCTTTTGTGATCAGGTGAACTGCCTGGTGGATGAGGGGGAGGCTGTGGATGGAGTCTATCTGGACTTGAGCAAAGCCTTTGACACCATCTCCCATAGCATTCTCCTGGAAAAGCTGTCAGCCCAGGGCTCAGACAGGAGCACTCTGTGCTGGGTTAGGAACTGCTGAAGGCCCCCAGAGAGTGCTGATCCAATTGGTGGCTGCTCCCTAGTGGTGTCCCCAGGGATCAGTGCTGGGCCCAGTTCTGTTTAATGTCTTCATTGATGATTTAGATTAGGGGATTTGCACTAGCAGATTTGCAGACAACACCAAGCTGGGGGGGAGTGTCAATCAGCTGGAAGGCAGGAGGGCTCTGCCCTCCATGGACCTGGACAGACTGGAGAGTTGGGCTGATTCCAATGGGATGAGGTTCAACATGGCCAAGTGCCGGGTCCTGCACTTTGGCCACAACAACCCCATGGGGAGCTCCAGGCTGAGCATGGAGTAGCTGAGAGCAGCCAGGCAGGAAGGGACCTGGGAGTCTGGATTGACAGGAAGCTGAACATGAGCCAGCAGTGTGCCCAGGTGGCCAAGAAGGCCAATGGCATCCTGGCCTGTGTCAGGAACAGTGTGGCCAACAGGTCCAAGGAAGTGATTCTTCCCCTGGACTCAGCCCTGGTGAGGCCACACCTCGAGTACTGTGTCCAGTTCTGGGCCCCTCAGTTCAGGAAGGAGATTGAGGTGCTGAAGCAGGTCCAGAGAAGAGCAAGGAGGCTGTGAAGGGATCCAGCACAAGTCCTGTGAGGAAGGGCTGAGGGAGCTGGGGGTGTTCAGTCTGGAGAAGAGGAGGCTCAGGGGAGACCTCATCACTCTCTACAACTCCCTGAAAGGAGGTTGGAGCCAGGGAGGGGTTGGTCTCTTCTCCTAAGTAGCTATCAGCAGGACAAGAGGGCATGGACTTAAGCTCTGCCAGGGGAGGTTTAGGTTAGATATTAGGAAGAAATTCTTTACAGAGAGGGTGATCAGGCATTGGAATGGGCTGCCCAGGCAGGTGGCTTCTCTGTCCCTGGATGTTGTTAAAAAGAGACTGATGTGGCACTCAGTGCCATAGTGTGGTAACCACAGTGGTAGTGGATTAGGGGTTGGACTTGATGATCTCAGATGTCCTTTCCAACCCAGATCATTCTATGATTCTGTGATATATACACACATACGCATGCAAACATTTGTATTTATGTGTTGGCAACCTATAAATCCTTGATACTTGCTGAAGGGATGTAAAATATAGTTTAGGACTTATATCCCACTTTCGAAACACCATAAACATATTTGATAATTACTTCTCTAGTAAAGTGGTGAGAAGTGAAAACATCTTGTCAAGTAAGAGCAGCTGGAGTAATATTCCTGGGATGTTACAAGGAAAATGTTCCACAAAAACGTGTTCCTAGTGAAACATTTTCTGGGATAATTTTTGGAAATTTTAAGCTTGTATTAGTATTTAAAGGGAATGATTATCTTCCTAGACATTCTTTTCAGGCACTAGAGCTACCTCAGTTTGCTGTTAAATGTTATTTTCTTCACTTAATTTCTGTCCTTTGAAGTTCTTCCTCTATATTACTGAGTAAGCTGTTTTGTCACTAGCACAAGTTCAGTTATTGATTAGTCACTGGATCTTCTCCACCTACCTTGAAGGTGACTCTGATTTTACATAATATACACATCTGAGCTTTTTCATCTTCTTTAAGCACTACCAACTGTTAGTTTATGCTGTAAATAAGTTAGTTACTTGAGTGATGGTCTATTGATTGGCAGTGAAGGTACTGGTGGATTCCTAGGCTGAAATATTGAGGTCCTGTGCAGCAGTCAATTGTAGCAGGTTAATGACTGAGGCACTCTGATATCAAGTGGCTTGTAAAATTATGAAACTGGATAGATACTGGCTTTATGGCATCCAAAGTCTGCTGTCAATCTGTTTCAACACATGGAGTTCAGTCAGTTGAAGTGAAAGTCAGATTCTCTAATACTGAATTTGAGTATCCTAAAGTCTTCCATAATCTGGGGGTGGTTGATTTTGAACACCCTGATGTTTTAGTACCTAAAATTTGTAATGGAATTAGTGTTCTTTTGTCCTAGAATTTTCCCTTTGTTTATATGATCTAAGTGATGTGGAAGACAAGAGATTCATCTTCCTGGTATATTTGATAGCTAATCATTGTTATTCTTTGGATTATTACAAAAACTATCCCTTTGTCAGTGCTCCAAAATACACAGCAACATTTTACAAGCTATCTGTTCTGATGTGCCCACAGTTAACTTCAAGATGTTATAGCAAAGATTCTTTTGTTTTTGCCATCAATTGCATTGATGTGAATAATAAATATTGCTATTTGAAACTGCTTTTGCTTCTGTACTGTCCATATCAACACATTTTTACAGTTACAGATGCCTTTTGAGGTTTTAATCCTAGCCTGCAATTACTGAAGTGTGAGTTTGTCAGTACTTGCTCACTTTCATCCATTCCTTAGTAGAAATTACCTAGAAATATGTCTGTGTTCTTACTGTACTACTTACACTTCTGTACTACTTTAGAAGATGGGAGTTATGTCACTGTGTATTTGTTTCCTTGCTTCTAATACTTGATGAACTAGGTTGTTAGGCTTTAAAAATAATTTGCAGTGCTGGGATTGGAGTGAAATGCAAACTTTAAATGTCCTTGCTCATTTCAGTATTTCTGTGCTCAAGTTCTGCACATGGACAGCTATATAGATCCAGCTTGATCAAAAGACTGATCTAAGTGAAGACCTTAGTTTTTACTTTCCCAGTCCCCAGTAAGCATACCATCCCTGTGGTATCACAAAGATTCTAGTGGTCAAATACATACATATAAATATAAAAAAAAAACCCAAAACATTTTCTAATACATTTCTTATCAAGAAGATGAGAAAATACCATCTACTGAAGGGCTTATTTTGGCAGACATTGAGCCTTTTTGTCGGTCTGTTAACAATACTTTGGGATAGAAGACTCAAGCTCTTGCAGCTCCATTGTCACAGTGGTGAAAAGTAAGGGGATTTAGATATGTTTTGGGATTTCCTCTTGCTTCCGGTTTCAATTAGCAGAGGTGATTCCAGAGGCAGAGTAGATTTTAACTGTAATGTGTAACTTCCTGTTCAGTCAGTGTCTGGTGATTATAAGCTATGTTTGAATTTTTTCTTTTTTTTTTGGTGGTGGTTTTTCCTTTTTCCCCCCAGGGACCAGCTTAGGAACATTTTAGGAGCGGATAGGGCAAAAGCAGGCTAATGGTGTTCATGGAATGCTCTGCTCTGTGTGCCCTCAACCCTCTCTCTTAGCATCTCCTATCATCAACTCACACCTGCATGCAAACTGAACATGAAGGACGAAAATGTTTTTCTGCCTCTGATCTACACTTCTCTTGTCTGGGGTGTGGGATGTGCTGGCTTTATCACATTTTCCCTGAAGGCAGATGGTAAGAGCTGGAGTGGAAAAGCGAGCTGGGGTTCTGGTTTGCACTATGCAATGTTTACTGTAGCCACTTTAATACAGGTTGGCTGATAAAAGGTAAGACTGTAATTGCTGGCTTTAGGGTAACCAGAGGTTAGGAGCATTTCTTCACTTCCTTGTGTCTCATTAAGCTCATTGCTGTTCAAGTCTTGGGTTAGATCTGGTACCAGAGTTATGAAAGGTCTGGCGCATGCTTGTAGATGTTTTTCACTGCCTTGACACTTCTCTAAAGGCGGATGTGCTGCCACAGTCATTGTTCTTACCCAAATCAAAGTAAGAAATAGGGCTGGAAATGACTCAACAAATCTCTGTGTCTTAGGCTGGGAGTCTTAGGGCTGCAGCCTGAGAGACCTGATACATTCTCGTTCTGATTATGTCTTACAGGTGTGTTGTTCTTGTTTTCACAAATGAAGTGGTGTGCTAAAATACCTTCTCCATCTCCTGTGCTGTCTCTTAAATTAGTGTATCTTCAATTTTGAGATCAAATTTCAGTCTTTAATATCATACTGTTTGTATGAAAAAGTATTTATTTGATCTGTACCTTGGAGATTTCCTTTAAAACATTCTGTACACAGAAAGCCTTAGCTCATGTCCTAAGTGCTCTCATGGGAGCACTTGGAGATACTGCCCTGTGTTAGGGAGTGAGCATGCAGGCAGATGGACTCATTGATTAAATCCATCTTCTTGTGTGCATCTACACACAGCAGTAAGCAAGCAGTCTGCATACAACATGAACTTCTTTCAAGGAGAATTTTATTTCATCTCTTTTCAGACAAATCTAGTACCCTGGGAACATAATACCTTTTTTTTATGTCTGCAATTCACCCTGTCAAACATTCCATTTTGTGAAATAATTTGTGACTGACTTTGTTACAATAGGCAGGATGGCTTTTGTCTTTTAACATCTTTTGTCTCTTATTGAGCATTACTTTTAACAGAAAAGAAAAATAATTCTCTGTATAATGTGGTTATCAAAAATGAGTGTTTTATAAATGCTGTGCACAACACAGAAGAAGAGAAGCTTTATGTGTTGTGCATTATATGTTACAGAAGGGATAGATGAAGTGCCTTACCTCTTCTGTCTTGAGTCAAAATGCAGGTGTAGAAAACTGAAAATACATTTTTTTAATCTGGCATTGTGCCTAAAACATTAAGGAAAGTCTTAATGTAGACTTAATATTCTTACCCTCTTTGTTCTCCAACAGTCAGTGCAATGAAATAATCATCTGTCTTTTCACCTTGCTTCTCTTTGTGTTCCTGAGCTAATACTACAGACTCTTGCATTGGTATGTTTGCTTTGTTTCTTATTTTTAATATTATTATCAAACTGCTGATTTTTCTCATACAAGCAGTAGATTTCAGAGAGCATCTATTTACTATGTTGGACTGTAGCTGTACCAGGTTGATCCACGGAGCAGGAACATGTCCTAGTTATTTTAATGGGAAGCATGTGTTCAATGTCTAGATGTCCACGGTGGCTGCTGTATAATCTGGATATTACTTCTGCTTGATTTATCAAGGAGGCAAAGATTGCCAGCTGAGACTGCAGTTTTTAGTTTCCCCCTTGCTGTCCAGAATTTTTTCCCGTATAGGCAGGCTGAGCCAAAATCAGTTTGGGCAACTGCTGTTAACAGTCTAAGGAATATCCAGAGAACCTTCTATTGGTCTTGTCTAGGAGGACAGGTATTCCAGATCAATTGAGGAATAACCTGGTTTATTGAGACTTCCAACATCTGAATATCACTGACGTTGATTAGAAAGCATCTTGTGGTGGAAATGTGCTGCTTCTAAAGCAGGGTGGACTCAAATAGCATCCTTCATATTTGCAGCATCTGGGGAAACTTTTCCAGCCACTGGTTATAATTTCAGAAGTGCTTCAGCTCTTCTGATAAGGTCAGATACACACTGTATTGAAAACAAACCTCCTTATATCTGCAAATGAGCTGCTGTTTTGTGGCTGACTGTCTCACTGAAGCTTCACCCAACTAGAAATGCTTATAGGAAGTGTAACCTTTGGCTGACAGGACACTCTGCTGAAGTTCACCTACAAGCACATTTTGGCTCTGGAGACAGCACGTCTGGCCAACAGGAGTAATCTCAGCTGTGCTGGGCCACATCTCAGCTTCCTATCCACAGAGCTTGGAATCTTGTCTGCGGCAATCTCAGAAATTGAAATCTTATGTTATGTCTTGCTTGGTAACTCTATTTCCTGGTAGCAGCTGTTATTATCTTTTAGTGAAAATGCTTACAGTGTTTTGTAGCAGTACTTGGCATAACCAGGGGGCTTATTATTGCTCGATACAGCAGCTAAGAAGCAGTTTTCCAGGAATTCGGACCACTAGAGGTCTGTTGTATCAATCTATTTTCCAGAGTCTGAAAACTGAGATTCTTGACACAAAGCTTAAATGGTTTCAGTATGCTGCTTTTAAACTCATTAATTCTGTCTTTATCAGTGTATCTGGTTTCTTCTTTCCTACAGAATAATTTCTAAATATGTGAGGCTTATAAATGTGTCTTTATGCCCATCTTTTCTTCTATGAGATCATGATATTGAGCTTTGTTTTTAATTCCTGATTTCAAGTTAGAAATGTATGTCTGTTTCCCAGTAGAAATCCTAAATGCTTAAGAATTTGTGAACACTTACTCCTGGTAACTAGAGCCAGTATGTTTTTTTGCCTGAAGTGTAGGTTCACAAAGGTAATGAATATGTTTCCTTTGAGACTTCCTTTGAAAAAAACAGGTGAGCAGAAAAGTTCTGCCTGTCTGAGTGATAGAGGTGTTTTTTCTGTTTGGTAATGATGAGAAAAGAAATTTAATTGTGCCAAAATTTAGATAAATTTTTAATTACTTTCTTGTTTTAGAATTAATTTAAATACAATGAGTTACTAATTTGAAAGTAATGTAATTCACCTTCACAAGCAAGAGTTGATGTGCAGATGAAAACATTATTTTTTTTAATTAATGTTTTTGAATGAAAATACTGCAGTAGGGGGTTAATGTTGTGTTCTTATCATGTTTCATAAAAGAGAAAATAACACCTTGAAAAGTTCCCTGATAGTAGAACTGATATATCAGGTGTGGTTGTTTTGGGTTTCTTCCCCCTCTTTTTTTCTTTTTTTGTTTTTCTCTTTACCTTTTTTCTTGTGATTAAGGCTACTAATACCATGCTGATAGCTCCGGAGACTTTCGGAATGTATTAAGGAAGAAGAAATGTGTATCTGCTCTGGAGAAGTCTGGATTTCTTAGTTTCAGAAGCTTTATTTGTCAGCTTATTTTTTACAAAATTGTTCATGGGCAATTGCTGTACCAAGTGAAAGTCAGAAACAGGAATATTTTGGGTAGATGGTGTATCTACATGAACCCTGTTCCCTTTCCTCAGAATACCTGGCTGTGCCCTGTTGTTCTTCTTTAAACAAGAGAAATTTGATTTTCACTGTCTCTCAAAATAAAATTTGCAAGTTTAATTTGGGTGATATTATTTGAGGTGAGAGCTGGCAATAGACATAAGTACAAGTCCTGCTTCCCCTTGGTTATAAAAACAGATTTCCACAGCTCAGCTTAAGCAAAGGACCTTACTTATGTTATTTCTCTTTGGCTGCTTGTAATTTACCAGTCAGCTGTTAGACAAGAGAACAGTAAGGATCATTCATTTCTCCAAAAGCAGCTTAGCTGAACTAGTACTATGTGTGTCTTGCATCATTTTCTTTTTAAATTCAGAAGTGTTTGAGGATATAAAAGGTCCTTTCCCTTAACATTGTTTCCAGCAAGATTCCTAATGCATTTAACAAAATAATGTATTTCTATCCCTTGCTTGCAAAGGGGAAATGTCTGAACATTGTGGAAATGACAGAGAATGTGGTTTTTGTGTTGTTTTTTTCTTTTAAGACAAAATCTAAATTATATAATTGAAAATCAGCAATTCTAAAAAGAATCAATACTTTTACTGTACAGAGAGGGCTCTGAAGCGTGTGCAATTTTATTTTACTGAACTTTCTTATGGAAGATGCTTACCATTAATATTAATTTGCATTTTGTCACTTTCAAGTTAAGGTTGAATGGTGGTAAAAATGAGCTTTAAATTGTTCCTCACATGCTAAATGTGTGGCAGTTCTCTGTTGCTTCCCAGAGGAATCAAGGGTGACAGTTACTACTGCTAACAGCAGGAGTCTGAACCTTGTGCAGTGTAGGTAACTTCTGTGGAATGTGTGTATACTGGATACTATTGGAACTGGCTTCAATCCATGTGTTGGAAATAGGGGTTGGTGAGGAGAAATAAACTGCATATATGTTGGGAATGGGATAGGAAGAAACATGTTTATGCTTCAGGAGCGAAGTGCAAAGGGAAGTAGTTTTCTATTTATGCAGACCAATAGTGGATTGCTTGGCTTAAATTTCCTTAAAACAGAACTCTGAGGCTGTTCTTTTCTGTGTAAATCATTATACATTGGCCTTTGCTTATATAATTAGTGACTTTCTGTCTTCAGTGTGAGCTGTCTCCTGTGTTCTCTTGGAACCTCCAATTCAAATTATATTGTAGTGTAGACACATGATTTTGTTCTATTTTGTGCTGAGATGTTTAAATAATCAACCTCGAGGTATGCAGTATCTGAGGCAGATTTTTCTCTTTCTTTATCCTTTCTTGGCATATCTAGTACTTCTTACTTAATTTCATTAGAGGAGAAAAAAAGAGGGCGGGGAAAAAAGCCCAAAACACTTTTTTCTTGTTTCTTGTAGGTTTATGGGTGTCTGTGTGCATCAAGGACAGCTGCACGCACTTACTGAGGTAAGACTATTTCATGATGTACATACTCAATATTAAATAGTTCTTAGGCCAGATTCTGCAGCTGTTGTTCACCTTGAGTGATAGTTTCCTTTAAGGTGAGCAGTGAGTTACTCACATGGTACATGCTACATGGTGGGAAGATTGCAGAATCAGGCCTCAGAACTGTAAAGCATTTATAACCCTTAAATGTTTTTTTCATCAGAAGTTCATACTTGGCTGAAAAAGATATCACTGTAGGAACATAAAATTTCATTGATAATATTTTAAATGAGACATGTAGATTACCACTGACCTGCCCCCTCAATGTTATTTGTTTCAGTGACATTGCATTGTGTTTAAGTTGTCTTTATACTAAAGCTGTGTGCACATTTCACATCTGAATCCAAGTAGTTTCAGCTGGGTGATACTAGTGTGTTCAGTCCCTACCACATTTATATTTGTATTAACACTGCTTTATCTTTGGTCTAATGAAAAGGAGTTCTTTCATTGCCCAAATGAACCCTGGAGAAGATACAGGTATCAAATGAGAAACTGACATTTCCATTCATGTGAATCTTCCTACCAAGTTTTACTGGGTTTTTTGTTTATTCTCCCAGTAAACTGCTCAGGAAAAACAAGAAGGGAGTATTCTCTTGTTAGGAATTGCACTGACTGTTTTGAATAAACTCAACAAAGAGTTTTTCCTGCTGCTTTAGTTTGAATACAGATTGAGGGGAAAGTTATATTTTGTAAAGTTAATGTTCATTTATTACATCCATTTTTGTAGGAACAACTTAATTAAAAGATTAACCCATTCACATCCCTAAAGACAAGCATATTATTAACAATTAAAACAGACTCCTGATATATGCTTGCCAAGAACTACTGTAAAATAAGATTGGATAGCTGTATGCCAATTATGAGAATATGTGTGACCATCACTTTCTGTAACTTTATTATGCAGCTCTGAGGCAAAGATGGAATATTTGGGCAGTGAATTTTGTTACCTTCTGGGGTGACAATTCTGCAGTTCCTAGTTCTTCTCACTATTAGAGTGATGCACAGCAGCTCTCAGTGGCTCAGTGTAAGAGCAAAGGTAAAGACACTTTGAGAAATTTCAAGCTATGTGAGGGGTTCTTTAATATGAGAGGGACAGTTTATATGTGCTCAGTAGAGGAAATGTTCCCAAGATTTGGCATTAAGTCCTTTAGGCAGGATTTTCTAACATAGTTGCCAATTTCTTTTGGACCTCTGATCAATTAAACCAAGGAGGTTTTAAGGCCCTTCCACTCACTAAACACGTCCCAGAAGAAATGAAGCTTCATAATGCTTTGTTGTACTAAATCTTGGCAGTTCTTTTGCAGTGTGATTTCTTTGGATTTTTTGTATGTTTGTTTTTTTCCTTGCTTCATCCCAGATATTTGCCATTTAAATGTCCCTTCCCATCCAGAAAGCCAGGAAAATGCACAGATGCTTCTTCCTGGAGATCTAACTTTGTAGCTACTTGCCTTGTTCAGCTATTTTTGAGTTCTTGGTAAGCAAATAAATCTAAAAAAGACTTCAAAGAATAACTTTTTATAGTTATAATTCAGAATAAGAGAAGAGATTCCTTAAACATCTTGAGACCAAAGGGGAAAAGTTTTAGCTTGAAAAGGTTGCTGTAAAATTTTGAGAAACAAAATAGCTTTAGTGACATATTATAAAAGCACATGTAGGGATTACTGCTCTTCCTATGTGGACCAAGGTGGAAATTTACTTCAATAAGAAAGCCTTCAACAGGAAAAGCATGATGAAAAGCCATCGATGTTGTAGGGAATTCACACACAATTTTGCCTTGGTTTTACAAAGCTTTTTGAAAAGTAAGAGCCATGTATGTTCTGAGTAGTAGAATTAGTTGTGTTTTCTGGCAACAGTAGTGATGTTTTTCATCTTGAAGTGTGAGTATAGTTGACTTCTGAAGACTTGTGGAGGTTAGAGAAGTGGGCTGAAAAGGGCTGGCTGAAGGAATTATTAGGAACATAGACGTGGTGAATAACCAGTTCAAATATAGCCCAGAAGGATAAACATTCAGCCACTGTCTTGTGGTTTTTTCAGCTTGTGGTCCAAAAATGTGGTCTCCCAGGTTCCGGTGTTCAACATAATTGATACTCAGAGAACTTCTGGCAGTTTCATTTCTTTGGAGGTGAAACTGCGGATTCAGAGCCCTATTGCTCAATAGGTGTCTGAGTCACTGCATGGAGAATCTTCTCTTGAAGCAGTCTATGCTGGGCCTGTTCTGCAAAGACCTTAATTATATCTTCCTGTGTTTTGAAAATACAGTTGATGATATGCCTAAATAAATGGGTAGAGCATCACTTAGAGTTTACGTCTGAGGGTGCAATGGGAAATTATGTTTATTTGTATGTAGATGTTTCCACAACAGAAGAAGTTGAGAACTTACAGCAAATGTTTGGTGAATGGATTTAGATGACTTGTGCTTAATAACCTCCTGTGCTATTAACAGGCAGGGCAACAACCACAAATGGTGTTAGAGTAGCCTTAAGGATTTTGTAAGCCTGTTAATGGTCTATGTAAGTAATGTACAGCACTTTGTTGCTGGAAGACAGTCTGAAGTGTTACAGATTTCTTTCCTTACACAGGAGGCTGAACACAGTGGATCATGCAGAGCAGGTTTTTTGCCTAAGGAAGGTGTTGATCATATATAGGCCTTGGGTTTTTCCCTTTTGGCAGCATTTTGTTGTTTTAAGTGTCCCCTCTCAAGTTTTTAAAACCGTTGGGCAAGAACTTGTTTCTGTTTGGTTTGGTTTTTTTCAAAATAGGAATAGAATTATTTGATTATAGATTGCACTAGGACTTTGACCTTGTTCTGAATTCACAGTCTTATCACCTTTGAAAATCCAATATTGTTTTCAAAGTTTTATTCAAGCCAGAAGCTATGTCATATGCCTCTTCTGGAGTAGTTCAATATCTGTTCTTAAGAGTCACAGAATGGTTTAGGCTGCTGGGGATCTCTGTCAGTGTGAGCACATAGTTAAGAAACATTTAAGGAAAGTAATGCTTTAGTAGGTGTACCATTCAGATAACTTGGCAGATGTTAAACTGCCTCACTGACTTGAAGCTGATGAACACAGATTTGCTGTATTCTTCTCTGAAACCAGGATCTAGTTATTCCTTTATCAGTATTCAACTCAAATCTGTAGCTAGAGGTTTGTTTCTGTAGCTACAAGATCTGCAGAGCTTTCTGCTGGAATTGAATGCCTCTCAAACCTAATTTCAGCCTTTCCTTCCAACTTGACTTTTTTTTTTTTTTTCCTCACCACCTTCCTAATCTGACAGCTGTTTGCTTAATTTCCTGGCACACGGTATCCTCAGACTTGGAGAAGCTTGCATAGTAGTAGAGGCTCTGGTGTCGACATGAGATGTTGCTGAGCATTCAGAGACCAGATCTGAGGCACTGCCAGGAGGTTAGCAGGCAGCCTACATGCCAGAGCGCATGAAGCTGGGGGCCAGTTAGTGTGGAGCAGCCATGGCCTAATAGCAGTAGTGTACGATCATTTGCCCTACATGTTTACCATGGAATGGAAATGTGAGCAGGCACCCATTTTAAATGGAAGACAAACATTTATTTATGTGTTGCAGGTTCTAGAGGCCTGTAATGTTACACTGAAGCAGATAACAGTACAGTCTGGCATATAAAAGGCACTTACTACCTTTTTGCAGATGTTAAATTATTTGCTGAACTCTGTTAAGCAGGTTTATCTGAATTTCTCAGAGAGATCAGGCTAAAATCACATTATGGTTAGATGGATATCTGTGCACAGAGTGAGTTATACACCTTGATAATTTTCTCCTGAAGAAAATGAAAAAACCTGATTACTGTGCACATAGAGGATGAGGAAAGAAGAGTTATTAAGTGTTGGTAGGGATATCTTGAAATTGCAGTGCTTCACAAACCATAGTCTGTTGTTACAACACAAGTTTTATGGCTGTTAGTTCATACTGGATGATAGTTTAAAAAAGTGCACAAATGCTCTGCTGCCACATTCTGAAGATGTAGCTCTCAGGCAGGGAGCAGGGTCATGGCAGTGTGATAGAAACACACGATACGTGATGAAGGGGTGGACTTTCAGCCAGCTGCTGGATCCGCTGTCTGCCTGGCCTGCCTCTCCTGCAGTCTTCCAGTCTTTCTTTTTGCTGGTGTACAACCTAATCATCCTCATCATTCCTTTCCAAGTACCTGGTGTGGTATTACATGTTTCAGGGATCTCAAAGTGTATGTGTTTGGGCAGCCTTTATTTTAACATACTATGTACCTGGCACTGGAACAATGGTGAGATAACTGTTAGCAGTGAGCCAGCCTTGCTCTGCAGCTGGACCCTCCAGGGCATCCCATTTGGTGAGTTCTCCTTATCAGCTGCCTCGTATACTGCACCTTACAGAAGCTGTGTGCAGGGGTGCATGAAAGTGCCTTCAAGTCTAAAATGTTTTCTGGGTTTTTGGAGTAGTGTTGTCTGCAGTAATGCATGGTAGCAACATAGAGCATGGACATGGAGTGCAACTGTGTCTGGCAAAAAGTGCTGTAAGAAAATTCTTGACTGCTACTTTAAATTGTTTTTTAAGAATGTACAAAATTCTTTGAAGTCATGCACATTTTGACTTTAATTTTACTATAACTATGTCATAAGCCCCAGGAAAAAAATGCTACAGAAATCTTTCCAGACATGTTAATTTTATCTTGGGCAAGATAATTGCTATTGGGCAATTTTGATGTCTTACACTGTCACAGCCTAATGAAATCAATACTGCTGTTTTTACTATCAACCACAATTTGTTGTTTGGTGGCAAGAATGCTGTTCTGTAGCAGTTTGGGAAATACTTTCTTTTACTTTTTTCTTCTATGTGCAGTGTATCCCTTTTGTACTGCTAAAGCTCATCATAGTGAACGTGCCTGTGGCATTTGAAGAGAGGTTTTTTTTCAGTAAGTTTCACCGTGATAAGTGCTCTCTGCTTTTCCTCCCAAGAACAATAATTTAAGTAAACCATAAAAGCAATTAGCAGAGTTTTAGGCCTTACTTTCTTTGTTTGTTTTTTTTTGGTTTTTTTATTACTTTTGAAGATAGCACTGATTGGGGAGAAAAAATATTAAAAGCTTAAAATTCTCAGATTTGTTACAATTGCCCTGAATTATGCTTTTGTAAAGAAGGGAAAGTAATTTCTTCAAGTGAGAAGGTCCTTCTGATATACAGCTTTCATCAACAGAATCCATCACTTAAAATATTTCATTTTCCTTTTTTTCTTTTTTCCTCCCCTCAGTTCTTGAGCACTTTTCCATGGGGAAAGCCTTTGACCCTGGAATGGAGAGAAAGACAGATATCACTTAGGTCTCCTCTTCTGAACCATTATGCTACAGCATAAAGTGCAGCCCTACATTGCCTTCCAGATGGCAATTGCACACTAAGTGTTTTAAGAAACCCTGGAATACCATTCCTTTCTTGCTCCCTCCTCCTCCATCTCCTGTAACACTCACTAATCCCTGCTGTTATTCCACCAGTGTGATTCATATTGTTTGAATAAGTTTTGTTTTACTCATGTAGCACTGCAAATATTTAACTCTGCTTTGGTGATCACAGTAAGCTCGCCTGTCAATCCTTGGGAACTTTGTGTCTTTAGAACTGTTCCTGTTACTGGTCATTCTGCAAATATTCTATATGGTTAAGGAATTGTTCCCAATTTTAGGTACCTGTTCACCAGCTCAGCTTTAGTTCCTGATAAAGTGGCTCTGGCAATTGTCCCTCAAAGAAAAGAATAGCTGCAGTGCCAAGTTGATTAACCTGAGCTTGGAGACAACTGAACAGAAGATGGAAGTTATGTTGAAGATGGCACCAAGTAGAAAATTAAAAGAAATTTAAAGACTTGCAAATTCATCTTGTTAGCAAATGTTACTCATCTGCTGAATGCTGCTACCCAATTTCTAGCAAAACCCCCACAGTTTAGAGAATTACTGGGAAAGCCATTTACTTCATGTAAGATTAAAGCTGTAGGTATTACCTAATGTGTACAGTCAAGCCATATGATTAGAGGCTTCCAGAACAGTTTAATATCTTGTGCTTTTCATTAGCTGCCCTTGCTTACTGAAAACTTCCTTAGGCACTCTATATGGTCTTTCTGACTGTAGTATTAGAGTATTGCACTCTTAATTGGTGTATTAGAGGCTCCAGACAGTATGTCAAGTTCTTCACTTTATGCTCTTGTGGAACTGGCAACTGCGGTGACTTTCTAGAGTAATGAAGTGAGCAACTGTGCAAAACCTGCTGCTTGGTGTTTTTGTTCACAGCTCTGAGAATATACTGGTTAATTCTAAATGTCTGTTTTAGGGGAATGAGTCTTGACACAGACTACTGTAAAAAAGATGGAATTTACTTTGAAGTAACTTTAAAAAAAAGATTAGCATATTATGATGACAAATGATACCTTTCAGATGGCTTTCAGCAGTCAACAGCTGGCATTTTTAAGTGCCTCCTGGCTTAGGATGCTGCAGAAGGATTGCTGTTTAAACTCTGTAAGAACTCTAAGTATGTGTAAAATTCTGCAGATTAAATTGATCCTTGTGATCTCTCAGCCAATGAATAGCATGACCTGTGGATTAATACTGTAATAAATCTCTATTTGTGTGCTTTATTCTTTTTGTCCTTAGTTCAGATATTTGTCATGGCATTCTTTAGAGCAACAACTATATTTTGGATACTACCCTGGACACAGGAATAAGAGGAGCTCTTTCAGTGGTGCCGTACTGGAAACAGTGGTGCCAGTGCTGGAAACTGTAACATAGAAGAGGCAGTCTGGGCTTTTGCAGGTGTAAAACCTAGGTACCATAAGAGTAAGCTTAGCCTTATTGAAAGTATGTCAGAAGTGTCGGGTCCCCTGTTAAACTATGGTAATTTATACCCCTCCTGGTATGGACTTGAGTATTAGAGCTGAATATATTGAATTCCAGGAAGGTATGCTTTGATGACAAGAATGGGGTTATGCGTATAAAACTAGAATACCTATTGCTATTATTTGCTTGCCCCTTCTGCTGCTTTTGTTGTAGGACTGGAAGTCCAGCCAGCACACATCTGCATTGCTTCCTCTGTTAATTTGGTTGTTTGGGTTCATTAACTTTTCCCTTACAGGAGTCATTAAGAGTCAGGCTTTGCTTGTACTTGCTTCAGGATCAAGAGAAAACCATTCATCTGGACCCCAGGGATTTGACCTCTAGAGAAGAGTAATGGTAACCTTGACTCATGCAGCAGTAGTGGCACTCCCTCTTAATGACCAAGGACTGTGTGAGAAGTTTGCTGTTTAACCTGAGAAGAGTAAAGGTCATGGCAGCAGAAATAGAGTTTAAAACAGAGCAGGAAGTAACTCAGGTGTTAGGAAGACAAGGCTAGTTGGTAATGTAAAAGGTGAGAAATCATTCCATTTCATTGCAGCCTTTTTTTCCAGCACAGAAATAGACCAAATGCATCACATCTGGTATGTCAGGGCTTGACTATCTGCACAGTGTTTTATGTGCATGTATATCAGAAAAAGCACTTACCTCACCATTGAAAAACTGTTGCAAGCTAATAGATGCTTTGAAATATGTAGTTAGTTCCATCATCCTTTTTTAAAATATGTGGAACTGTGGAGTGTGTTTACTTTGGGGAACAGAGTTGAGGTGAACCTACAAGATGAAAAATCTGTTACTGTGTGCCTGCTTACTGGCACATTGGGACTATCAGCTTAATCTTTTTGGGTTAAAAAACCCAACCAACTGAACGTGTACAGAAGGCCAAGACAGCCTATGCTGTCTACTTCACTGTGCATGAACACCAGGGCTAAGCAAGGAAGAGCTGGAAGCATCACCTTCATTGCTGCACACAGCAGCTGTCTTGCTGAAAGGAAACAGAATTAGGTAGTAGGATCTTTTATTAGAGCCAAAAAGTTAGGAAGTGAGCATTTATATTCTGAGATAAATCTGTTTATAACATGGCAAACCAAGTCTCTAGTGATGTCTTTTTTAAATATTAAAGATACTGAACTTTTTAAGTTATAGGCCTTGGGGGGATGTGTGCTTCAGATTTATTGTATCTAATTATAATTTTAAATTTTTCTTAAATTATTGTGACATTAAAAAAAGACTCAAAATTGAATATTAGATAGTTGGATGTGTGTGTGTATCTGAAATAAGCTATTTTAGTATCTTTGTTCAGGCCCACATGTAGACCATGTGCTTTTTCTTGTTCCTATGTTGCTTGCAAAATGATTCCTAGCACATCCTTGATGGGTTTGAAGCATTTACAATTTTTTTGTAAACTTGTTTTAGTGCAGACACTTCCTTTCATCTCTTGATTGTTCATAATAGAATTTTAAATATACTTGTCAACACCTGGGCCATATTTGGTCTTAGTTTTACACTCTTCACAGCATATGGATTGTCAGTTTCAGTTTTGCTGTAGCATTTCACTTAGGTTCTCAGTTTAATTTATGAAAAGTGGCTGAATGCAAATGTAGATTTATGCTTCATGGCCAGGTCTTTCTCATCCTTTCTCTGTGTTATACAGGGCATCATATTATTTCATCTTCAAAGCAATGTCCTTTTTTCCCACGGATTCATTTTCTTTATAGGAGAACAGCATGTCTCTCCAAATTGAGAGATCCACATATAAACAGCTTAACATACCTGACACTTCCCAGCTCACAGAATTGAGGGGGCTGATTCCTGTGCCATGGATTCTTGTCAGGAAATACAGGTAGCTCTAGAAGCAACCATGCCCTGATGCAATAGTAACTGAAGAGTGCTAGGCTAACCTACTTTATGGTTATGTAATTTTTTGGTATTGGTTTGGAGGAGGGGGTGTCTGCCCTAACTATATTTTTGAAAGGGTATGTGAAAAAGAGAAAATATTGTCCCATTTCTAGCAGCAATTCACTCTAGTTTATCAGCTCTAGGAAGATTGACTGGGGGTTAGAAGAATGTGAGTGCACACATCATGGTATCACAGCCAAAGAGGTCTCAATTTTGTTTAATAATGCTGTGGGCACTTTTATGAGGCCTAGATGATTGGTGGTTCCAGCAGTTGGAGAGCTGCAAACCTTGGTACATATCACTCTGCCTTGTATGTGAGATTTGAATTAGGCTGATTAAATGTAGAAGTAAACCTGACTTATATGTATGAATCAATGGATACAAAATTAAATCTAAATGTGGCAAATATAATAAGTAAATTAGACTGTTCAAAATATGTGGAGTTTAAAAGCTTGTAGAAAAGAGAGGGTATTGTTGGTATTTGGAAAATTTCACACTGTTTAAACCTTATGCTATAACTTTAATGCTTCATAAATTATTTTTTGACACAAAAAAGTAGTGTGTCTAAGACTGAAGTTATTTTGCGTAAGTTAAGACAAAGTACATATTCTTGACTTTATTTATATTATTCTTGGGAACCAAATATTTTTGTGAATTAGTTAAAAAGAAAAAATACTTCAGTCCCAAACACAGCTTGATGTGCTGCAGATAACCAAAAAAGTCCATTTAAAATCACACAAGGGGGCCTGGCTTTCTTTGACAGGAGGCAGGAAATACAGTGTTCTGGCTGAAATTCCATCCCCAGTTCATACTCTTGCTGCCTGATGTGGTATATGTGGTGTGCTTGACCCTTTACTTCTATCTCCAGCAGAAATGATACAGCCCTCCACAGGAGTTTCAACAAAGTCTGTCTGATTTGTAGCTTTGTTTTTTTTAAAGTACTTAAATATCAGAAGTCAGGTTCTTGGAAAGGACCTTATTAAAGTTATGTGATCTTTTCAAATTTTTTTCCTGCATCTGATGGTTGCTTACTTTTTCACTAATGAAAGCTCACCATCTCTTGTCTGATGGAAGTGATTGAAGACCCAGGGTTTCCAGAAAAACACTAAACTCTAGATGAATTTTTAAACTCAGTTTTTGGGTTAGTTGTGCTAAGTTAGCCCCGCAGACTCCCCGTGCCATAGCTTTAATTTGACAGAAGTTAAGTGCTTTTGTACCTGGTTGCAGTACTTGTTCTGAGGACAGTCTGTAAAGCCAGGGCTTTACAGAAAGTTAGAATTGATTCTCATAAAGCTGCAGTAGAAAGCTCAGTTGTGGGAAACAGAAAGCTGAAAAAAATGTTGGTTTATGGAGGATGCAAGCTGGCTTTACAGACTTTCAGCAGGGAAGTGCTGGCAGATCAGTTAAAGGGAAAAACCACTGTGGGATGGTGGTGACCAGGTAACTTTAACACATTGAGAATAGTTCTGCAGAGAGAGTCTCTGCTACAGAAAGCAGGCAAGCAGTGAAGGTTGTGTAAACCCTGCATTGTGCTGAAAGCACAGGGAGACTGCTAGATGTATTTGTAGTATGTGGTTAGGCAAGAAGGGTGGGTTCTGACAGAAGAAAGTTCAGATGTAAAAGGTACTATAATAAGAGACACTAAAGAAAACCTCATGTGAAGACAGAAGCCAAGACTTTGAAAGTATGAGCCTAACTTCAGGCTCACAGTCTATATTTATGCATGCAGGTGCTAGATCAGAAATGATGAGCAACCACTTATTTCAGTGAGAACTTCTAGATATGCAAGCTTTTGAATTCTAGTCTTTTTCTTAAAGGCCTGTGTATAAACATAAGAGCTCATGATTAAGCCTCCCTCCCCTTTCTTCTCCCTCCTCCCCTTCTTTCTTTCTTTTACTTTTTTTAAAATCTTGGCTACACAGACTATAGGTTGGATTTAATTCTTATTTTTTCCTCTTGTAGGAAGATGATTGACTTGTTTCATCACTTTAGAGCCTGTAATAGTGCACAAGAAACCTTCATTTATTATTTTAATTGAGATAGATGCATCTAAATATGTTGTGCTCTAAGGAATGCTTGCTAAATATCTTCCTGGTGGCAACCTCTTCCTCCTCCTCAGAATGCCTCAAGGATAGAAGAACATAAGAGGCAGTTAAATTTTGAACAGCAAACAGCAAGCTTCATGGTCTCATTCCTTCTCTCCCTTCCTTGCTTGTGTGTGGTAAACATGTGGTGGGTGTGGGTGTGTTTGCCATGTGGGGTTTTTTGGCAGAAGGATTTTTAGTATCAGTCTATTGACACTTACTCTCAGCCTACTGGACCATTTGCCATTTTCTCAAGCAAAAAAGAACAATGTTCTTGAACTGCAACTCCCTCAGTTCTTTTATTGTTGCTTTCTGGTATCCTACAGGTATGCCTAGCTTAATATGACTGAGAAGATGCAAACTTCTAAACTATTATGGTATGAGGGGAGGAGCATGGAATCCTGCCTTGAAGACTGGATTTTCCTGTTACTGATATGTATGAAGAGATACGCAGTCCAAATGGAGACTGTGATGTGGGCTCTTTAACTTTTTGTCTGGGATTATCTTCTTGCATATTTTCAAGTAAATTTGGTTGATTTGTTTTCCCTCACACACCCCACCCTTCTCTCTGGACCCCAGGAAGCGTAATCTTGAATTAACTGTTTTGTAGCCATCCATTCAGAAACTGAATTGTACAAGAAATACCCTCAAATGTAAATGGACATTGCAGCACAGATGGAGTGTTGAGGCTTGGAAAGGCACTCTGAAACAGCCCAAGCCCAGTATTCCTTGTGAAGAATTTAAACAAAGTTTGAGAGGTGTTTGTGTGCTCCAACTTTGGTGCTCAATAGGTCCTTGTAGATTTTTTTTTTTCAGACTTCAAAAAATGAAGCAAATAGGGTTATTTATCTGGAATCTTGCCAGCATGTAATCTGTGGGCTGCTGCTGCTGGATCTTTGTGGGGAAGGTGAGAAAGAACTTACTTAAGTAAGAGGCTCCTTGTCAGGGACTACAGCTTACTTCTAGGCAGAATGGAACATACAGTGTGTTCAAAATGCTGTCATGATGGATAGAGCCTTTTGCTCTCAACAGAAGTGTTATTGTAGAGACGCCGTTTCTCTTGCCTGTGTCAGCAGCAAGGTACGTTCTCTTCTGTGACTGGGTGTTAATTTATGCCATTGCTAGCTTGCCATATCCCAGATTCTTATCTGCTATGAAAGTAGGCTTTACTTAGAATCCAAATGGTTGAGACTCCAGATTATAAATGCAGGGTTTTTGTCTGGCCTTCTTTGCTTTCTGTCTTTTCTACAAATATAATTACAGGAAAAATGGTTATCAAGGTCAGTTTGTATAGATACACTGGGAGTGTTTTCCTGTTCCAGCAAAATAAGCTTATTTCCTCAAATATTTCAAACTCTTCATACATATGGGTTGCAATAGTGCATTGATGCTCTGTGCCTGCAGTTGAAGCTTTATGTACAGTAATCTGTTTCTAGCAGCAGGCATGTAAGTGAATATTAAATTTTGATTGAATGGAATGACAGGAAGGGGCTAAGTTCAGCGTGCTGACCATAAGAGCTGTTATATGCAGAGAATTAAAGGAAGACAAATCTTGCCATATTCTCTTCCATGCCAGCACTTACATGTTTGGAATGCAACAAATGGTTTTCATTATAGCTCCTTCCTGAGTTAGTGCATGTTAATTCTTGTTTGCCCTTATAAAACAAGCCATGCCTGTACATGCCTTTTCAGAAGGAGGAGCCAGTGAATCAGTAAATCAATGGCAAAACTGCCATAGGAGACACAGGGGTAGATCTGGTGCATTTTTTGGCTTTTGGACCCAAGTTGTGATGAGCAACCGTGCCATTGCAATTGCATAAGGAAGCTTGTCCTCTCCTCTATGAATAGCTTGCAATTTTAAGAGCAAGTTTAGTTTGATCCTGTAATGGTTCAGACTTTTAAAGAAGATACATTATTTCTTTTTATTAAGGAACTGAATTGTTTCTACTAGTTGAAAAGCAAAAGAGAATTTGACTATGGGTTACAGGCTTTTTTCCCTTTGGTTTTCAATAGCTGAGAAGAAGGAAAGAAAAGCAGTCTTTAGATGAAGACTTGGCTTTTCCTCTATGTTTTCAGTCAGACTGTTTTTCCCAGCCACTTGACCCTTTCACGAAATTGTTTGAATTTTGTTCAGAAATGTGCTTGCTTCACCTGTGTGTTCTGACTCTCTCAGTACTTGTGGTTTGCTCCCTGGCAACATTAGTTCACATGATGTCCAAAAATATACAGCCCAAATTAAACATACACCTTGCTCTGTTTCAATGTTAAATTTATTTTGTTTGGGGCAACTGATGTGTTAAATATTTAAGGGAATTGGAAATGGACTGTTCAGTACTTGGATAAGGCGATTGTAGATTTTTAAACTTTGTTTATTTGTGTGCTTTTGGCTTTGTTTTTTTTTGTTTTTGTTTTTTGTTTTAACCAAGTGGAGGTATATGAATTAACTTCAAAGCCAATTTTATAATTTTATCTGGTAGTCGGTCTCAGTGTATCAGCTTGTATCTCATAGTTTTGAATGTGTTGATACCATCTTTCTTTTCCAGTTCTGCAGGGTTGAAGGTAATAAAAACAGCTGGGGGAAATGAAATTTCCAGTCCTCCCACCGTTGCTAATTATGCCAGTCCTGGCAGAAGGGTACATTGGCTTGTTGTCTGCATCCAGAAGTCTTCAAATTAGTCAGAGTGCTGAGTGTGGCAGGTGACTGTGAAATGTATAAAAGCTGAAGATTGGGTTGTGTCCTCCTTGAAATGGGTAGTTTAAAACTTTTGGTTTTTAACTTCTGCAGAAAGCTGAGTGTAAAGATCTCAACTTCCTTTTATTTGGCACAAGAGCTACCTCCTTATTTCCAGCATTAGAAATAATACACAGAGGCAAGCTCCATCTGTTTTGACATTGCTTCAGTACATTTGTGGTGGATGTCTGCAACGTTACTATTTTGCTTTCAGGGTCTCTCAGAGACCAGCTACATAGTCTGGCTTTTGCTCTGACATCTCCACAGTGAAGATGCTGCATCTGTGATTCTGGTTTCACTTTCCTCCTCCTTCTCTGCCTGCTCTCTTCATTGGGCTTCTCCAGTACATTATCTTGTCTTTATGAGTTTTGGGTTCCCAGCACTCTTATTCTTTACCTCATCTGGTTTTTCATCCCAAATGTACTTTCCACAGCTACTTTTTTAACCAGTCAATGTGTTACCTTTGGTAACATTTGAGCTAATTTAAAGAGGTGTCTTGCTGTTATCTGTTGCTTTTTAAAATGTCAACCAGTGACATTTAAAGCTGAGTAAAGAGTAGGCCAACTTTTTTTCTGGCTTTCCTGTGCAGTGTTTGGTGGCTGATTTATACTAGACCTACATATCAAAGCAGCATTGGTTTTCAGAGTAGAATTGAAAACTCTTGCAGTTCCCTTCAGTTTTACCTCTCAGATGTGGCAATATTTGGAGTCTTTATTTTTGAGCAACAACTGCTAGAATCATGAGAATCTGATGTGCCTTTTCTTTAAAAGGGTCTAACTCCCATATTAGTCTTTCTTGAAATGAAGTATGTAATGCTGTAAGTACCATTATACACCAAATTTCATCCCATTCCTCATTTCACATGCTTGAGTCTGATAATGTGACTGTAAGTGTCTTGCAAGGAAGTAATCCTATTTTCTTAAGTTAAAATAGCATGTTTCCCTATGTTCTGAGTGTTGCGTGGGAAAGGGTAATATACTGTTGTTTGCATATAATAGAATTAAGCTATAATCAATTCATCAGAAGCCTCCTCAATGCTCTTTGATCCAGAAAGCACCTGTGTTTGGCTGAGCTTCTGGGAAACTTGTCCTTCAAAGAAACTGCCGCCCTTTTTCCTCAGAAGTTTTGGGAGAAGTGTAACAAATACAGTTTTGTTCAACTTTCATTCTAGTAACAAAAGTGTGAGCTTTTACCACAGGTAATTTTTTGAGGAAAGAATATTTTCCTGGGCTAAAATGCCAGGGTCTTTTAAGCCATTGTTCAATTTGTTGTGTTGAGTTGTAGTGAACAACCTAAAAAAGTTACTTTAAAACTACACAACCAGATTAACTGAGTGTTGGTATCCTGTTACGAGACAAAAAGCTAGCAGGAGGAATAATGGGTAGCTGTTTCACTGCAACCTGATGATACAGAGCTTAAAAAGGTCTGAACACTGCTCCATTTATCTGTGAGGTCTCTATGAAATGTAGCGTCCTTTGGTTTCATTGTAATAGCCTGATCGGATCTCTGCTCCAATTGCTTGTAAACTTATGCAATGGTTGTTGTTGTAGTAGTAGAATAATGCCTTGAGATGATGTGTCTGCTGTACCTTACTGTACCAGCACTGAAACATTTTGGGCACAAAATAAAATCCAGTATTCTCTTTGGGAGAAGTGTGCTTACTATCCTTTAGGATAGTCTTACCACAGAGAGCTGGTTTGTGCTAGTAAGAGATTGAGCATTTTTCTTTCAGTTGCACTGGCAATTAGGAAATAATGAACATAATTTTTGTCTATTTTGAAAAGGTGTTGTTGAAGGACTCTGAAAAAAAAGTCCATCAGGCTGGCTATTTGCATTACCAGCCTGAACGATAGGAAGAACTGGGTTACTTGTGGGACACCGAGGGAACACCGAACTCTGTGTTGCTTGTCTTAGGGACATTTCAGGACTCTGCATGCAAGTATTACCTGCTGGCCAGCTAAAACCTGAGATCAACAAGAGTCTTAAAAGTGTCTATAGGACAATCTTAGTTCAGTTGTTCACTTGATGATTAACCTGCTGTGTTTCATAGAAGTACACTAGAAATAAGAGCCAACGCCAGAACTCGCATCTCTAATAAATTACTGAGTACTTGCCAGGTGGCAGTCTGAGTTAAGAGGCCTAGTGGGTTTTGTATGTGTGCTAGTCAGGTTTGATGGTTGCTCTTGCAGCTTTTTTGAGATATGTGTGTGTCAGTTTTCATTCAGCCCATGCTAGGATCCAGTCCTTGCTGTTAAGATGGATGAGTGACCCTGCAAGCCCATTTGTATGGATGAATGCTGGGGGAAGAGATATATCAGATGCACTTAGCTAATATGGCACCACTGGATCAAATCTGTAGACTACACTATCGAAGAGAAAAGCACAAACATGCTCAGAATAGTAGTTAGCTATTGTCACATCTCAGCATATGACAGTGCTCTAATGGGTTGCTTGTTTTGTATACCAGCATTTCTGGAGCAATTACTGTCATTTTATGGCACCATGTAACACTAACTAAAATATAAAGCTAGGCCAGTGATTCCCTTCCTCCTTGCATTCTCTTGCCAATGAACACAAGTATGGTAGTGCCATATGAATGGTTTGATACTGCTGAGTCAGAAAGGTGAAATGGTTTGAGATAGTTGGTGTCTCTTTATAATTGGGTTATTGAGTTAGGTGCTTTGGTGCCTTCTGTTCCAGGCTGGTCAATGCTGTTCTGATTTGAACACAACTGGATGAGAAGTGCTACTTGCACTGTTCCAAGGATGAGAATGTGTGAGTGTATAATGTGTATATGAAGTTCATGTAGAAATCTTACTCAGCATTTTTTTTCTTAAGCATGCTAGCAACTTGAGATTTTTGAAAAAATAAACTAAAAAAATTGAATGATACTATGCAGTGTTTTGGTTTTTTTCTTGAGTACTCTATAAGGTCATCTAGCTCCCTTAGGGGTTCAAATAAAAGCAACGAGAAAGATCAAAGCTGGAGGAGCTCAAAGCAGCATTGTTTCCAACATTAAGTCAGGTTGGCTGCAGCTCTGTCTGGTTGAGTCTTGAAAATCTCCAAGGATGGACATTGCGTAGCCTCTGAGTGACCTGTTCCAGAGCTGTTCTGCTCTCTTGACACACAGACTCCTAGTACAAGGGACAGGTTGTTTTGGATCTCAGGCTTGCACCAGCCTGCAATTTCTAGTTTCCAGTGCAGTCATCTGATCAGCTCCCTTCCCCCCAGCTGCAGTGCCTGGGCTATAGCAGCCCTGGACATTGATTTTTATCATTGCTAAGTCTTGTTTGTCTTTTTTCTTGGAGGGGGGCCATCAGGAATTTTATTTTGTAAAATAATATGCACTAATAACAAATTTCTGAATAAATAATCTTCAGCACAAAAGAGAACAGCTTGATGTAAAATTTTACTACCTAAGAACAATGCTTTTTAAAACGTCAGTCAAATTACTCTAGAGTGAAAGAGCTCTGCTTGCCTAATTGGAAAATACATAATTCTTGCCTATCTGGTGTAGAAATAGTCAATTAGGAGGAAGCATTTTGCTTCTCTGTACCTTGTTTTTGAATTCTTTCCTATATATCATGGGAATATTTCTCCTACTAGTCTAATGCAAAAGAAACAGCATCTTGAAATAGTCATAAGAACATGAAATTGCTAAATATTAGAATATATCCTAGGTCCAGGCACCTTGTATGGGATTGCATCCTCTGATAGGAGAAGGTAGCTGGAGCCAGCCCTAATGTCTGGCTCAGACTGGAGCTAATTGTCAATCAGTCATTTTGTGAAGAACATTGAGTCCAAAGAAATAACTCTTGTACTCACCCTTGGCCATGATTGTTGCTCAAGGACAAAAGGTGGATACACAGCATGGTGATAGGGCCAAAGGTTAGTATTTAAAAGGAGAAAAGCAAATACTGAGGATGTGGATGTTTTGTGTCCGTGTGCTGCCTGTGAACTTTCCCGGCTTGTCCAAGAGTTGACAGAGCATCTGCAAGAGAAAGAGAGGGGTCATGTCCTGGACTGCCAGTGAAATGTGCTGCTGTGCGTGGGCTGGGATGAATGCAGCTACCGAGGGATGTGCAGTGAAGCAGAGGGGAGCAGGGGAGCCCTCTCCCGGTAAGCTTTGAGACAGTTAAAATTGGTTTGTGCATCATCTGCCCCAACAATCTAGCCTACTTAAATAGTAACCTGTGAGACTTGCGTATCTGCTGAAAAAGATTTTCAGAATTAAATTATAATCTCAGAAGAAGACAGGACCTGCCTGTAACAAAGAAGCTGTCTCTTGTAGGCTATCTAGGAGATAAGCCACGACCCCTGGATTGACTGGTAGTGTCTGGCTTATGTCCGAGGAGGTCAGCATTGCATGATGTGTGGATCACATCTGAGTTGTGCCCCAGGATTCAAGAAAAAAAGAAGCCCAAGAAAATACAAGCAAGTTCAAAGTTTTTGAAATATCAACAGCTACATTTGCAATTTATATTTTAAGGTGATAATGGTGGCAAATATTTTGTTGCATTGAATGACAGAGGAAAGAGCAAAGCCTCTTGCGAGTGTTGGAGGACTGCCTGGCACAGAGGAGCAAAGTTGGTGCAGCCTGCCACAGTGTTACACACTTGGACCAGTCTTGGGAGCAAATTATCCTTTCTGCATCCCTTAGATTTTCTTGAGAGGAGACACTGCATAGCAACCGGGTTTTCTTTTTGGGGTGAGCCAGTCTGCTTGCTTTGTGGCTGATAAGGGGATTGGGGCTTGGAATGGAACAAGAAGCTACTCAAACATGGCATAACTGCAGTTGTGGTGTAAAGGGTCTATACATAAAGCATAAGCCCAATGTTGCTGTAATGATTATTTGAGAAGCTAAGGAGTTCCTGTGTCTTAACACTGGGTTATATTACTTAGTATGATTTGGCTGCTGCTTTGTTTCACTGTCACTTTTATTTTATACCTAATGTAAGGTTCTTTCCATGAGGTCTACCCTCTGATGGTGTTGATGTAGTACTGAACACAGCGGGAAAGTTTGCCAGTTAGGACTTGTAGATACTGCCAGCACTGAAAAAGCATAGCTGGCAGCAACATGTAATATTTTTCTTTGAAGTTGTTTATGGAATTGATATTTTGGAACTTGACCAGGCTCCATGGCTTACACTTGGGTACTTAGACCTTTCTCTTTTGACTTACTCTACCTGAGAGCCAAATCTTCATGCTGTTTGTCCTTATTTTCCTCACACTGTAATGAGAGGGTGCTACTACATTGTAGGTAGTTTTTGAAGGGTTGGTTTAAATACCAGTATTTAAAAACAAAGTTATGCAGTGGTGGCTGTTGCATGCATCTTTAACATAAATGTATTGGTACAGGTGGTGAAGGGAGGCATTTTCAGCCTTTGGATATGTGAACATTTTGCCTGCCTAGCCATTTAAAAAAAAAAAAAAAAAGAAAGTGTGTAACTGAGCTGAGGACACTTGCGTAATGATGCATTTTCATTATTTGTCTTCATATATTGTCAGGAGTGGAATTACAAATGTTTCTTTGTCTTTTCAGTACATCAACTGTGGTAACCTGGAACAGCTACTAGATGGTAACCAGCATCTGCCCTGGATAGTAAGGGTGAAACTGGCATATGACATTGCTATGGGAATCAGCTATCTTCACTATAAAGGCATTTTCCACCGCGACCTTACATCCAAGGTACTGTTTATAAAACTAAGTCTACTTTTTAATGAAGATACTATAAATGATGGTTTGGTTCTTTCTCCTCCTTGCAACAAAGAACTACTGTGGTACAAGGTGTGATCTAAGACTTTTTGAGAAACAAATTGAAATGGAGTTTGTAGGTTTAAAATGTTCTTAAATACATATTGATAGTTTGGAGGGGAACTGGAGTAATAACTATCCTGAAGGAAGGTGGTTCTTTAAATGAGTTCAGATGAGGATTTCTCAGAAAGCAGCTGCAAAGTTGTAGTTCTGAATTATGGTTCAGTAAAGCATTTAAATCCCCAGATAAATAAGCATAACAATCTAGCATTTGGAATAGGTCAATAATATGAAGAACACAAGGTGAGGAGATCATTACAACTGCACTATAAAACTTCCTCATTGCTTTTGTTTCCCTGTGTATTTCACAAATCTGTTTCAGTAGCAAGAGTGACTTTTCATCACTAATTTAGCAGTAAGTGTTGTCCACAATCCTGGTTTGTATTTCTTTCATTTCTGAAGTCAGTAATGTCAAACTAGTTTGCCTAAAATTTTCCAATTTCAAAATTTCCCCCAGATATTTCAGTGGCAGATTTTCAATGGATATGGATTTGTTTGAACAGGTTTGGTGACATCTTATATGAATTTAGTTGGCTGAATTAGCCAGCTAATTCAAACTCAGATTGAGATATTGACATAGTAGCACTAAGCTCTGTGAACAAATTGCCCCTGTATTCACACGGAGTCTTGCCATCCATTGATGCCTGTGCTGAGGACTTTGCTGTCTGGAGCTAATAAACTTAAGCTCAGTGTGGGCCTGCAACATGAAAGTACTCCAAAATTGTTCTTGAAGACTTCATAACATTAGGTCAGTCAAAAGCATCCAGAATAATGTTATTTTATCTTTTAAGATTAGAAATGTTTTTTAAAAATAAAATGCAGCACAGTGTGTTTGCAAATGGGAGTGACTACCAGTCCTCCATCTAGGTTTAGGTTTTTTAAAGCTACCTCAGTGCAGTGTTAAACAGATGAAAAATGTCCATTTAGCCATGGGATGGCAAGGGGGAAATACATAAATTGCTAGGTGAAGGACTTTTTCCAGTGAAGTAATTAAATACTTCCTTGAATGTCCTTTCAAGTGAAAAGTGCAGAATTCTATAAGAAGAATATCTAATTTATGAAAAATGCCCAGACATGGAGTCATGTCATTTTGACAGGATATACTGAGAAAGCTCAATTTCACTTACCTTGGAATGTGCAGCTATGAGATGCATAAAAATAATAAAAAAAGATAACCTGGTGTTCCCCCCTTACTACCCCCCCCTTTATTTTTTTAATTTTTTTTTTTCAGTTCAGGATGTATTTTAATACACTTAAGAATGAGGGAGTTACTGCCAAGAGCCAAAGCAACTAAGAACTCTGTGCCTGTGGCATTTATCATAAACATGTACTGTGATGGCTGGTCATATGAAAATCTGTTTCCTGAGACCTCTGTGAATGCCTTTGTTTAAAGCTTTCCATAATTGTGTGTCATTCTCTGGAGCTGCCCTACCAATGCTTCAATGTTATCTATTGCTGAATGCCAATTGTTTAGCAAACACACCCACTGGGAGGAGTCCATGATTTCACTGCAGTAGCAAACTCATCAGTGGGCACAGGATGTAGTAGTAAGGGTTATTTATAAAAAAACAAAACAAAAAACCCCCCAAAGACACAATCCCAACAAAAAACCTCAACACTAATCCAAACCCTAAGAAGTTAACAGTTGCTAGATTGGGATAGTTTGTAGCACTGGAGGTATAGTATCTTTGTGGGTCATGTTGGAAGCTGCCCATATAAAAGTTTAAGTCATTATCTGAATTCTTTATTTTCCTATTTTTGTATTTTGTTTATGTTTGGTGGTGGGCTTTTTTTGGTTTTTGTTTGGTTTTTTTAAAATTTTTTCGTGTGATGTTTTGTCTGTTTGGGAAGGGAAGCAGATGAAACACCTGGCCTTAAACACCCAAGTACTTGTGAATTTTATTAGTATATTATTGTATTGATGAAATATACTTTAAAATTAAATCTGTTGGACAAATGACTCTTCTGTTGGGCAAATCTTTGCCCTGCTGGCTGTTGAAATTTTGAAGAAGTCACTTTGTTCAAAGCCAAAGACCAAAAAGGTAATGACCATAGCAAAAATCAGTCACCAAAATTTTTGACTCTCAGAGTGTGGCTTGGCTGTGGCTGGAGGAGGAGCCTTGTATTTTGCCAGGTTTATACCAGTGGTGGGATGAGTCATCTTTGTTCTTATAAGTGAGTAGTCAATTTGTGAGCAAGCTGAAGAAAGGTGGGATGGACTCTTTCCTCAGGTAAAAACTTGTGATTTGAACTTGGTAAGGAAAGATTCAGTGCTGTTCTGTATTGTCCTTCTTTCTTTGGTAAACTTCAGTAACTGATGTGATAGCTTTATTAATCAAATTTAAGACAAAGACAGGGATTTAGACATCTGCAATATCATAACAGACACTGAGTTTGCTGGGGCAGTGAGGGAGGTTTTTTTCCTATACATAAATCCACAAAGTTTATTCTGTCAGTTCTGACAGCAGAGTTGTCTTCCTCTGGCAAGATGCCGGTACTCTGGCATTATATGTGTCTATGTACTGGATGCATAAAAACTTAAAGAAGGAAAAATTCCTGACCCTTGGCAATCCAAGACTGAAAAATAAGTGGTTTTACCAATTAGAATACAGCAGGGTTATCTCTGTCCCTAACCCGCACCATGTGGAGAGTAGTAGAATGCTCTGATAGTGCAGAAAGCCAGAGGGAAGAATGGTAAAGAGTAGATGTAGGTCATTATAGTCAATGTGACAGCCCACAGGGGATGTCAGGCCTGACATTCCACTGGTGTCCTTCCTGCTGCCCTTCTGTCAAAGAGAGAGGTAGTGCTTGTTGGAAGAGGGTGTGCTGCCCAGGCTGGTGGGACTTAACCATGTTGTGAGCAGCTCTGTCTTTGGGCTGGTCAGGCTGAGCTGCCCTGATCAACAGCAACAGGGCAGATCTAACTTGAATTTATCAGAAGGTAAGAGTGGTCACGTTGGCTGTTTCCAGCCTGCAGGTAGTAGTTGTATGGGCAGAGTAGCTTGTATATTTTGTAAGCCAATAAATGTGAGGTCATCTCTTTTGATTTATCAAAAGAGATTTATGCACAGATTAAGCTGTAGATGAGTTATGACAACCAGCCTTATTGGATCATTCCCAGTCTTCTATCCATATTACTGCAAGCCCTGTAAATCTTGTTTTCATTTGGGGCTTGTTGCAATGTATGCAAGGAGAATTTGCATCCTAGAATAATGAGGATTTTCTCCATCTTTCAGTGATTCTGAAGTAGGTCTGGTTATGAATTTTAACTCTGTTAGACTTAGTCATAGAAGCTGCAGTCATTAAAACAGAAATCATAATATGAAACACTGGAAGTGTTTCAGTAAGAGCCAGTGGATTGTGATGAAGTTTTTCTTAATCTGACTTGTTTTTGTAACATTCTGTCTTTGGTAACTATAACTAAAATAACAGTGTTTGGGAAGGCACAGGAAAGAAGTGTTCAGCCTGCAAAAAGCATATAGCAAAATCCTTTTGTGTTTCACCCTTTGAAACAAGTATCTTGCTTTTAAACAGAGAGTTCCTTCAACACCTTGTTTACCGTCATTCACATTGCATTCAAACTCTGCTCTGGAAGCACTGGTTATTTTCTTGGCAGCTGACACTGATGACTGTCCAGATATCAGTGAATTTATTCTTAAGAGTATCTCTGAGATGAGAGAGATTAATAAACTCAGCCTTATCACAATAGATTAAAAGCAAGAGTATTGGTGAATATTTGGTATGTGTTTTAAGACTTCGGAGTATTTGGGATTTTACACACACGTAAGTGCAAGGCAATATCCTCACTGACCTCAGGGGCATTAGGGAGCATTACAACACTTAGTCAGGTTTGACCACTGAAGGCAAAGAAAGTGCAAAATAACAATCTCAGAAAGATATTTTTTAAAATGACTTCCTTGTCACAGAATCTTCCTGTGATGCTGAGGAAGGCCATAATCCAGATCCTGGGGCAACACTGCAATAGTCTTAACCACTTTCATTTTCAGCCCAGCCTTTCTTCGTCTCCTCCCAGTCTTCTTACACCCCACTGCTGCTTTGTCAAGAGTGGCCAGAATCCTTAATATAGTGTTTTATGTAGGGCCCCTATTCACTATCAGTGTGAATCCTTTGCATATACTGAAACACATGGGTGCCAGGTGGAAAACTGGGTGATCAGGTAATTAAAGACTTTACCTTGATGTGTGTGCATAAAAGGAATAATGAACATTCTCACAGGAAGTTTTACATCCCACCCTCTGTGCAATATTAATTTTTTGATGTAGTGTATGTTTTGTGCAACTTCATACCAATT
Source organism: Calypte anna (assembly GCF_003957555.1). Classification (NCBI taxonomy): domain Eukaryota; kingdom Metazoa; phylum Chordata; class Aves; order Apodiformes; family Trochilidae; genus Calypte; species Calypte anna. Next base: position 21,391,737 of record NC_044254.1, on the reverse strand, counting down.
AAAAAAAAATGGAAAAACCTGATGGTATTATACACTTCATTTGTAGTGCTAGAAGCTTGAGATTCATGGCAGAGGTGTCTGTAGTTTTAGTAATACATGAACTATTCTTTATTAGTATTTATTGCTACTGTTAATTAGAACTACTAATACACATTGCCTGTTTTCTCTACAGAGCAGGGATAGAGGAACAGGAGACTCCTTGGCAGTGTGAAGTGAAAATCTAGGAGTTTGCCCATTTTTCCAAGACCAATCATACCTACTCTGTGACTACCCAATCCTTCCTGCTAGTATACAGTGCCAGCCTCCAGGCAGGCCTTTCCTCCTTGGTCTTGGTCTCTGCCATCCCCTAGCTTGGAATCCTGCTCTGTCTTGTCACCTTATTCACACTTTCAAATTCCTCACTCAGAAGATGACCTGTCCCTGCCTGCTTTTTTCAGGGATGGGAAAAGGTCTCATCAATGTTTCAAGTTGAGAAATGCCAAACCTGGATTTGATACCATAATACTTTTGAGCAAGCTGAGCTACCTTAGCTGAATACTCCCCTCCCCAAAAATCCACTACCGAAAGTCTTAATTAAAAACACCCAAACCCCCGCCTTTTGGTTTTGCAGAATTATGTACAAAATGTCATCTTATAAACAGCAGTAGGTTGTGAACAGTTTTGGGGGAACATTGTGAGCACCATTAATGATAAAATCTATGAAGAAATTTTAATGTTTAGGCCTAATATATACACACACATGTATGTACACACACACATAACTTATGTGTGTGTATCACAGCATGTGTTTTCACTTAACAGTAAATGTGTGGTAGCTCACCCTTCCTTCATTGGAACAGTAGTAGTACCAATTACTACAGATCAGAATCATGGATGTAGGCAATTACCGTGGGTTATCTGATGTAACATAAATTCACTGCCTTTAGGCTTGAAAGTGTCATACCCTGACTTTTACCTTGTGTGCTGTTTGCTTGTTTAACACAGTATAGAACAAAACCCAAGCAATGAACAGAACCTTTGTCTGCTGAGGCTCATAGCTGCTCTGTGGTTGTAAGGTCCCCTTTGTGCTCAACTAAGCTCTTGCCTGAAGATTTTGCACTGCAGGGGAGGGCTTGCACCACAAAAATTAGCTATTACAGATAATTGTTTCTGATTTTAGTCATGGTACTAAACTTTTACTGGTACTTTGGGACCCGAATGGAGATTGTTCCTTAGACATAATGGTTTTATTGCAAAAAGTGTATCTAGTATTGTGAACTTCCTGTTGTACATTTAATTGTCAGTGGTGTTCCTCCTAGGGGGATAGCACTTTAAAAACAGATGATAGATCTCAATTGCATTTTAAGTATTTTAATTCAGTAATGGTCACCAGAGGGTTGCAAATGACACTGAAGTACCATTCCTGTACTTTCTGGACTGCAATAAAAGCTCTGACAAGTTTAGCTTGTATGTCATATTGTAAAATAAAATTATGGGGTTTCTTCACCTAAGCAACTTATTTTAAACTCTGAAACTTGAGTCTATTTTCATTTTTGTTTATGTAAAAGGGAGAACAGAATACTGCATTTGTCTTAGTAGGATTATGCTGTGCAAAGCAGATGTTAAGCTCCTGTAACACACAAAGGGGGCTTTATGTTCTTTCACATCTGTCTCTGCATAAACAGCTCTGTTAACTCTTTAGGGCTCAGGTACACAGCTTCTTGCTTCTATTAGGAGACTGCCTTGGGGAAGACTGATGGGATCCTCATTTCAGGAAAAAAACCTCGAACCCAAGAAGATAAATACTGCCCTCTTTGACTGTGTGAGCTGCCAAAGAAAAGAATATCCCTGTCTGTAGAGTTCCAAAGAGAAAGCTTGGAAAGGTCATCATGTTTTACTGCCTAGCAGCCTGTACAAATAGTGCAATAGTAAGTCAAAAGCATTTTCTTACAGTCATTGTTGTGAAGCTGCTTGGCATTTCACCTCATTGGCAGTTCTTGAGAGGCTCTTTGCAATAGAGAGGTGTTTGAACACTTGTGTCTCTGCCAAAATCCATTAACGAAACATCTTCATACCAAATTGGTACACAGATTTTCTTTTCTGTAGGATCTGAGAAGTATCACTTTGTCAGTAGAAACAGTGCAGTATGTCTGTACTTTTCCTATTAAGATACTACCTCTAGGTTAAATTTCAAAGCTCTTTCCAACATTTAGTCTCTAAGCTTCGTCCCTTTTTTGATCCTAATTTGTCTTGGCAGTAGAATGTAAATGCTTAGAAATACTTTTACTGAGTGCATCTGAGCTACCAGTTGCTGTGAGCTGTGTTAAGTCACCTTTTTAAGAATTGCCTCTTGAATCTGGTAACTATCTGTCCTGTGGATTTGGTGTAGTGCTGTGTAATAGCTTTACTGGGATGGGAAGGGTGGAGGAGTCTGGTGGTGCTGAGGGTTGGCCTTGAACACTTCGAAAATCTCAGTACAGAATGAAGCATTGCTGTCTGCAGGGCTTTGTCCTGAATGAGCAGTACAGTCTTGAAAGGTGACATCTGACCACTTTAGTTAGGGTTTTACTACTGATTTTGATAGGAATAGGCTCCATACTTTCTGGATTCCATGATAACTGGTGCTTAGCTACATAAAAATTTGCACCAGTTGAATTAAATCAATTTAGTTTCACTACAGTGAGCATTTGTAGTCACACTGGCATTTTTTTTGTCTGGTGCATGTCACCTGCCCATGGCTGATTTCAGTGTGAATACAAAAGTCACTCTTGTATTGAAATACGTATCCTAATGAATTTAAATTCACACTCAGCACTTCTTCGTTTGCAGACAAAAGACAAGCTTCCACTAATGAGAGACAATAGTTCAGCTTCCTTCTTTATATCATTTAACATGTGTAGCCCACCACAGCAGAACATTTAATCAGTACTTTATAGCAGAAATGTAGCCCTAAGCTTTTCCCCATTGCCTTGTCATGCTGTACTGGTTTCTCCTGCAAGACCTCTGGTCCCCACAGTGGTGGGATGTCCACTCTGTTTGGTTTCTTAAAAGACCTGCACTGAACAGGGGCCTAGCATTGCTGCAGGCAGCTGCTGCTCATCTGGAAAGCTCAGAACTGTCAGGTAGCATTGCTTGGCTAGATTGGATGCACTATTGGGTTAGTTTATGATTTATCCAGGAATAATCATGTGTAATAGCTCAGTGCTGTACCTGAGACTGCCTGTGGCTTGGTATGGGGGGTTAAGATTGTTCATCTTCAGTTGGTGATGTATTGCTGTTTAACGGGATGTGATTGTATACTAGTAAGAAACTGAAGGAAAGTTTGCTGTCAGGGCAATGATTCATTTAAGCTTCCTTTTGCTATCAAAGCAGCCCTGTAAATTATTGCAGATCTTAAGGTTAGTGGAAATGTTTCTACAGATTTTTGTTATCTTGAAATAGTTCTAAGTCTCAGTTTAAATGTTCCCTTGAAATTTCAGAGACCAGGGGTTATTGGAGAATAACCCAAATCCATAAAATTCAGAAGGTAAAGTAACTACTGTTACTCAAAGTGTACAAAATGTAAATTGTCAAAGGTAATGCAAGAAGGAAATATAGATTTTTAAACTAGTTCTTTTCTGAATATAGAAGTCTTTAAAAAATATCAAATTATGAATCATCTTAAGTTGCTGAGAAATCTATGGCAGAAAATAGCCTGATATTTTGCTGCATAAAATAGTACAAGCATTCTTCTACACAATAAAATCTTTGGTGTCCTCATGGACTTGTTTCTGTGTGGTACACAAATAAAAGTCTACTTGTCTGAATCATTTGAGTAAGATGTTTTAAAAATTTTTTATCCTTCTCAGTTTTAAGTCCACTTGCAGTGACCAAGTGTTTAAACAGAGGCAAACTGAATGAATGTGCTCTTTGATAAAAGATAACAAAGCCTGTAACTGAGAAGCCTTCTTGCTCTTTGGGCAAGCATGGCTGATTTAACTTGGTATATGTTTATGAATCCCCAAACTAACTGTACTACTTATATTTGAGTCAAGCTAAACAAATAGAACTTTGCATCCCAGGAGCCCAGCATGTGTGTCAAGAGGCTGGCATGCATTTCTGTTAGATGATGGCAGGACTGGCTTGCTTATCTTTTTAATTGGCAGGAAGAAAACTCACTTTGTGGCCTGAGCCACAATCATCCCCTGAATAATGTAAACAGTGATGACCTGAACTTGATCTTTTAGACAAGGGAATCACTTTTCTTGGTAGCTGCATTATACAGACAAGCTAATACCCTGGGGTAAGCGAGGGGGTTTTGCACATCCAAGCACAATAAACCTTAAAAGTGTTTCCTGCTGATTAGCTAATTAATGCAGGGTACCACTCCACAGGACTCAGCAGTGGTTTTGCTGCCTGTCACTGCTATTGTGCTGCCTGCAGAAGGATGCAAGGCATGTGGTAAGGGAATGAATTTTCTGTCGTGCTTCACCTATTACAGGGCAGCAAAAAACTTAAGGAGGTCAGTAATTGATTCATTCAGTGAGAAGGGAAAAGATGTGGTAGTGGAATAGTCAACGCATATTTCTCAGAGCTGTAAATAAATAAGAAAAATAAATCAATAATACCCTGTGTGTGATGTGATGCTGCCAGTCCAGAATTATCTGTGTGTCCTTAAAATGCCCTCCCTCTTGACACTGGAGGGCACATATAAACTGAAAAGATGGACAGCTTTTCCATATTAGACTTTTCCCTTAAATCATGTTTTATGATGTGCTGTAGAATAAATAATTCTATTTGAGACTTTAAAGCACATGTAACTTTGTCACATTTTGCATTTTCTGATGCTAATCTACTGCAAAGCAATGAGTTTCTTTTTGGTAATCAATGTAGCAAAATCTACAAAAGCATGTAGAATCTGATCTTGCATTCTGGTCAGGTACATGCAATGTAAAGAAAAAATTCAAAGTGTCAGAGTGAACAGCATGTATCACATACTTGAGCAGTAAGGGAGCTAAATCATCTTAATTCTTGCTGGAACCTAGCTGGGTATGTGCTGTCTGTGGCTGCCTGCTTTGTCAGCAAGTTCTTAAGTGAATTATTAACTAAGTGTAAGGCTGTATGTAGCATCTTAAGTTTGACAGACGTGATTGTGCAGGGGGAAGGGTAGGGGAAAAGGATGGTTGCTTTCAGACAAAAGCTTCTCATACACCAGTGTCTTCTAAACAATACCTTGTAGTCTAGTTCCAGATCAAAAATAAATAAAACAAATGGTATATGGGTTTCATGCTTACACAATAACTCTTCTGTTTGTTTCTTTTGTTTTGTTCTAGAACTGCTTAATAAAACATGACGAGAATGGATACTCAGCAATAGTGGGAGACTTTGGTTTAGCAGAGAAAATTCCTGATCACAGGTATGTGAAGTCATCAAAATACAGTGAGTTGCAGTGCAGTTACAGGTCAGAGGTTCTCTTAAGGTGGATCACTGAGGCCATTATTGCATTCTGATACAAAATTTGAAAAAAATATCATCAGTCTTCAGCCCAGAATTGTAGGATGAATGACCAAAATTCCCAGCCTTAATTGCTGTCCATTTTGATAGATGTAGTGGTGACATATATTCTTCAAAAATGCTTCAGTGAGTAGATGATTTACTCAAGCTTTTCAACAGATCTTTTAAGTGAGTACTTGGGATTTTTGATTTACGAAAAAAACCAACAAAACCTACAACAAAAAAAACACAAAAATACTGTCTAGCATTCTGGATTAGGATGATTCTATAATGAATGTCCTCTGTTGATTCCACACGATTTTATCTTCTTTCCATTTCCATAAACAATATTTAGTGGCATTCCAGTATTATCCTCTTGAAACTCTGGGTTAGTTAAGATCCAGGTTTATAACAAAGACATACTAAAAGTACTGCCTAACAGTAGCTCACCATTTTGAGTTGCTCTCCCTAGAGTGAAATTATAATCTGTACTCATTTGAAGAATGCACAGGTGACTGTCACATGCTATTGTCACAATTGGAAATAGTCCTTTTGTCATTCCTCCATTAGGGAGCTCAAGGACAATGTTTTCATTGTTCTCTCTGTATATTGACTTGTGTATTTCCGAGTATTCTGAATGTGCTGTCAGATTTTCTCCACTGTGTGCTTCTGTGTAAAATAACTAAAAGACATTCAGCTCTTTTGACTACAAAGAAAATGATAAAAGTTGATCTTGGATGTGTACTCTTCTTAAACTGTAAATATCCTAAAACTATCTCATGAGGTCTGAAGGCTGCATTAACGTTGATGAAATACTGATCTAAAAGCTTAACAAAGTGAACATTTTAATTTCCAAGATACTAGTAAGTGCAGCCAGTGTGTATCTTGTGCATTCAAAGGTAGAATCTCCACCTTCTAAGGTGCTGGAAGCTTCAGCTGTCTTCATATGAACCAGTCACAAAATCAGGAAGCCACCACAGATGTCTTAAGATGGTCTCTTAATACATAGTTGTGAGATGCCCTGAAAACTATACATGTAGGGAAGGATACCTGCATGTCTTCCTACATGAGTGGAGGACTTGACATCTAGCCTGAAACTGGTGTCCACAAACCTATGTATAGGTGAAAGAGCTCACTCTGCTAAGAGCTTGGAAACTGAAACTATTGGACACTTGTGACCTTATAATAATAATAATTTGTTTTAGAAGTGGCCAGGCACTTAGAAACTGGAAATAAAATACCTGGAATTGATTGAAACTATATTTTGTCCATCATCTTCTCCTGCTATTGAATATTCCAGTGACTCCAGTAAGAAACCAGTGTGAAATACAGTATGTTATGGAACCCACTTGTATTGTCTTCCCTCAGGTGAAAGCTTCTGTAGATACTTCAGGTTATGAAAGGTAGTAGCTATGCCTGAGCATTTAATGAATGGTTCTTCTCTCTCTCCTTCTTTCCCTTTCCCCCATCTGTTCCGTATCTGTTTAGTGAGAAGTTACCAGTAGTGGGTTCACCCTTCTGGATGGCACCAGAAGTTCTCAGAGATGAACCTTACAATGAAAAGGTGGGTACATAATATAAATGGATTTCAGCTGCCAGGTGTTTCTCTTCAATAGCTGTATACAAGGTTTAGAATGTCCATAATATTAAAATAATCATTTTCACTTGTGACATTTCTGTACTTGGTAGCTCATTCAGACTAAATGAGAGTATGAGTTGAACAACTAATATTTTAAGTCATGGTGTGGATTCCTATACAGAAATAGAATTACCTTTACCATAATTCACTGTTATGCTTTTTACATTCTGAAACACCCCACCTGCAGAATACTGTAATGGCTTGCTGACCTAATACAAATTAATTTAACCAAGTGTCATGAGAACTGTAGTGAGGTATCTTTCTTGATCATTGAAATCTTAGTAGAAGTAAGAAGTCTATATGTAAACTCATAAAATTTTAAAAATTAAAAATCAATCAATAAATCACCATTTCTCAAGGTAAGATGCATGGGTAAAAACATTCTCCAGAGGTATTTTTAAGTTTTCCTATTTGTGGCATTGGAAAATGTTTCTTTCAGAGGAGGATCAGATCACAGTGGATTTTAGAGACAGTATTCTCAATCAAGCTCTTCTTTACCCCTAATTTTCTCTCCTAGTCTGTTTCAGCCCTATAAGTGCAGCTTATCTGTGATAACAGCCCACATCCTGTACCTTTTTTTATAGCTAGTAGTCAATCTGTTTAATTGCTGGTATTTTTAACTTGCAGGAAAGCAGTAGCTGCCTCACTAATGACTGTAATAATTACTATTTCAAACCTTTTTAAAGAGTTCCAATTGACCTAAAGTAATAGCAAAGTATCCAAATCTATAGTGCTACATTGTTCACTAGGGCATGGAAGAGTAAAGAGAAAGCAAGTCTCCTACCTCATCAGCATGAAAGGTGACATACAAGCCTGCCTGATGTGTTAAGGGATGGAGGATGCCAGCATTTGTTCTGTAGACTTGTATTTCATGTTCTCTTAAATTTTATTATGTGATGAATTCAGGTGGGTGGAAATCTGAGGAATTATGTATCTCCAGGAGTAGTGTGCTAAGTGACTGTTAAGTGTCATGGAAATTTCAATGGGTATTAATGCTGGTACACAGTCTTACTAGGTAACTCAAGCTTTGAGAAAGACACTGTTTTCTTCAGGAGCACAGAACTGTGGGAAGAGGAAAATGTAATTTTTCTTAAAACCAGCATTAAAGTTTTGGATAAGCTGTGATCATGTGTATACTAAACCTGTTTTCCTAACCACAATGCTATATAAGCTTGTCATGTTTTGGCTGTGTTTTTAATTACTCCCATATGTAAGACATCATTCTCCATTCACAGAAGGGCTTTTTTTCTAATTTTTTTTTTTACACTGCTGAATTAAGAATGGTTTGCTGTTTTTTTTTCTTAAAGCTATTATTGCTGTTTGTGCAACCAAGATACTTTACTGTGAGCACATGTTTCTTCACATGGAAAACAGAGTCACAGAACTGTCAGAGTTGGAAAGGACCTCTAGAGATCATCTGGTCCAACTCTTCCACTAAAACAGTATCCCCTAGAGCACATAACACAGGACTGCATCAAGGAAGATTTTGAATATCTCCAGAGAAGGGTACACCACAGCCACGTTGGGCAACCTATTCAGTGCTTTGTCACCCTCATAATAAAGAAGTTTTTTTTCTCATAGTTAAGTGGAACTTCTATGTTCCAGCTTGTGCCCATTGCCCCTCATCCTGTCACTGGGGACTACTGGGAAGAGCCTCGCTCCATCTTCCTTGCACCCACCCTTTAGATACTTGCAGGCATTAACAAGGTCTTTCCTCAGCCTTCTCTTCTCCAGGCTAGAGTCCCATTAGGCAGTTTCTTGGTGTTGTAAAGCTGTGGTGTTGGTTTAGTTGTTTCATGATAACCATTTGGGGTAAGGAGAAACTCAGTGACAGATAAGAACACTTGAGTTGCAGAACCATGTGGCTATTTTTTTTCTCTCTCAGGCGGATGTGTTCTCCTATGGTATAATTCTGTGTGAGATTATAGCAAGAATACAGGCAGATCCAGACTATCTCCCTCGCACAGAGGTAAGTGGTTATGTTTATAACATTGGGAGGTGGTTAAGTATGCCATGATAATGGCTGGCCTTTAGAACTTTGTCACTGCTGCCAGAGATATGATGAATAGGTATTACATTAAAAATAGCCTGTAAAAGGTTTTTATTCTTCTGTGCTGTTATTGTAAGAAGCTCCAAAGGCAGTTTAACAGAGACTTGGTCCAGCTGCAGTCCTCATGGGAGATCCTTTCTGTCCCTGACAAAGTTGAGAGCATTGTAGTGACCTTCCTTTGTAGAGGGACAGCTCATGTAGACTTCTCGCCAGACTCAGAACAAAACACTTTTGGTGCATTGTGTCTGCTAAGCAGCCCCTCCTTGTGAAAGGGGCAGGAGCTGTTACCAGCAGCTAGAATAAGCTCACCCTTAGTTTTCCACAGGCTGTGCTAAAGCACTGTGAATCAACGCTGGAATCACCTAATCAAACGAGATACCTTCTCCGTTTGCCTTTAGGTTGAATCTTGGCTGCAGGGCAGCTTTTGGCCCTCTATGGGGTATGTTCCAAATTGTCTATCTGCCTCCAGTTGTGAAAATGCAAAATTTAGTTGGTTCCTTAACTGCAGTAAATAAGAGATCATTTTGTTTCTCTGCTCTCTAGATTTTATAAAAGTGCATTTAAGGAACTGAATATTTCGTATTACCCCTCTACAATCCATTGAAAAAATAACCATTTTAATTGGTAAATTTTCATCATAGCAAAACTTCTGGGTTTATAGCAGCTTTATAATTTTCACTGTAAAAGTCACTATGGTGAAATACCATAGTGTAGGATATTGCTTCCAGATTGACACATGTAACATTTCAAGTGCAATGGGCTACTGTTGAGTCCAGTAAGAAGGATGGGCTTTTAAGTCAACTCATTCCATTAACAGGTACCTTGTATCAAGTAATCCCCGCTGGAAATGATGCATTTCAGAGTGTGCATGATGTTTTCTAAAAAAAGCTCTTGATGAGGCTGTTGAGAGATGGTGTTCATGGTTATTCCTGATAACTCCATGTGGGAACCTCCTGAAAAGAAGATGCTTTGGGTCAGATAGCAGACCTCACTGGTATCTCTGTGCTGTGTTTCTGTTTGTGCAGAATTTTGGATTAGATTATGATGCCTTCCAGCACATGGTGGGAGACTGTCCCCCTGGCTTCCTCCAGCTGGCCTTCAACTGCTGTAATGTGAGTAACTTACTTGAAGGGGAGAGGCCTAAACTTGAGTTCTCTCTGGCTTTTAAAGATACAGCTTAAAACTTTTACAGAAGTGACTTGCAGAGCCTCCCTTTAAAAGCAGCATACATTCTGATAACCCAGGAAGTCCCTTGTAGTTCTTATAACTATTCCCTTCCCCTTGCAAAAAAGGTATATCTTGTGTTCTTCTAATTCTGTGTTCTGTCATGCTGAAAAAACAGGTCTGGCACACTGAACAGCTTCTTACAGGCTGCTCAGGCTGATCATAACCACTTGCATGTTATTGACACTGACTGGCCCTTAGACCAACAAAATCCAGTTCACTTTACTGAGCTGTAAAGAAAGAATTCTTAGTTGTTCTCACAAACAGAAGGGACAAACAAATCAAGAGCAGGCACTAAAGTACTTTAATGTTTCTATACTTTAGAAGGTATACTTTAGACACTTAATTTTCTATACTAAAATGTTCCTGTACTACCTTTTGGAAAGCAGAGTAAATCTTCACATCCCTAGGCTGTGTTCAAAAAAATAAACTTGGACTTGAATGATTTAATATCAGTAATGCTGTGGCAGTCAGGCTTTGGAATAATGGAGTCAATTTTCTGCCAGTTGTTAAATTGTGATAGTTAGTGCTGGATATACCTTCATGGTTCTCCCATGTGAAAATTTCAAGAGAGTAGATCTCTTTTGTAGGTTATCCCATAACAGAGATTGCTGATACCTTTGTACAGTAAACTGGTTTATATATATTATAAGAACTGGAGATTCCATGAAAATCAGCTGAAGTAGCAAGTGTCCAATTTGCACAACTTAAGTTGAGGCAACTTCTAAAAATTTTATTGCATAAAGCTTTGCCTGAACTCTACAATGAAGCTATGCTGGAGCCAATACCAGCACTATGTCCAAGGTAGTGTTTGTAAGAAAAGTCTCAGAACAGGCTTTCTATCCCTGCTTGTTACTAATTTTTCAGGCTTTGTTTTCATGTCAACATTGCTGCTGAAAGGAGCTGTCTCATCTCTTCATGCTCTTCATGTTTATTTTTGCTCTGTTCTATCTTTGTGTTAATATACACGCTCACTCAAGAACAGAGCAGTATAAAAGGTGAGGCTGTGAGTAGGTGTGGGGGTGATGGCTGCTCTTAACACAAGATAGTGTAAAATAATTCTAAATATGTTTGTGGACTCTGGACATGCTACTTCACTTCTCTGATTTCACCTTAGACCAGTGGAGCTAGCTTCACCAGGATAGTGGTACATCTGACTCATGTTAATGAAGTGTTTTGACTACATAAACACTAAAGGGTTTGGCTAGAGCTAGGATCTGACTTTGGAAATCTCAACTCCCACCTGTAGACTCCATAAATTGTATTAAATACAAAGATGTGGTCTGTGATTCGAAGCATTTTTTCAGTCCCTGTGAAATTTGGTGTAAAACCAAAACTACTCATGAAGAAAGGGGAAGTGGCTGATCTTATTTTCTTATGTAAGAATTTGGTGTGTCCAAAGAAGAAGCATTTTCTCCTACTGATTATTGTCAAATGCTGTTTCCTGTATAATAAATGTCCCTTTCCTGAACTGAAATTGGAAATTACTGTCTTGTGATCAGACTACTAATATGCTGATTTCCTTGTGGGGCATGGTGTAATTCACTTACCACTTACCTAGTAAAAGGAAAAACGTGGTGAACAGATACAAGTTTCTTATCTTCCAAAGCATGCTGTGCTTCAATAACAGGTGATCTGTGTGATAATTTGCTTTTAGACATGGTTGTTTATATAGCTCTTTTATTATTTAATAGGTCAACAAGCAGTGTAAACTGGCTCAGCTGATTAGCTGAGCTAATGTGCAAAGCCCTGGGGTTATCTGCAGCCAGGAAATGTGTTATAGGACAACCTGAGAACACCAGTAAAAACTGTCATGTATGAGGAGTGGATTAAAAATTCTTTAATTTACTGTTATGAAGTGTGGGGTTCTTTTTAAATTAGTACATGCAAGGAAGGGTAAAACTAACAGCTCCCCAACAGGTATAAACCTACTTGTGCAAGTACTTACAAACAGTCATGTATGATGATACAAAAAGCTTAACCAGCATGAGCTGAGCTGTGGGCAGCTCTTGAGAGGGGGAGAACCTTCTATTCCACTTGCGCAGAATCTGAACTGCTCAGGGGTGAAAGAGGAAAATGTTGTTCTGTCACTTTCTCTTATCTTGGATCTTCCCTAGTACAAATTAGAATAGCCAAAGAGCATTTCTTATTTCTGTAGCTTGCAACAGCTCTCTCTCTCCCAAATTAGTAAACTTGTTGAAGTGTGTGCTTTAGTGCTGCCCCTGCTCTACTCTGTCAGTGAAATAGGAAAAGCAGAAAACAATGTTTTCATATGCCAGGATATTCCAATTACTGCATTATAACAACGTTCTTGCTGTTCTGTAGCTCTTCAAATGTAATTTATTTCTGTGTTTTGTTTTTTTGTTTGTTTGTTTTTCTGTTAGTTTTTTAATTTCATTTTTTATTACTATACATATGAATTTTTAGCCCTTTACCCTACATTGCTAGAAGCTGTTCTAGCAAAGCTGATCATACCAGTTCTCTTTAGAATGATCCATCTTGCAGGACCTGCAAGGCAGTATTTGGGAGGTCTTTGGATATTTTTGTTTACAAAGCACCACTGTTCCCTTTGTACTAGAGGTGAGATCTGTCTGGGCTTGTCTACTCTGAAAAAAGCCTCTTCTGGGCTGGAAACAGGAATCAGGTCAAGCAGAATCTTTAATAGTATAATGAAGTTAACTTTCATCTGCTGAATTAGACATTGCTACCTACAGTAGTTTAAACTTGGAGCATATATACAGGGTCAGTGTTCAAAATTATGAAATGTCTTCTAAATTGCTACTTCACTTAAGCTGCTTGCCCTTTAGTACAATTTTAATGTTGGACTTTGTTTAGAGATCTGTTTCTACTAGAGTCTGTATTTTACTTGGGCAAAGATGCATTTTTTTTTCTGTTGCATTACTGTGTCAAACTATACAATCAATCTTGCTTCCTCACAAGGCAGTCCAATACACTGAGTAGTAAGGCTAATTAACAGATGGAAAGATAAAACATTTTAAGCTTTAAAAATCTGTAATGTCATTTAAGTGGTTTTTAATTAAAGCCACAAGGAGATGATAGAATAATTACAGACTTTTAAAGAATGACATAGCCTAATTGCTCTGTTTCATTCTTATTGCTTCAGGCATGTTTTGAAATAACCTTGATATATAATCTCTGACTGATAGCTGGAGTCCAGAAAGAAATCCTTGAACTATGAAAGCTGTTTAAAGTAAAGCCCTCTTTAAGGCCCTGAATTTAACAGCTTCCCACCTCTTCAATTTAAAATGTGTCCTCTCATAGAATGTTTACAACTTTATCAATAAATGTGAGGTACACTAGACATAAATATAGGGACAGAATACTACTTTCCCCCTGCTTTATTTAGGTTTTTTGCAATGACAGCACACTTCTTACAGCAGCCTTGAACTTTATCAGTTCTTTCAGACTGATTCTCTGTCCACTGCCTAAATAGAATGTCACAGAGGATGAACCCACATGGTTTTACTTGATTTGTGTTCATTCACAGATGGATCCAAAGTTGCGTCCTTCATTTGCTGATATTGTCAAAACACTGGAGGAGATTTTAAACCGCCTGAGAAGTGAAGACTCAGAGAGGGAAAGGAAGTTTTTGAACCTTGACAACAGTGAAAGAAAACCCAAAGGTAAGTGTCTGTATTGTACAAACATTTCTGCAAGCTAACACTTAATATTTTAAAGACTGGGATTTCAGCTTTATATTGTATTATTTACAGATTAAGAATTATTTTACTGAGAGCCTGAATTATTCTGGAACAATGCTATCTACTCTACAATGCAGAGTAGCTTTTGGGAAAGAACATCTAACTGTTTTTGAAGTGCCTTGAAAGATTTTGCCCAGAGTTCATTTGGAAATGGTTTTCTAAGTTGCTAGCAGTATAAGAAAATCCATAAACTTTTGCTTTGTCTCTGCCATACTTAATGCAAATACATAATTTCTCTGCTGTATGTTATGTGTAGCACTTAAAAGCTTCTTAAATTCCTTTAGGAGGAAGAGCAGAGAAAATGTAAGAGTATTATCTGAAATCAGACGGGAAAAGATGAATTGAAAACGCTGGCCTTGTAGTGCTTTATCTAAAGCTGTATAGTGCCACCTGGTGTGGGGAGAAAACTGCAAGCAGTGCTTGTAGGCTGGGGCATGTTCTGATTGGGTATCTTATGTTGGTAGACTTCGGGCACTGGAAACTTAGAGTACAGTAAAAATAGTTTCTCATATTGCATGTGTATATATAAATACACAATATATACATACATATCTATCTGTAATGTGGTTACAGGTTGAAGTAAGTTCTGTATTGCAAACCACATGGAGTTCTCCCACACCTGGAAAGCATCTAAAAGAGGTGTGACTTAAAAAGGAAAATTTGTTTGTTCGTTTGTTTTTTTTCTTTTTTGGTTGGTGGGTTTACTGTTGTTATGGGTTTTTTTCTTTCATTTTCCTGGCATTCTCCCTTTGGAGTACATGTCAGATGTGCATCTTGCAGAAGTGCTACATGCTGTTCCTGTATAGTCTTTCCTAGATGGAGTAACTACTGTCTAAACTGTGGGAATATTTAAAGGGAAAAGTGGAAATCCATATGTACTTATTCTGGAAATGGAAATATCACTTCTTTATACCTGTTACTATTCTACCACAGCTCTTCAGAGCCAACTTGAGAGCCAGTGGCAGATGCACATTCCATACACTCAAGGAGTTACCATCTTTTCCTAAAACAACTAGAGTTTTCCAGCCCTGTTCTTGTGATACAGTTTTTGTTTATGAATATGTGTATGTGCAAATATACCCACACTGTGCAATTTTTCAACAACTATTTATTTGAGTAAAATTCTCTCATAATTTTTATATTGGATAAGGTACTGGATGAAGGCTGGGATGGAATGATTTAAAATGTTCATGGTATCAAGAGGGCATTTGCTTTGGTTTTGACTTCACCTATTATGGTGAAAAAATCCCAAATGCTTTGGTAACTGTTTTGTACTTGCTCTCTTTTATGGTTATTACCATTGAGAACTCTTGGGCCACCTCTGCTGGAAGCAGAACATGCAACTTGTTCTTCTCCAAGAGCATCCTGTGCCATCTCTGCTGTGTTAGTATACAGGCAACGAGGAGGTTTGGAAAGACCCTAAAATACAGGGTTTGGATAGAGGAGGGAAAGGACTTGATTCCTTCCTTATTTAACCACAGTTGTTTCCTTTGTTTTTTCTGAAGAAAATATTGTCTTACCAAATTAGCATCCCCCATAAAGTGGGCAGCAAATTTAATCATAAAATGATAAAGAAGCAATCTGGGGTTCATGATCTTATTAGGGAAGTAAGATGGCAGTAACTGAATTTGCATTTCCTCAAGTCTTCAAGGTGACTTTTAAATAACCTGAGGCATAAGTAAAGAGGATAGAATACTTTAATTGTAGTTTTCACTGCCTTACATTGAAAAGGCTCTGTGGGCAGGGCTGTCAAATGTCCACATTTGAAACCAGTAATACACCGAGAAGAGAATGGTGTCCTTGTAACCTGTACGGAATGTGCAAAGGTGCTTACGGAACACACTTTGGAACAACAGAAACACAGCTTTTTCTTTACAGTTGTCATGAAGGCTCTGTGAGTGAGCAGACATGCAGGCATATAGCTCCTTTAAGCTAAGAGTGTTTCTTTTTTTCTGCTCAGGATCAATTGAAAAAGGACCAGGAGTGAAACGTCTGAGTTCCCTGGATGATAAGATCCCACCCAAGTCACCTCGGCCGCGTCGGAATATCTGGTTGTCCCGCAGCCAGTCAGATATCTTCTCCCGCAAGCCTTCCAGGAAGATAAATGTGCAGGACCCTTATTACACACCAAACAAAGGCTTAGGCCGGAAAGTTAATCCCTTCAGTGCCCGGGAGGACCTCAAGGGTGGGAAGGTCAAATTCTTTGACATGCCAAGCAAGTCTGTGATCTCCCTCGTGTTTGACTTGCATTCTCCAGAGGCAGGTGGAGGCCTAAAAGCCAGCCAGCCCCAGTTCCGGCAGGCGTATAGCACAGACTGGCAAGAATTTTCCCTCCTACCTGGGAGGAGATGCAGATCACTTCCACTCTCTCCTGAACTGCCACACAAGGAATATGGCCTGTTTGGGGGACTGTCTTCAACTGTCAGCAGGTGTGACCCAACCCAGCTAGGCGCAGAGGTTCGGCAAAAACTCCTGAGTAGCAGTAAATATGGTGTGTCAGAGATTCCCCCCTTTCAAGCCAAGCCTCACAGGCCAGGATTTTTTCCTGCACCAGGACAAGAAGAGGATATGGACTGTTCAGATGGGCCAGTGGCCCAGGAGGAAAATGGGTTTTGCCCTGTTGAAAACACATGTGGAAATCCAACATGTAACCATCCATTAGTGCTGGCCAGGCCTGAGCCACTGTCTTACAAAAAGCTCCCAGCTGAGAATTCAGTGAACTCTGAGGGACATGGCTCTTCAGAAGTGTTTGTGGGTTGTCTCCCTTCTGAAGAGATGGAAGTGGAAGATGGCCTACTGAAAAATACTCTACTAGAGTCTACAAAGCCTCTGTTCAGTATTAGTCCTTCCACTGAGCTCAAGAGAGAGGCATGGCCCTTCAGGGAGCAGGATGGGGACAGTCCTACCCCATTGTCTCAGACCTCCTCCAACATCTCAGCAAGTGGCAGCACACACTCAACTTCTGACATATGAAGAGAGGGCTCAAACTGAATGTGTCCTTGAGGGAACAGTTGTTCCCCATGACTTAAACTCTGTTTTTCTATAGTGCTGAGCTTCACATTTGAAAGAGACTCAGCACATAGTTAGAAACTGGCTGTCAAAAAGATAGCTGCAGACAGTGTCTGAAGAGACTGATTATTTTAACTTTATTTCAAACTGTGCTTATTCCCTTCCCTGATTTGCATTAGGAGGGGGAACTACTCCAGCCAGAGTGGCCATGTGGGCCTCTCAGTCCTTCCAAGAGGCAGCAGCCAGAGCAGGCACCATATAAACAGTTTGACCTGGATTCTAACATGGAGCATTTCAAGGCCTTAAGCTCCATGTTGGGTAGAAAGAGTGACCCGTAGGTTTTCCCTCTTCCTCTGACTGATCAGCTGCTCTCAACCACTGCAGATTTTACATTAACATTCTGCAGCAGTGTACGTGAGTCAGAGCTTCTGTTTTAGCAAGGGACAGAGATTTTTCAGAGCTATGTTGAGAATACAGGAATGCTCTTTGGTTCCAAAGCTGCTATGAGTGCTGTTGCAGCATTAAATAAGCTCTTTTATCAAAAGCAGCAAAAAACAAAGCCCCTCATGCTGGTGGCACTCTGCAGGCTGAATCACATGATGAGTATTTTGTGCTTAACAAGGAGAATCTGTTCCCTTGTGTTTCATTTTGGCTTGGGATTTGGTAATTATGTGTAATACATTAAGTCAGGAAAGCTGGATGTGGTAAGCACTGCTCTCCTCCTTGCACAGCTCTGCATGTTCCTCAACCCAGATGTAGAGGAAGATTTGCCCAGGGCACAGAAGGGGAAGCCATATTCCAGGCATTGTCATTTCTGGGCTTCTATAGAAATTGCCATTGAAATTACCAATTGTACTGTGCTTTTGGGGAGTGTGGGCTGTTATCTCTGAAGGGCTGAATGAACATCATGACCTGTTTCTGCAGAATACTTAGTTATATACAGTATCTAGATCACAGCTGACTAGTACCACTAAGCTAGAAGGGTCACATTCACCTCCCTCTCTGGTACGACATCTTATCTCATTGATATCACTTCAGTAACCATGGCTGCTTATTTAAAACCAGGCTGTCTGACAGAGGACAGGAGTGCCCAGGGGAAGTTGCAGCAGTGTTGCAGCCACTCAAGGTTTCTTGGAGGAGGACAGACAGTAGACTAACAGAAAGACTTTAAATTGTCAAACTGAAGAAAATTAGCTTGTCCCAAATTAACACTTTTTTCTTTTACAGAAAGAAGCTATTGTCTTCATTGGCTTCTTTAGACAGTGAATAGCAGAATTTCGCCCAGGTAGCCTGTTACACTCTCTTGCTGCTCTCTTTTAAGGATGGAAAATGTAAGCTAGTCCTTGACAGAAGCAAGACTATTCCTACTCTTTTCCTATCTCAAAGCATAAAGGAGAAAGCCTTAGTTCTTTCTTGGCTGAGATGCTTCTTTCCAGAGGTGTATGTCACTATTCTGAGTTATAATTATTACTTCATCTTGTGAAATACGTGCTAACCTCAGCAGCAGTTATCCTTTTGCAATGGTTGAGATGAATTAACTGAGAAACCAGTGTTGCTGAGGTACTTAGCACAGCCCGTGACAGATTAGGCAGCTGTTAGCAATTTGAAAGAGAAAATGCCTGTCCTGCCCAAGATCAGCCCTTGTGGCCCACACCTCTCTGCCACTCAGAGATGCTGGTCTGTAGAGCAGTCTGTCTTGAGTATCTTGTTTGCAGGGCTGGGGGCTGCAGGGTGCAGAGGAGCTCGTATGGCCAGTGCTGTGTGTGTGATTTCCTCTGGGGACAGGCAAACAGCTGAACTCAGTGGCCAGGTAGTTGCCTGCCTGGTGTCTGCTTTTTTTTTTTGCTTTTTTTTTTTTTTTTTTTCCATTTTTAATTTTTTTTTAATCTTTTATACAATTGTAATATTTTGGGAGGAAGACCAGCAGCACCAGCATCTGTTGTCACAAGATGCATTTAGGTGTGTGACTTCAGACAAAAAGCAATAATCAGGAGTTTACTTCTGGATCACCAGGCTGTGAGGAAGCTGCCCAGCATCCAGCAACTGCCTGCAGCTTCACCAGAGAGCACATGCACACCACTGGCTTCTCTCATGAGCCCTGCTTGTCATGAACAAGCCTGCTGCTCTCTCTGACACTGATTGCAAAGCCTGTGCAGTCAGGCTTGGGGTACCTGTGTGGCACCCATCACAGTGACCTCATCTGTTTTCTTACAGCACTGTCTCTTAATGCTTCCCTACCCTCAATAGCTCTCTTAGAAAGCAGCATGGCTACAATTTTGTTTTAAGTATACACTCTGAGCACAACCATCTGACATGCACAGGGCCCATCTATCAACTTTGCTAGCTCTGTACTGAGGTGGAGACATCAGAATGAGAAATGCTAAGGGACAGTGGCTCAGGCCTTTCCTGGATTCATGATCAGCCTGGGAAAAGGGGTGTGTGTATGAAACTGGAGTAAAGGCCATTTTAAACCAGCTAACGTGCTTGCTTAAAACCCAGTGTTTCCAAGGGTCTGGATGCAGTTGGGACTCACTACACATCCGGTTGTGTGAAGCTGAATCTAGGTTGCACCTGGTATATACTCCTGTTTTCTGCCCACCTGAGGGTGCTTTTCTACTGGGGGCCATTTTCTGACAGCTACTGATGAACATGAATGCAAATGTGTGGTCAGCAAACTTCTTGTTTTATAGTGATGTGACAAAAATTTTATTGTGATTGGATTTTATCATGATTTTTGACTTTCTTATAGGAGCAGTTCTTGCTCTTTTAAAACACTTTCTACACACTGCTAGGTTCCCTTGAAGAGATCAGAGATGTTTTTAATTCACTTTAAATCCTTCTATGTTGAATTCATTTAAATGTCTGTTATAAGCTATTTTTGTTGTGGTTGCAGGTTGATAAAATGCAAGAGAATGCATGTGAATTGCTGCCCCTCAGAAGCAGTGCATAAAGGGGCTATAGTAGACTTATACGTGTTGGGAGAAGCATTGATGTACTATGTGTAACAGAACATTGGTATTTTTTGCCAGTACAACTAAAGACACTTGAATAATTCCTGTTTGCACTTAATGCTATTGTTTATATTGCATGTCACTACATTTCTATGCAAAACAAATAACCTTTTTTTGGGGAGGAGGGGCAGCCCGATATTTGATTAAGTATAAAGATCTTTGCAAGATGATCTATTTTCATATTTATGAAGGAGTTTTACGTCTTAATATTTTGCAGTCTGTAAATAGCTCAACGTGTAATTAAAGGCTTAGGAAGAAGTTTGTAGCCTGTGTATAATAGTAAGTTAACACTGCCAGAAAAAAAAAATCTTTGCAAAACAACTTTTCTAATATTGTGGGTATTTATGAATATGTAAAGAAAGCACGTCTTGTTTTTATGTTGATTGACCTTCTGACTTTTTTTGAACTATAGAAATGGTGTATGTTTTATTGGAACTGCAATAAGAAGTAACCAAAGATGAATCCAGTTAAATATTTTCATAATTTTTTCTTGGTCAGGTTTTGTAAACTTTCCCAACTTGCTTTCAAAATAAAAATAAAATCAAGACCTGAGTCTTGTGATTAAAAGGACAACTCTAGGTTTAAAAAGATGGCTCATGCTTATTTAAGCTATGGATGGCATTAGTATCTGGTTTGAGATATTCACTATTACTCAGTGCTGAATTATAAACGAGGAGAACTGTCATCCTTATTCAGTATTATTTCTCTTCTGCATCTCACCGAAGTGTCACATGATTCAATCCTCAAGGATTTAAAATACTCAAGGACTTTCTGCTCTGCCTCATAGCACTCTGAAAAGTAGGCAGTGACTTGTGACTGACAAGATGGGTTTTGATGGCACTCAGCCTGCAGGGAGCTGCCCACTGTGGCTGCTCTCTAGCAGCCCTACAGAACAGCTTCAGTTTAAGAGGAAGCAGTGTGGTTTAGGGGGAACACATCTGGCTTTAAGTCCCAGTGCATTGCTCCTTAACTAGAAGTTTGAAGCTGTGCTGTTTCTTGGTGCTGCATGCAGTTGCCCTCCTCAAGAATCAGGGGGCTCATTTGGAGGAGATTTCTCTTCTCTCTTGTAAGGTCTTTTGTGTTATGTAAGCAAGATCAAGGTAAAGTACAAATATGAAGTGGGATATTTCTCCCATGTGCATGTTCTAAACCAACCATGGTAAGTTTCCCTTTTTGTTTGTCTGGGTTTTGAGTGTTTTTAAAAAAGAAATTACTTTTTTTTTTCTTCCTTAAAATGCAGGAAATAATTATGGGGGCTGTAGGGAACTACCCTACCAGCAGTGACTGGAAGCAATAACTCTTGACTAAACATACATAAAAATGTGTGTGTTGCCTGGGGAGCTAGCCAGCTTGTTGAAGCTTTTGGATGCATTTTTGTAGGTAAGTTTTGAGCCTTAGCACATGTTTGTTTTGAAAATGTTTGTCCCACCCTAAGCCATTAGGTCAAGTTGCAGCAGGCAGTAAGGCTGCAGATGCAGTAAGGATAAAGCTGAGACCTGGGAGCAGTCTGGGGCTCTAACGTGCTAAAACACTGAAGTGGGAATCTCTGACCTCTGTCTCCTCTTGTTATCAAGTGATTACCACCCTCTGCATGCCAAAGTAGCTAGCACATGGTCTTTCCAGAAAGGCAACCCTAGGCTGTTTTTTCAAACCTCATTTTATGAGTATAGAGCACTCACCTGAAACTTGCAGAGCTGGGTGCAGTTGGAGAGGTGCATTTTCCCCCTTCCTCTCCAACCTCAACCCTGCCTGCACAGAAGGAACAACAGAAGGAACTTAAATTGAGAGCAATTTAATCTGTCAGAAGTGAAAACCAAAAACAAGTAAGAAACCTGCTCCCCTTCTAGTCAGTTCTTGATGGAATGAAGAACATTAAAACTTGAGGGGGGTGGTGAAAAAAACTGCCTTTCAGGAAGGAGTCCTCTAGTTCTATCCACTGGCCCAGGCCAACTTCATCTTCTGGCTGTGAGCTTTGGAAGATTTAGAAAACAAGCTCTTCACTATCTGAAGTGGCACTGATTTCCCACTGAGGTACAGTTTATTGTGGCAGTCTGGCAACCAGGGCCCTGTGCCAGTGTCTGTGTTTTTTCCTTTTTTGAGCATCCAGACATAAGCCATGATGTAGCCAGTCATGAATGCGTCAAAGCCAGCTCGGTGTGTGCCCCCCTGTGAGGGTGGGCCGTGGCTCTCCTTTTCCTTTCCTGCAGCACATGCTGCATCAGTCTCTGGGAGGCTTCTAGCAGGAACCTCTGACTTTCCCTCCACTTGATCACTGTCAGAGGCATTACCCCTGGCTGAAGGGCTCATAGCTGCTTCTGTGTGGGCAGCAATTCCTTCCATGCTCTCCAGATTCTCTTCCTGCTGTGCAGTGGTGTCTGAGCCGACCTCTGGTTCCATATCCATGGAGTTCTTCTCCCGTGACCTGCCCTCACTGCTGGGTATGATCCCTGCCAGCTCTGTAGCAGCTGCAGGCTTGTAGCAGCTCTGTTTTCGTGGTGGTCCCTCCTCCCCATTCTGAGCTGTCTCCATCTCTTTCCCTGAGTTTTCCTGTTCAAGTGCTTTCGTAGCCTCTTCTGTGTTCTTCCGACGTTTCCATTTGTGTTTCCGTTTCTTCCGCTTTTCCTCCCAATGCTTGTCATCCTCATCAATTATAAGGTCAATGTTATGAGACTGTGGACACTTCACCCCTTTTGGACACCAGCCATAGGCCTAGGGAGGAAGAAAGAAGTCTGTAGCCACCAGCCTCCTGGTTTAGCAGTTTTTCACCATAACATGGACCAGAGCTAATTACTGCCCTCAGATGAAGGCTTTGTTGAGGCTGTGCTGGGAGCACTGTGTCCCCTTACAGCTCCACAACACTCAAGAAAGGCACTGACCAGCTGTGAGCACAGCAGGGGACTGTTGAGACACAGCATACAATGTATGAGGAGAGGTCAAGGAAAGTGGGTTTGGAGAGGACAAGGCTAAAGGTATGGGGATATCTCAAGTTGCTCCTTATCTCTGCAGATACCTAAAGCAGTGGTTCTCAGAAAGATGGAGATGAACCCTGAGGTGAGCAGGGGGAATGAAATGGTGACAAGTCAGGGGAAATTCTGACTAGATACAGAGGAAAACATTTTCCACTATGAGTGGTCACACTATGGAATGGTGGCTTGGGGGAAGTTGTAATCTCTGTCCTTAAGAGATTTTCAAAATTCGCCAAACAAGGCAGCTCTAAGCAACACTGAGTTGGGTGGTTGGATGAGAAACCTCAGAGGTTTCCCTGACCCATGCTGGTTGTTCTGTGACAGTAATGTGCAACATCTGGAAAAGCTCCTTTCCTCCCTGAAGCATCTGAAACCAGTTATTATCTGATCAGAAGGGCTCTTTGTTTACTCCTGCAGCAGCACCAGGACCTGAAATGTTGTGAATCACACTGTACCACAGTCCCAGAAGCTGCAAACAAGTAATGGGTTTTTTCTATACCTAATCAGGATATGGGGGAGGGAAGAGGCAGCATTTCTTGCTCAGAGAACAAGATAGAAGTAACAGACAACTAATATAGAACTTACAGCAAGGACAACACAAATAATTTAGAACTTTTAGCCTCCCAAGACAGCAATGGGTACTGCATCTCATACCATCCCCCTAGTTAGGGCCATATAATCTCTTTCTGTATCTCCATGTCTAATGTAACCTGTGGAATTCACCACCTCCAAACAGAATATGCTGTTGGCCTTACTGTCAGAAAAGGAGGCTCCAAGGTGACCTTATAGCAACCTTCCAATATCTGAAGGGGGCCTACAAGAAAGCTGGGGTAGGGCTTTTTACACAGGTGTGTAGTGAGAGCTGAAGGGGAAATGGTTTCAAACTTGGAGACAGGAGATTTAGGTTAGACATTAGGAAGAAATTTAATTTCAGGGTGGTGAGACACTGGAAGAGGTTGCCCAAGGAAGTCGGGGCTGCTCTCTCTCTGAAGTATTCAGGGCCAGGTTGGATGGGGCCCTGAGCAACCTGGTCTAGTGGGAGGTGTCCCTGCCCATGCAGGGGGGTTGGAACCAGATGATCTTTACAGTCCCTTCCAACCGTAGCCATTCTATGATTCTAAAATCCCCCTTGTACTGTAAGAAGCAAGCAAGAGGAAGCTCCCAAGTGGTCTCTTACCACTTCCTTCTCTGGATTCATGTCACTTACCGAAAATTTCTCACAGACAGGCACCTTATTTTCCCCTTCCACACTGTGACTTTCTTGTTCCAGGGAGCAGTGCCGATAGTCGATGTAACAGGACACGTTGGCAGGGTAGTTGCAGAACTCAATGGTGAGGTGCTGGCTGCTGGAGTCCTTCAGCTTCAAGTTCTCTCGCTTGCTGGAACAAGAGTACAGACACTGAGGTTAATTTACTGAAGGTACCATGGTGTGGAGCTGGTGCAAATATGCTGCTCTCCACCAAGTCTCAATTGCACCAGTTTCCTGCTCTTGAGCTCTATCCAGCTCAGCAGCCTGCTGGAAGGAAATTCAGTCTTGGGAGAACAACTTTAGTAAGTAGTTGCTTCTGTGCCGACTTACAGGTTGGTTTCTCTTATGTTAACAGGGACAACAGTGTCTCTGGTTAACAATGGGAGAAGGATACATATAGCTGGGTTTTATATATTAAGGCTGTTATGTCTTAGTCCTCATAATATTAATGGAATGCCCCAAATGAAATGCCCCAAAATGAGGTTATAGAGCATCCAGCAGCCACCACCCAGACAGATCAGACCTTAAGACAGTAAGGAAACGTCTTCCATCTTGTGAGAAAATAAGTGTTTTGTCCCAACAGCTGGCTAAAAAACCCCAAACTTTTGGAAGGCTCCATGTAACTAGAACTGTGGATTAAAACATGTAAGAGGTTGGTTTAAAAACTATTTTCATCCTGTCAAAACAAAGCATTCTCATGTTTGAGGAATGCCATCTTGAATGTTTTCAGACCTGTCAAAATGGCATTTCCTGATATAAACCAGTCACTAAAAATACCATTTCTTCTCTGCACAGAGTGTGACTCCAGTTTCATGGAGACTCAAGGGGCTGTACTGCCAGGACCTTGTTTAGATTGTGTGGGGAGTGCAGAATGAGGAGCCAAAGTGACACATGAAGCCAGCAGACATCTCAGCTTCTAACGTATGTGTGCCTGGAAGATATCCACAAGGAGCCAGGGCAGAGAGCAAGACAGGACACCCTGGAGCATGAGCACAACCTTTGCTTGGAAGGAAAGTAATGGGAGTTGTGGCTGTCCACAAGTGTCACCTGCAGGATGTGTGACAAAGCTGGTCAGTATCAGGGAGGAACAGGGAGCACCCACCCTTTAACTGCACCATCCTTTACAAAACTAAGTTGTAACTTGCTGGTTTTGCTTGCTCTCCAGCTGAGTTTTAAGGGTCTCTCTCCTGCTGGGGTTCCTGCCATGGCCTTGTGGCTCTGCTGGACCAGGGCCATGCAGCAAATCAGTTATTTTTCAGTTAGATCAGGTCACTCTCAGATCAAAACTGCTGCCAGCCAAAGACTGAAATATTCTTTCAGCAGCTGCCCACTGCACAGATATGTAGTACTACAAACGCACCTTTATGCACTCAGCAGCTAAAAATAGAATGTGTGGCAGAGAGACCTGAAAAGCATCTTTCTTCACTCATCAAAATACTACAAAGATCCATTCCCCTTGCCTAAAAAAACCCAAAACACTGATGCCAACTCTGCCTTTTTTCCTGTAAACTTTAAATACCAGCGTGCTGCTTACCACTTCTTGTAAGCATACTCCAGGTAGGATGCTACAAAGCGAGTCTCAAACTCTGAAGCGTATTTGGTGTCATAAATTCCTGCTGGAAACATTTCCGAGAGGTCAGCTGTGAAAGTGCCAAGGTTGTCTGGGAGGTGAGCATAGAAGCACTGGTAGAGAAAGACCAGATCGATCAGGCCATTATGGAGGATGAGTGGCTTCTTTGCTCGTATAAGCTCCAGAAAAAAAGTCCGAACACTCCGGCTCTGGTTCTCATTGCCCTGCAAGAAGAAGGATTAATCACCAAGCCTCGACTTCCCATCATCCTGAGAAGTCCTCAGTGTCTGCTGTAGCACAGCACTGCCCCCAGCTCAGACTTGCTCTGAGCAAACAGATGCCAAAATATTTTCAAAAGTGAATGCAACAAGGGGTATAAACCAGCAGGGGGGTGACAGGGATGATGCTGCACTCCAGACCCCAGCATGAGCCTGTGCCCCTCAACATCTGTGTGAGAGAGACACCAGGACCATGGGAAGCCAGGAACCGCCACAGAGGCCCGGAGCAGGAGCAGCTGAGGTGTCTGAGGGTGAGTGAGTTCTTTTATACCTTGTCGTTGCCCTTGTGGTAGGGGATCCCCTGGGAGTACTGCTTGTTGAAGTCAAAGCCGTGCTGCACCAGGAACTGCACCGACTGGGGCTCCACCACGTAATCCTCGGTGCAGAGGAGTGTCAGGTTGTAGATCTGGCACAGGTAGGTGTGCTCGGACTGCGGGGGGAGAGTGGGCAGAGCGTCACGGGGCACCCACTAACGGGAGCTGCCGAAAGAGCCGGCGGCGAATCCACGGGGCACGGATCTGCTGCCTCCCAGTGGAGTCCCGGTACTCCCTAGGAAGGCGGGAACAAGAGGGAACCGCGACCCGGTGACCCCGGCACGTACCTGCTCTGGGAGCTGCTTGAAACAGGCGACGCCGAGGGACAGGACCGAGCGGGTCCGGGCCGCGCTGCAGACGGCCTTGTACCGCTCTTCGATGCACCTGGGCGGCAGAACAACGGGAGCTGACGGCTCCAGTCCCGCCCAGTCACACCGCCCACCCCAGGGACCGGGCAACCGGTACCGGCGGGACGGGCTCCGGAGCACTCGCAGCCGGTAAGTCCGGCTGAGCCACCTCCACCCCCCGCCCGACCCCGCACGGCACTCACGGGCTCAGCAGCGACTTCCTGGCGCCGAGGCCGCTCAGCTCCTGCGGAGAGACACCGTCAGCGGGCCCGGCCGCCCCGCCGCTCGCCGCCGTTGCCGCCGCCCCCCGCCCCGCCTCACCGTGTCCACAGCCACGAAGGTTGCGGAGCGCAGCGCCAGCAGCATGGAGGGCCACAGCTCCGCGAAGTTGTCGCTCTGCACGTCCACCACCGGCACCGGCCGCGCCATGGCCGACCCCGCCGCTAACGGGGCCTCCGCTCACGGGGCTGCCCTGCGGCTGCCCGCTGCCACTGAGAGCCCCGCCCGCCCCCGCGCCCGGCGCCGATGGTTCCCGCGGGCGTTCTGTCTCCTGTAACCGCCAGAAGCATTTTTTTTCCTTTTCCAGAAACCCGCTTTCCTCTGGAACTTGGTTTTTAACTGAAGGGGCATTTAGCTCCGGCACCCCTTGAGGTCCTTCCAGCACGACAGGCGGGACAAGGGGCAGAGACAGCGCTGATTGGCTTAGACGCGCCTGCAGGCCCCGCCCCCTCCCGGAACGCCAGCGCCTCCACCTCGCTCCGATTGGCTCACGTGAGGAAGGTGGGCGGAGCCTCCCCGAGGGGCGGGGCGCGGGGAGGGAAACATTTTCCCGGGAAAGTCTCAGCCGGCCCCGGCCCCGCCATGAGGCAGCTGCGGGCGGCGGCTGCCCGGGGCCTTCGGAGGGGCGGCGGGAGGTCGGTTCCAGCGGGGCAGAGCAGGAAGGGCGCGTCGCTCCATCGAGGTGGCCGGTAGTGGGAAGGCTGGGTCGGGGTGGGGGGCAGAGGGGTACCGGAGAGGCACCGGAGAGCTGCCGGTGCTTGCTGTAGCCTCGAAAGGCTCGGTGCTTGCCCGTCCGGCATCGGGTTTTTTGGGCTCCCGTGATGCTGCAGATCTCGCAGCCCTTCACCATCTTCTGTGCTGACCCCTCGCCGCTCTTCCGCAGGGGCCCCGGCTCCCGCGGCTGCTCCGCCGCCCGCCCGGCATCTCTTCAGCGACCCGGCTGAGGTGGAGGCGTTGCGCAGGAACCTGCTGGCTTGGTACGATGAATGCAAGCGGGACCTTCCCTGGCGGAGGCTGGTAAGGGGAGGCTGTGGTGGGGAACCAGTCCCTCTGCCTTGGGGAAGTGCCGCCGAGGTCACCAGGGTGTCTTGTCCTATTCGATTAATCTCTCGGTTCATGGAAAAGGGTGATGGAAATGGGAGCGTGGTTCCCAGGTGGTTCCGAGGTGGGTGGTGTGTAGCTGGTCCCGGGATACCAGTGGTAAGGCAGGGCTCGGGGTGAAACCACAAACATCACCTCCAGCCTGGAGAACTTTCCTGTTCCTGCCTCCGTGGCACCCAGCAGTAATGAGTGCTGCAAGGAAAACATTTTCTGTGCATTTGCTTTATGTGAATGTTTCATCAGGGCTCCTGCCTGCTCAGGGTAGGGCCTGGCAATGAGAGGTCAGAGGATGGCTGGGGGGCTGGGGTGGTTGTCAGCTTTATAGCAACATCTGTTGGGATGGTGCTTGGAAATGCATGGCCCTTCTGTAGGATTTACATGTGCCTGTGATCACTTCTCTGCAGCAGGATCAGGGCTGGGACACCTCTGGTGGGATTTTTGAACCTTTGAGCTAAAGTTTTTAGGTGGAAGATACATGATGTCTCTTGTACTTCATCAGGAAGAAGGTGCCTTGGTGCTGCTTGATTTAACCCAAATTCAGAACTTCTGAGCAGTTGAGGGAAACATTCCTATGCAGACTCCCATGCAGAACACACCACAAGAACAAATTTCATAAGCAAGTCCCCAGTGTGGAGTGGTCCTGTGTCACCCTGGTTCCTTCACTCTATCATCTTCTCTTTCAGGCTGCAACTGAGCCAGATTCCAACAGGCGGGCGTACGCAGGTGAGGAGCAGGGACTGCACCCGAGCACACATGGGACCCCACATGGGTCCTAGGAGTGGTGTCTGTAGCCAGCTTTAAAGTGGCCACGGCACAAGGTGTGGGTGGTGTTGGTGCCTCTGCTCTGATCCTGCCCTGCTCCCTGCAGTGTGGGTGTCTGAGATCATGCTCCAGCAGACACAGGTGGCTACAGTGATCGACTACTACAACCGCTGGATGCAGGTGACTGCTCTTCAGAGTCCTGTCCTCCCCTTTTGGAGACCTTCTTCACTGCCTGTGGCAGTTCCCTGGCTGCAGAGCACAGCTCTGATTGTCCCTGGCTTGTCCTTTTCCTTCTGTACCACAGAAGTGGCCGACGCTTCAGGCTCTGTCACAGGCATCCCTGGAGGTGAGCACAGCTGTGGCCAGGTGCTCTCCCTGTCCTTGTGGATCTTCATCTAACACTGCCGTGTCTCTTGGAGCAGGAGGTGAATGAGCTGTGGGCAGGACTTGGCTACTACTCCCGAGGGAAGCGTCTGCAGGAGGCAGCAAGGAAGGTGCCCTTGGTGCAGGGGTGTGGGAGGTGTTTCCAAAGCCCTCTGTGGCCCCTGGGTGGGTGCTGGCTCCCACCTGCCCTGCCTCTCTGGGGCTGGGTGCTGCTGGCACCAGGATACAGAGGCTGGGAACCTGTCTTCTTACGGCTAAAATGGGTTGCACGCCCAGTTCCTTGCTGCTCTCCTGACCCCAGTCTCCCCTCTGCCAGGTGGTGTCTGAGCTGGCAGGCCAGATGCCCAGGACAGCTGAGGATCTGCAGAAGCTGCTGCCGGGAGTGGGCCGATACACAGCAGGAGCCATCGCGTCCATCTCGTATGGCCAGGTGAGATCTGGATGTCAGTGGCTGGCAGGGACACGTTAGGGTATCCCCTCTCTGTCACAGCCCCACTCCTGGCAGGTCTGATGAGCTGGGGGCTCCCCAGGGCTGTGCTTGCCACCAACTCTCCCTTGCATTGGGGTGTCTCCTACCACCCAGCTTGACCTGTGGGTCAGCTGCACGTGTATCCCCCTCCATCCTGGGAGGGCACAGGCACCTCCCAGCTGGGTAACCTCCAGCTCCTGCTCCCAGGCTACTGGTGTGGTGGATGGGAACGTGATCCGGGTCCTGTGTCGCTTGCGGTGCATCGGTGCTGACTCCAGCAGCCCAGCTGTCATCGACTGGCTCTGGTAAGGGGAAGAATCTGTTCACACTCCATCCCTACTCCAAGCTGTGGCAATCATGGCTGTGCTTGTTGGTGGCCAAGGGCAGGATCCTGGGGGAGCTGAGCCTGCAAAGATAGAGTGGCCTGGGGTGTAGGAGCTCTTGGGAATCTGGTGCTGCTGGGAGTGATAGAGAAAAGGACCTGTGTTGCCTCTGCCTACCTGGGAGCATCCCCTCTTGCAGGCAAGAGGCAGGTGGAGGTCTCGGGGCCTTGTTCCTGCAGAGCCCTGTGTCACTCACTGCCATTTTTCCCAGGGACATGGCCAATACCCTGGTAGATAGGAGCCGCCCTGGGGATTTTAACCAAGCCCTGATGGAGCTGGGAGCAACTGTGTGTGTGCCCAAGGCCCCACTGTGTGGGGAGTGCCCTGTGAAGCAGCACTGCCAAGCACGGCACAGGGTAAGTATGGCCCCAAATTTTGTCTCCCCCCTAACAGTGGGTAGCTGGTGACTGCCAGTTGTCCCAGGGGGGTGGCAGGAGGTCATCCCAGGTCCCCTCTGGAGCTTCTTACAAGCCATCCCTGTCCCAGACCAGTGCTGCAAGCTGTACTTGGCTGGGCATCACATGCTGCATCCTCACTGGGTGCCAACCATGCATGGGGGCATGATGGGCTGGCACATGATCCTATCCCCATTCCTGTCCTCCTTTGCAGATGGAGAAGGAGCTAACTGTTGCCTCTCAGAAGCTGTTTGGAAAACCTGCCCCAGTGCCTGATGTTGAGGACTGTGGTAAGCACCTGGGGAGATCCCTGTGGGTGGCTCTGGGTCTGGGCCATGTGGTGACTGTTACAGCATTTGCAGGTGTTGGGGGCTGCCCTCTGTGCCCCCCAGCCACAGAGCCGTGGGACAGCAGCCTGGGGGTGACCAACTTCCCCCGGAAAGCAGCGAAGAAGCAGCCACGGGTGGCACGAACAGCCACGTGTGTGCTGGAGCGAAGGGGCTGCCATGGGGCCCCAGAGTACCTCATCGTGCAGAGACCCAGCTCAGGTAATGGGGCTGGGTGGGAGGGCAGCAAAGGCACCTGCACGAGGGACAGTGCAACCTGGGAGTAGGATATGTTGAGACTCAGTCGTCTCTAAATGTGCCTCTTGCTGGCTTATGTCCCTTTTGTGCCCCCTCCCCAGGTCTCCTAGCTGGGCTCTGGGAGTTCCCCAGCCTCCCACTGGCCCAGGGTCTGCAGGAAGAGGAGCAGAGGGAGGTGCTGGCAGATCACCTCCGAGCCTGGATAGGGCAGCCTGTGGCAATGGGAAGCCTACGGCTCATTGGAGAGGTGAGCCTGGAGCCAGAGGTGTGCTTGGCTGTGGGGACACAGCATGGGGGGAAGAGGGTCCTCCTTTCCTGCTGTCATCCCTCCCAAGTCCTCCCTTGCTCCTCAGAGCCCTGGCAGACTCATAGCACTTGTGAGCCAGCTGAGAAAGCCAGGCATCCCCTGCTGCCTGCCCATTCCCATCTTCTTGCAGGTTGTCCACATCTTCTCTCATATCCACCAAACGTATGTGGTCTACTCCCTGCCCCTGGATGCAGACATCACCCTGGACCCTGCCTTGTCCCCGTCCCGTTGGGTGACAGAGAAGGAGTTCTATGCCTCAGCTGTGTCCACAGCCATGAAGAAGGTACTGGGGGAATCTGGGCCTTTACTCACTTCCCTCTGTCTCCACAGGGTCACAGCCATGCCCCCAGCCTTTGTGGGTTGTCCTGGCTCTGGGACCCAGCTGCAGTTCAGCCACTCTGCCTTCTTGTACTTCCTTCAGGTGCTGAAAGCGTGTGAGAAGCAGCGTGGGGAGGAGAGCAGCCTGGGCAAGGTGGGCATTGCTGGTGGGGGTACAGCCCTGGGAGCTGCTCTGGGTTGCTGGAGCCCTCCTGGGCTGTGGGGTTGGTCCCAGGAGCATCCCCAGCCTGGGGCAGGACTGCATCTGCTGGCTTTGCCCCTGGATGTCTGTGATACCAGGATACAAGGGTCCCCCCTTGTCTCCAAGGCAGTCCCTGGAGGCTATGGGGCATCCTGGGCTTTGGCATAGCTCCTGTGTCTGTTCCACAGGGCTCCAAGAGGAAGCGTGGTCCAAAGCCACAGGGAGCAGGCAGCACTGGGACACAGCTCTCCCTCCATGCCTTCCTCCAGACACCCACCTCCCTGTGACAGCACCTGCAACAGCTGAGACCACCAGAGACCCATGCTGCAGTGAGTCATGCCTAGGGCATGGGGATGGTGTCCCCCATACTGCTGCATGCCTGCCCCATGGCCCTGTCATATTCTCCTGCTCCTCCTTGCAGAGGCCATGGCTCCCTTCTGGGAACTGCACCTTATTGTGGCCACTCTGGTCCTGGATGTCACCCAGAGCCTTTCCTTCTTGGCTGGGGCCCTCCTGGAATTGTTTGGTCTGGTATAGCCACTGCTCTGGTTTACAGCAGAGTATTTCTCCAGGAGCAGGAGAACTGTGGCTGTCACTTCCATAGTCTGTCCCCAGCTACCCACGTGCCCTGGTCCGTGCTTGCACCTGGGCCACCAGCCAGTGACTGTAGATGCTTCCGTACCCTTCCTGACCCCCAACAGCCCTTTTTATACACTTGTTTTTTACTGAACCTGAGTCATGGGCTTTCTAAGAATAAATCTGAACTGTTTGGGTTTTTTAAGTTACTTTCTTGCCTCTTGCACTGTGCTAAGCTGGAGCTGTCAGGCAGTCTGCAGTTGGAGATGAGGATGGCTGTCAGGATGTGTGTGTCTGGGCTGGGGACAGGAGTGCTTTCTTGGTTAGTGTAGCAAGGAGCCTCTTGGCTGAGCTTTAACTGCTGGTGACCATGGAAAAGGGGTGGAAAAGTGTGCTTCCATCCTCACCTTGCACTCGGCAGATGTTAAATGGAAGAAGAAAGAAAGCCAAAGTAGTGTTTGCAGGTTAATTCTTTAATTGAGAGAAGCCAGAGACCATCACTTGCCCTGTACAGGAGCTGGTCATGCTCTGGGTGGTAACTGTTGATAAAAACAGTGTTCATGGCCCTTGGGTTATCCACTCCCCTCTGGCTGCCTCTCATCCCTCTACATCTGGGGGTGTTCCTGATGACAGTGTTTTCAGCCATGCCACACGTCTGATTAGATCAAGATGAAACTAAGGCAGAAAGTTCTTCACATGAGGCTGATAAATGGGAACCCAGGGAAAGGGAGAAATCATTTTCTATCCCAGGGGATGTGGGCCCAGCTCTAAGCAACCTGCTGTCACACTGAATTTTGCTCTGGCTTGACCCGGAGACCTACCTTGGTCCCTGCCAAAGGCACCTGCTGGTATCTCTACAGTGGCCTATTCCTCCAAGCCTGGGCCAGAGAGGGTGGGGAACTGAAGGAGGAACAATGCGCTGCCGTCACTACTGCTGCTGCTGCTGGTCCATATAGACCTGCACAGCTTTCCACAGTGCCCTTATATTGCCTTCCCCAAAGCCTAGCGCTCCCCGACGGTCAATGAGCTCCAGGAAGAAGGTCTCCTCAGAGAAGATGGGATGGGTGAAGATCTGCATCAGATATTCCTGGGAAGGGGTCTCTATGACATCGGTGGCTGGCCAGCCCTTGTCCCTGGGTATCATGGTGTCCAGCAGGATGCCCAGCTCTGACAGCTTGTGGGGGTCCTGCCCAGCACTCTGGATCTCCTCTGCTTTGCCCCCGTGGCTGTAATAGGTGGCAGGGGGCGTGAAGAACTGTGCACCCCACTGCTGCAAAGCTTTAGTTGTGGAGACAATATCAGTGGTGTGGAGACCGACATGCTGGATCCCAGGCCCCCCGTGCTGCTCTAGGAAAGTGTCAACTTGGTTGGTGCCATCCTCTGAGAGGGACTCAGCAAGGACAAGCTTGCAGCCATGTGATGGGGCACCCTGGGCACTCTGCAATGCCATAAGCAGCATGCCCACCCCTTGTCCACCAAGCACGTACCCCTCAGCTGGCCTCTCCTGTGGGTTCAGCAGGAAACGGTGGAAGCCAAAGCAGCGCTGGTACCAGTCCAGAGCTGCCCGGGCACTGCCCCGCTGGCAGACGTATGTGATGTGGTCAAAGTGATTGATATCTATACCATCCCCTGCAGCTGAGGGGACTCCTTGGATGGGCTGGAAACCAGGAAGAAATGGTCCCCGGTAATGGGATCGGTCCAGAAGAGTATGGCTGATGTTGCCCACGATGGAGCTTGCCACCCCATAGATGACGGAGCCACCGTTATCCCTCACCTCTGTGGGGGGCACCGGCAGGGAGCATCCCTGGCTCTGCAGCTGCTTGCAAAGCCCTGGCACATCATCCACCTCAAAGCAAACATTGGACGCTGTGCCCAGGGTAGGCTGGGGGTCCACGTCGTAGAGGAAATCACAGGAGGAGGTGCTGGTGGGCCCCGGTGCCAGGCGCTCGTTGACGAGGAAGATGGCGGCTCCCCGACGCAAGGCCAACTGCCGGACACGGGGCGTCTCCCGCACGGCCACCGGCTGGAAGCGAAAGGTGTTGACCAAGTCCTGGGCCCAGCCCTGCCTGTAGGGCATGTGGAGTGAGATGAAGCAGGGGCGGCTCAGCGAGGCTGCCATAGCTGGGCAGGCTGTGGGGAGGATGCACAGGGTCAGGAGGGGCTTGCTGGCTGTGGGAAGGAGCCATTCCTCCACCTTGTGCGGAGCCTGGGTGCATTTGCATGCACAGATGCAGAGACATGTAAATTTGCATTCCTTAAATACATGTATTTTAAGTGCGTTTCATAAGCCAATACATGCTGTGCAGGGGACCTTTTGAGATAAGATGGAGCGAGCTACCCGAGGATGCTGAGCTGTGCCAACACTTGTCACTCCACTGCCCTGCACCTGGGGTCTCAGAGGAGCAAAGCCCTGACCCTTGGCCACAGCAGCTCCCCTCTGGAGCCATGTGTCCCTTGAGGGTTCTGCAAGGAGGTTCCTGGGGGAATCCAGGTGAGTTGGGTGTGCTGCACGCATAAGCAGAGTATGGGGACAAGGGTTGTGGGGAGAGATACGCTGTACCAGGAACGTGGAGGTTGGACTGGCAAACACAGCAGTGTGCTATTTACAGCTAAAGTGCTCCTGTGCTGTCCCGGTACTTGTCAGTGGTGTCCCACAAATGGTGGGGGAGAGCAGGCGGGTCAGAGCAGGCTGCTGTGTCCTTCCTCTACCCAGCAGGGACAGCATGGAGCTGCCATGCTTCAGGCAGTGACCATGCCCTAGGGGCACAAAGGGTGAACCAGGTGGGGTGTTGTAGGGAGTGACCTCCCTCTGCCCCGAGCAGCTGTCACACTGAATGTGGGATGAAACATCTGCCCGAAACTCATCTCATAAGCATCCCACGGAGGCTTCCTGGCCCCATACCACACACCAGGTGCCCTGGATGGACCCCACGGATGTCCATGGGGGTGGAGGAGACCTGTCTAAATATTCCCTTCCACCCCCAAAAAGGGATGGATGCTGGGCAGGGCAGAGGGCTCTGCAACACTGAGGGTGGGGAATGAGCAACATCGGCGCACCCCTCCCTCCCCTGGAGGGGATGTTCCTTGCTGGGACCCCTAGCCCGGTGACCACATGGACAGGCGTCATCGACCCCTCCTTGCCCTCTTTTCCCTTTCTGTGCCCTGCGAGATCAGCACCAGTCCCGCCCTGCTCCCACCCCCCCTGTACTGTCCTCAATACCGCCTCTCACCCCCCCCCCAGCCCCCGCCACCCCCCTGCCCGCGGGTCCCTGCGGAGCCCGAACGCGCCCGCGCCTCACCGGGGTCAAGGCTGCGGACGAAGGGGATGCCGGGGCAGGGGCCGGCCCCGGAGAGGCGGCTCAGTTCGCTCCTCCCCGGCACGCAACAGGCCACGGCGGGACGGGGAACGGGGTTGGCGGTGTCACGGAGGCTGCCAAGCCACCTGCCACGCCATGGGGGAGCCTGCCCGGCGGGAGGGAGGGGTCGGTGGGTCCGTGGGGATGACGCGCAGGGCGTGGAGATGCTCCGGAGGGTTTAAAGCCATGGTCCTGTGGCCGTCCCACTCAGTGTAGGTGCCAAAAGTTTGCACTGACGCTGGAGGTGCCATGCTGTGTTTGCAGAAAAAGCAAAAAAAAGCTTCCCGGGCTGCTAACTGCAGGCACTGTGGCGGGGATGAGCAAAGGGTGATGAGGAGCCGGCTGCCATGTGGTGGATGGGGTTCCCCAGGGACCGGTGACAAAATGGCTTCTCTCTGTGACAGGTTATTCCCTGCTGTCCCGAATCACGTTGGGCAGGGCAAAACAAGGGCTACACGTGTCTGCTGGGCGCTTCATGGTGCGTGGGTACCTGTGGGAACTTGGAGAGGAGCAGTGTGTGGGTGGGGGGTGACAGCTCTGCAGAGGGTCTGGAGTCCGTCAGGGATGGGTTTTCTCCACGCTGACCCTGCAGAGCTGTGCCTGTTCCCTGATCCCAAAGCATGGCCTCTTATGTCTTTGCTGACATCCCCGAGTCTCTCCAGCCCCCCAGCAGCGATCCTCTCTCTCCCTGCTGTTCGTGGCTGTTTTCAGAGGGATTGCACACACACACACCCCCCCCTTTATGTGTCTGGGACCATGTCACTGCCCCAGTTATGTCTGTGTGTGCTGCTCTTTCCTGCCTTATCATGTTTTTGTACTGAGCCTAGGTACGATAAACTGTTCAAATATTTGCAGAGATGTCCATGTGCAGCCAAAGTGGTGAGCTCCTCTTGTTTGGTTGCAGGGGGGTGGGGAGGAAATCTACTGGCGCTGTGATTTCCCAAGGGATCTCTGGTTCCTCCGGCCACCACAGCCCCAATGGTGCGGATCTGGGCAGGAGCTGCCACACTGGACATCAAGGGCTTGCTGTGTTGATAAGCATGGCCCAAGAGCAGATGTGACACTGTGTGGAAGGGCAGCATGGCCTTTGGGGTGGCACATGTGGGGCAGGGAATTCCAGCATCCCAAGGTTGGGGAGCAGGTACCTCTCTTTTTGAACACAGTGAGATGGCTCACCTGGGACGTTGTGGGTGGTACAGTTTGGTGTCACCCCTTGGTCCTGCAACCCTTTGATGCAAGCGTCAATGCTGCTGGCCCACTGTGTCTGTGGGGGGAATCTGAGTGGCCATGACCAGCTTCACCCCACGGCACTGCCTGGCACGCCCTGCTCCAGCCCAGCACCAGGCGTTGCTTTGTCCCAGAACTGCTCAGGCTGCTCTGTGGCAGCAGGACCCTGAAGTTGCATGGCACAGAGGGGGACAGTGCCAGCCTTGTTGCTGTCCCCTGAGGCAGCAACAAGTGGCACAGTCCCGGCTCACGCTGGGCTCTTCTCCTCCCTCCTGGGCGGGGAGAGTGGACAGGAGATATAAGGGAGACCGGGTCCAGCTGGCCACTGGCGAGAGCTACTGGTGCCTGGAGCCAAGGTCTGGCCAGAGGACGGCAGCGGAAAGAGCGGTACTGAGGGCCCATTCTCGTGGGGGAGAGGGTTGGGGGTTGGGGGTACATCCATCCTGACTACACCCTGCAGCCTCCTGCTTCCTCCTTACCTCCCGGGATTATCCCCCATCCTGTGTCCTCTCCTTGCCCATTAAGTTTGCTGGATGCTAGAGGGATGGGGCATGTCTTGGGGTGGGCAGGGTTAAGGGGTTGTGGGAGGAAGGGGGCTTAAGGCAGATATTGGAGGGCTGGGGGTTTAAAGGCTCTGTGCACCCCTCGAGTTCTTTGTAAGGCATTGAAGACTCTCAAGGTGACCTGAAGGTGAAACCATCTCTGCCCCACTTACTCCTTGCTGGTGTCCAGGGCTATGGAAACTGCATCTCTGGGGCAAAGACAGACCATGGGGGGGCAGGATCTTCCTCCTCACCGACATGGTGTGGGTGCCTCCACTGCTGGAGGGAGATCGAGGCACCTGGCTCTGGCAGAAAAGCCTCCACTGAGGGTGCAGCACTTGTTGGGAGCCGATCACCCCAGTCCCTGGTCACCCACTCCCTGATCATCCCAGTCCCTTATCTCCCTTTCCTCACCCCACCACTACAGGTGTCCTACGTGCAGAGAGGGGTACAGGGTTGCAGTAGGGCTGGGAGGATCCCACCAGCTTGAGGCCTGGGGTAGAGGGGAGATTAATGCCTCATTTGCCCCAACCAGGAGTGAGGGGACCGGGATGGGGCTGCTGCTGGTGGCCCTGGCCCTCTGGCTGGGGCTGACCTCAGCCTCCGAGGGGGTGACCAACAGCAGCCAGCTCTGCCAGGAGGCACCGGCCTGGAGTGTCAATGGCTCGAGCCCCATGGAGGAGGTGTCAGGGCAGGTGACCGTGGTGGCCCTGCTGAAGGCCAGCTGACATTTCTGCCTGCTGCAGGCCCGCAGGTGTGTCCCGCTCTCCCTACCCCAAGCTCAGCACCGCCATTGTGGGGGACAGCGTGGTGGCCCCCCCAGCCTGGCACCCCCCTTCTCAAGCACCTCCTTCCATGCAGCCTCAGGGGCCTGCAGGAGAGGCTGGCCCGTCAGGGCATTGTCGACATTCGCTACATGATTGTCAACGAGAAGGCACCGCTCTCCCGTGCCATGTTTGGGGAGCTGGAGCGCCATGCTCCCCCGGGCGTCCCCGTCTTCCAACCAGAGCCCGAGGAGCCCGATGTCTGGCAGGTCCTGGGGGGTGACAAGGATGACTTCCTCATCTATGACAGGTGAGTATCCCCTAATCTTGGTCCAAGTTTTCCTGAGGTGTTAGGAGTGTTTGGTGGGGTTCCCAAAGCTCCCGCCATGGCTGGGGGGATCCCAGAGCCTCCACCTTGAGCTGGTCCTTGGCTTCTCCCCACAGGTGTGGCCGCCTGGCTTTCCACATCCAGCTGCCCTACAGTTTCCTCCACTTCCCCTACGTGGAGTCGGCCATCCGCTTCACCCACAGCAAGGACTTCTGTGGCAACTGCTCCCTCTACCTCAACACCACTGAGGAGGTAAGGAGCAGGGATACTTGCTGGAGCTGGGCTCCCTTCTTTCCTCTGGCATTGCACATCAGAAAAAAAACAACCCAATCTTATCTTCATATAAGGGATGGGCTCTGTGCTGGCAACCACCCTCAGCCAGGGTTAAGAGGGAAGATGATGAAAGGTCTGAAGGAAGGGCAGTTAAATAGGCCAGAGCTTTCAGGTTGAGTAGAAGGGGACTAAAGGGGTCATAGCCCAGATCTGGAAAAGCTAACTAGGGCTCCTGGCTATTCTGATACAGAGAAAGACAGGCAATGGACCTGAAGGTGGCAAGCTCAGAGCAAAGAAAAGGATGTTGCATTGGGCTCAACAAGAGATTAGTCCCTTCCTAGGAGAAAAATCCAACTAGAAATATTAAATGCAAAGTCCTTCCTGGCTCAGGAATTTGCTGGACCACAGACTGCTTGAGCTAAGGGATGTATGTCCAGAGGTTTGTGCTTTATGTTCTCCAGCTTCTTCTGTCTTCCCTGCACCCTGGGTCTGACCCACACAGGTTTCTCTGTGACAAATGCTGTTTGGCTTTCATCTCAGCTCAAGGGTGTGCTTGCAGGCTCACTGCAGGGCTGTGTGCCTTCACATACTGCACCAGCCCTTACATTATTTTCTCCAGGCTAACAGTACCATGGAGGTCCCTGTAAGCCCAAGCCCACTTCCGGAACAAGAGGGGAAGGAGTCAGAGACCCCCATCCACCAGCACAACCCCCTCCATCCTCACCACCACCACCAAGTCAGCAGCGACAGAGCCACAGACCTGAGTGGGGACCACAAACCTGCTGCCCATGCTCAAGACCACCATGGAGAGCATGGCCAGTCTCATCCCAAAGGGCAGAAGCAGAAGGAAGGAAATGAGCACTAAGCCAGGCTGTGCAGCCTTGCAGAAGAACCCCGTAGTGTGCAGACCATGCCAGCTCGCTTCCCAGAGGCATGAAAGGACTTGCTTTGGGCTGGTGGTCACTATCAGCGTTGGTATAATAACCCCCTCCAGCATTCTTCATGTGGGTTGTACTCCCGTGCTATGCCCAGGGATGAAAAATCTCCCTCAGACCCCTTGAGGTGCTGCGTTTTGAGCCTCAGGGCTTGGTTCTGAGCCTTCCTCTGCCAGCACCTGCCTTTCCATGCTCAATGAAGCCCACGGTGCAAACTGGGAGGTCCCCGGTCACTGCTGGCTGACACTGCATGGACCGGCAGGGCAGGGGTGGAGGGGCCAGAACTGGGATGGGAGCAGCACTGCCAGCATGCTCTGCCAGTCCTGGCACCCGTGGGTGTCCTGGCACCTCCAGGTGTCTTGGCTGAGGAGAAAAGGGAGGAACAGCTTGTGCCCTGCAGGATGTGATCCCAGGGGATGGGAGGCATAGGAGTGTAGAAGGTCGCAGCTCCTCGCGGTCCAAACCCAGTACCCTCATATCTGTCACATTCTGGGGACCCTCCAGGCCTTGCACATGGGTATGTGCAGTGGTGACGGGTGGCCGCAAGATGGTGGTCTTGTCCCCTCTTGAAGATTTAGGGGCTGTATCCCAAGTCCACAGACCTGGGAGAATGGGCTTGAGGATCCTGGGGTAGAAGTGAGATTGGAGGGTGATGCGGGTATTAGAATACAAATAAAACCTCTGTGAAGCGAACCCTGCTCATCTTGGCCTCTGGTGTCCCTTCCCTGGAGAGGGTGGAGGTCTGGCTCAGCACTGAGCAGGCCCTGAGCTTTTCTCTGGACACAGGGAGTAACCTGGAGCTGGATGTGGACCCCAAAAAACATTTCCCTGTTCAGAGACCAGACATAGCAGCTGAAAATTGAAGACATCCCATCCGTTCACACCTTCTGGTTACCTCCTGCTAGATATGAACCCAGGGCTCAGTCCACCTTCCCAGGCAGGGCACTGGGAGGAAGTTTGTCTCTGCACCTTGATCTCTGGCTTGTAGATGTAATCTTGGGGTGCTTGCCCTGAGCTGCCATCGTGGGGCTGGTTCCCACATGCAGTCCAAGGTCATCTTGAGCATCTTGTTCCCAGAGCCCAGCCTGATCCCCATTGTGTGCACAGTGCTGGGGGCTGCCCAGCCCTCAGGCTGTGGGGTGCTGCATGCCTGGCAAGCAGCCATGCCTGCCTGCACCCTGGGCCACCCCCATGCCTGTCTCAGCCCTCTAGCCCTTCACTCCAGCTCCATCCATCATCCCACACAGCCCCACTCAACACCTCCCTTGAACCTTCTACCTCCTCTCTGGGTCCCACAGCCTGAGCAGGGAGTACAGGGATGGATTTTCTGCTCAGCATTGTGAGGAACTATGCTGTGGTGCATGTCCTGCTGATGCTGCTCTGTCCCTTGTCCTGGGATCCTGCACCCCACTTCCCTGCCTCTGCAGGAGGATGCTCTGCCCACCAACAGGAGCAGAGGCCAGGGTGAAGAGGATCTGTTCCTCACCGGGATGAGGGCAACAGGATCAGGTGTGTCTTCCTCACCAGTCCTGGAGAGTCAGCCAGGCGCTCCCACAGGTCCCTTGCCTGAGACCCTGTTCCTCCTCCTCCATCTCTTTTACTCCCTTCCTCCTCCCCCTTCCTCCTCTACCTACTCCCAGCAGCCCACAAGGGCACCTCTGTGTGCTGCTCCTGCCATCAATATTGAGGTTATCTTTTTCTTCTGGCAGCTGCTGTAATTGAAACAAAGCAGGCCGGGCCTCACGGGCTCCTCTCCTCTTGCTCATTTTGCTGGTGTTGCTGAGACAACTAATTCATCTTATCGATGTGTGGTTGGCCTCTTTTCCACCAGATCCAGGCAGAGCCCCCACCCCGCCACTGGTGAAGATGCTGGTGGGAGCAGCCTGTGCCCATGCCGTGTGCTGATCTGACTCAGCCTCTGGTTCTTGGCTTGCAGCAGTAGCAGATGCCAGAGGAGCCAGCCAGAGGAGAGAGGTGCATACTGGAAGGATGATGATGACTTTTATCTCTTTCTTTTGCCTTCTGGTGGTTCCTTAGCCCTTTTATTAATTTCTACATCCTTCCTTGCACAGCCCCTAAAAGTTTCCTATGCAAGTAGGTGACATTGTGATGAGTGGGGCACGCAGGGGTTTGCATTCCCTTGCTGATGACCAGATCTGCAATTAGCAGTGGCAGATGAAGGAATCACATCTTGTGATGGTGGGTAGTCTAGTGGCACTCTGCTGCTTTGCTACCAGTTGGCTACCTCCCAGCAGACAAATTCTGAGCCCTGAAGGCTTGGGTTGGTATTTTGCTTTGGGTAGAGAAACCGAGGCATGGGAAAGCGCTGTGACACTGTTACAGAGTTATCAGGCTCTTCACATTGCTGCTGCCTGGGGGGGTAATGCTGTTACTCAGAGAGCTCCAAGGAGTGCTCAGCTGTGTCAGGGGGGCTGGCTCAGCACCAGAGGGTCCAGGTCAAGGAACTAGGGCTGACTTCAGGTCCTGTCAGTGCTGTGCGATGGCACTCTGGGTGCCTGTGGCTCTGCCAGGGCTCCAGAGGAGGACAGACCCCAGCCTCACATCACATGCAGCCTGCTGCCTTGGGCTTGTGTGCTGCTCCTGCCAAGAGCCAGGCAGAGCCTCTCAGGAGAGGGGGAACAGCCAGTCCTAGTGTCAACAGAGGCCTCTTGTGCAGTGATGCTGTGTCAAGAAGAGGAATGGGTCCCTCCTCCTCCGCCCATTCATCAGGCAGCCAGGGCTGGCATGCTGCCAAGTCAGGCTGCTTTGGAAACATTTCATTGAGGAGGCAGCTGAGCCTAGGAAA
Source organism: Calypte anna (assembly GCF_003957555.1). NCBI lineage: Eukaryota > Metazoa > Chordata > Aves > Apodiformes > Trochilidae > Calypte > Calypte anna. The sequence goes on along the minus strand of NC_044254.1, from coordinate 21,348,916 downwards.
ACAGAATGAAAATATACAGGGAGATCACTGTTGTTAGGCAAAATAAATGCAGGCGGCTGCATTTTTGTCCCCCAAATCCAGTCCAGCCAGGCCTCTCTTGCCTCTGTGGGGTGAGGGTGAATGCTGCTGCCTAGGGATGTGTCTCCATTGTGGGTTAGGAGGTTGGGAACAAGGGCTGCTCGTCTTGCCCCCAGCGTCAGCCAACTTGCTGACATCTCTGGTGAGTAGATACAGACCCATCTTGATGTAACATCGCCCAAGGAGATGGGACAGAGCAGAGAAACAGCCACAGAAATGAGCCAGACCCAGTGACTCATGTCCCCTCCACCAGTGCTGGACGCTGGTGAAGACAGGGCTGAGAAAGTATGTCAGATATTGGCCTCATTCATTCCCATCTGCCTCCCCAGCATCAACACAGGTCCTGGCCAAGCATGAGGCCACCAGCAGGACAGAGCCCAGTCCCTGGTCATCTTTCAGTTGCTGACAGAGAGTGGGCAAAGTCACTCCAAAGCAAAGCCCAGGGACAAGGGATGGAGGCATCTCTCTGACTTTAGAGCAAAGATGCCTTCAACAAGATCACTTTTCCTGCTGTTTCCTCTGTAGCCTCTCTCCTCCTTCCAAAGGTCTCCAAGTGTCTGTCCATTTGATGACCTAGAGATCAATCTCAGCTCCTTTCCTCCCTCCTGATGGGTCCAGCGTGGTTTGAGGGAGGCAGAGCTGGAGCCCTGGCCCCACGAAACACGAAGACTCTCACCACACCATGGATGCTTCTTAGTGTCACTGCAGGACAGCTTGATGTGGCATCACCTCTCTGTGCCCACCAAGCATGGTCTGGCCATCACTGTGCAAGAACAGAACAATCATTTCTCCCTGATGCTGGTTTCTAGCTGCTACCTTTGTTTGCTGGTGATGGCTGATGGCACACAGGGAACAAATTCCTTCTGTTATTTATGGTTTTGATCTGGGGGCTGAAAGGAGTCCAGTGTAAGCAGACAAAGCCCAAACAGCACTCCAGGACAGACACATGTCACCAGCACAACATCTGTGGAAATGCCCAAGGCTGAGACTGGATTCCACACTGGTCCCTCTGTTCAAAGGAACTTTACTAAAATTTGGGCTCCCTGGCATCACCCTGCTGCAAGCAAATCAGATTACTACTCCTTTTTTGCTGCCATGTGAGGGAAGATTTGCTGTATTTCTCTCCCTCTGCATTATAAAAGAGCTGGAGGAAGAGGACAAACCCATGGAGCAGCTTCTGAAATACCTTCTGAAAAGACCCCAATCCTGAGCTGGGGTGGGCAGCCCCCAACTACTGTGAGAGCCCTGATAAAGATATACAAGAAAATCTGTATTGGTGGTGACATTGTTGATTTTAACAATGGAAAAGCTTCCCAGGCTGGAGCCTTTTTTTTTTTTTTTTTTTTTTTTTTTTTTTTTGCATTTGAATAAATTGTTGAAAGGGATGGCAGGGAATGACCCAGATGCTCCAGACATCTGAACTTTGGCTCCTGAAACCTGCTGCTGAGAGCAACCTGTTACCATGGCAGATGTGGCAGTGATGGTCTGAGCGGCACAGATGACTGCACAGACCAGCAGAACCAGCTGTGAGGAGAAATACTATAACCTGAAATTCTCTGACTTTAGTTAAAGCTGCTTTATAATTTGTTTGTTTCTCCCCCATCCCCAGCCAATCAGTGTGCAGTAGTAAGGTCACACAGCCAATGAGCATCCAGTGATGTAGCCACCCAGCCAATCAGCCCCGGGGCACTGTAGCTCCCCAGCCCAGCAGCCCTGGGGTGTTGTAACATCATAGCCAATCATATGTGGGGCATTGTAACACCTCCAGCCAATCAGCTGTGGGGGATTGTAATCTCCCAGCCAATTGGCTATGGGGCATTGTAACCTTCCAGCCAATCAGCCATGCCCATGTTTCTCTCTGGGTGAATTTTTCCAGTTTTCTGCCTCTCCTGTGCTGTGCTTTTGGTAGCAGAACCTGTGTATTGCCTTCCAGATTGCAGATATTCTCCTTTTTTTCCTGCAAAAAATGAAGTCGGTTCAGTGTGTTGTTTCTCACTGCTGTAATATCTCCCTCCTCCCTTAGAAGACTGTTCCCCACCCAGGGTTATCTACATTCCAGTTAACATTTGCAAAGTGTGTTAAATGCAGAGGGTAAAAGGCTGGAGTGATGTCAAGGGGTTATGGAGGAACCTGATGCAAAGGGGTTATGGTGGAACCCACTGTAGGTTCCCAGCACATGAGGAGCAGTGGGACTCTGGGTGACAAGAGAGAGGAGGGATGAGCCCCAGCCCTGGACTGACCCCAGCTTCCCCCTCAGCCAGAACTTGCAACCCTCTCACTTCTTCGAAGCCGAGGCAGACTGCTGCAAAAGCTGACAGGAGCGTTGTTCATGCCTCATTTTGCCATCATTTATTCATGCTCTCATAGCCTGCGAAATGATTCTGCAGTTATTTTAGCATCTCTAACTAAGGGGAGGGAGCTTCAGCAGCTGAGAGGGTGGCGATGGGCTGGGGGCTGCCTTCTGCTGAGCTCAGCACCGCAGCAGCCAGGCTGGTCGGGATGGATGCTGCTCTCTGCCATGGGGCTGAGTAACTTTCTGGAGTGCTCTGTGCTTTTAGACTTCATTCTGGGGAGGCAGACGCTTCTCCTCGAAGCCAAGGGGCTTTTCCCAGCAGCTCCTCTGTGCTTAATTGCTGGCCAGCACAGAAAATGTGTTTGCTGGAAGGGTGCAGACATTTTGTGGCAAGGCAGAGGCTCAGCGCTTTGCTGATCTTATGGGGGCTGGTGGAAGCCTGGCAAGCCAGAGATGTAATGGTGTGTGTGGGAGAGAGGGAACAACAGCTCCTGACAGCCACAACCCCCTGGTTGGGTACAAGGAGAAGTCTGTGTCTGCCCAGTCCCAATCTGACATCTGGTACTTGAGCACCTCATTCCATTTTTTCTCCCTTCCTTGCTGCTGCCCCAAACTGTCTGCTGGTTCCTTCTGCCCTCTCTCCAGCCACACAAAGGAGCTCCCCAACATCTACCCTGCCCCACAAACCCTCTCCCCACAGCAGGGCTTGCTAGCTCCCTCTGCTTGAACCCCTCCTAGACTCCTGCCAGATCCAACCTCCCATTGCCTGTGCTGCATGGTCCATGAGGCCCACAGTGCCCTGTGGAGGGCAGGGGCAGATTTTTCTTGCAGATTGAGGTCCCTCTTGGCAGTAGATGAGCATCCTCTGCTTCAAACTCGCAGACCCCTGAGTGGGTACAGAGACATGCAGGCAAACAGAGCTGTTCCTGTGGCAAAGTGAGGGTGAGAGCTGCCATCCTGCACCTGATCTTTGAAGTCAGACCCCACTTGGAGAGGGGAGGTGGTGCTTGCAGTCCTTGCATTTCTCTTTTGAGTACACAGACAATTGCAGTCACTGAAGGAGGTATCTGAGATTGTCAGTTCTGGAAAGTTTCATAAAATAACTGACTGGCTAGAAAAAAGGAACTTTATTAGAGTCCCTGCTGAAAGGGAAGCACAGCAATAGCTCAGTGCTAATGAGTCAGTGGAGAATCCATGGGGGATTCAAACAGTTTGGTAGCTCAAGCTTACACTTTGTTGGGGACCTTACAAGGCACCGAAGAATCTAAAAATGAGGCTGCAGTCTATGGGCAACCAAAGCAAGCTATGGGGCCTCTTGCTTGCAAAGCCAATTATTTCATAAGGCAGCATCCTTTAGCTCTTCCTGGATGTCAGATACACAGGAATAACTCTCCTGGGCAATAGATCTCTCTGCTCCTGCATTATGGCAGGGGAGCTGCAGGCTGTGTTGCTCCCCATGTCCATTCCCTCCTGCCTCTGCTCTGAACAGCACCAGCAACACAGGAAAGGCAGAAACCAACACGCTTTCAATGAGTGCCTAGGGCTGGCAGCTATGGCAGGGAGCTTGGCTGCTGATAAGCCCAACTTCAGCCTGTTTTGGAGCAGCAAATCTGTGTGGCTGGAGCAGGAGCTTGGTGACTGCCTGAACTCTGCTACCTACCTCCTTTCCCATCATTTACTGGCCATAAAGCCTCTGCTTTTCTTATAAATCTTCATCTGTCATCAAGGGACTTCCTTGGTGCTCACTGGGTCTTGCAAAGCTCTGTTGTCATCTCTGTAAAGCTCAGTCAGTGTTACCCATGTTAGTGAGGGCTCAACATTGACTGTTCAGAGTCAAAGCAATGTCAGAGGCATGGGAGCACCCAAGAGAGGGGAAGATACTCAGGGAAAAGCAGTCTTTCTGCTGGTGTGGGGTCTGGGCATGGTGGGGAGAGGAGAGCAGCTACACAAAGTTGTGTGGGTGGGAGCAGCCAAGGAGGTGGCATCCCCTTGGGGTGAGACATACCAGCACTTGCCTTCTCTGCCACAAAACAAAGCACAGGTGCCAGAGAACAGGTGTGCAGCAAACATCCCAGCAGCATCCTTTTCCTCTCTCTTTGTTGGAACACTTGAATATAGTTTCTAGCAAGAGGAAAGTGGATTTCTTGTGCTACAGCACCTGCAACTTAAAGCTGGACCTCTGACTGGCACCCAAGAAAATTCCCCTTGCACTGATGCCTAACTGCACTGTAGAGCCGTGGGGGCTCCAGCCCTTTGGTCAGTAAATATTCTGTCCAGGGACTCAAAATAAAATACTTCCTGGGGCCAGCATGAAAAATCAGCTCTTTATGAGTAACACCAGTGTGCAGGCCAGAAGAGCTGGAGACGGTGGGTCAGAGCATGGGCCCCAACCAAACAGCCCCAAAGATGGGAGAGGAACTGGAGCTGCTGGTGATACAGACTCAGCAAATGGTTGGGCTCAGGAAAGCGTGTGGTGAATTATTGATGTACCTGATTCCAGACTCTGAATGAGCAGCATCAGGGGCTGGGCGGGAGGCTGACATTTCACATCCTTCCCTGGGGAGAAGAGGTCTGTCCATGTTCTCTGGGAGGAGGAGAGCTCCCTCCCTTGTGAAATTCAAGGCTGTAATGAAAGAGACAGGGAGAGACAGGGGAGGAATGGGGAGCAACAAATGTTTAGATGAAGAGGGAGAGGAAAAATAGATTGATTTGTCTTTGAAATAACATGCTAACCCCCCAGAGACAGGCTGGCTAGCCACTGCATTGACCTTGCTTTGATTTGAGTCTGGATTATATGTTTTATGCAGTGAAAAGTCAGCTCGTTGGGAATGAATAACATCCCTGCTCAGGCTGAAGTCTAAAATCCTCTCTATTGGCACCGTCTGGGGACGACGTAAGTAAGGACACTCAAGGTTGTCACTAGGTGAGCTCTGCAAAGACTGGTGGCAGAGGGAGCAGACAAGCTGGGGTGCTGTGTCCCAGCTTTCATGCAGGCTCCCCCCTGCCTGAGCAGCCCCGGTGGCTGCAGGGGTCACGGGTGCTGTCAGAAACTCCTGGGCAGTCAGGCTGCTGTAACACCAGGTCCCACAGCCTCCATCACTGAAAGTGTTTAAGATCCTGTTGGACTGGTCTCTGCCGGGAAGGCGTGCTCTGCCTTGGGGCAGGAGGGTACTTTGAAATGACCCCTTGAGGTCCCTTTGTGCAGCCAGGGAGGAGCAGACATGGACAAAGACCTTCTCATCCCCCCCTATCCTGCTGCTGCCACAGCGAGCAGAGGTGGTGGGCAAAATGCGGTGCTCACATGGGCTTCCTGTCTCAACAATGCCTTATGGAGAGTGAAATGCCCTTCAGGGATAAAGAAATGGGGACATGATTCCTGGGACATAAACAAATCTGTGTGTAACTGCTGCCTTTGGCCAGGGCCTGCCACCAGTTAGCACTGATTATCTTGAACAAGACAACGGCAGCAAGAAACACCTCAGCCTTCAAGGAAAACCTTTTTCTGACCTTCATCGATTAGCATGTGGCTTACTCACTAAAATGGAGATCTCTCCTTGCAGTAGCTCTGCCTCCTCTCACTGCCTGCCTGAGATCTGATTCCTTTCCTCCGAGTCCTGTGAAGGAGACCTTGGGCTTGGAGGTACCTCGTGGCATAGCAAAGGCACATAATTATTTCCTGTTCCCTAATTACATCGCTCTGTTATTCCAGGAAATGTACTCTTGCTCTGTCAGTAAGAGTAAATAGGAGATCTCTGCAATGAGGGAACAACCAGTAATGGTCTAAATGTGACTTAACTGGATGTAGAAAGGAACTGGGTTTAGATTCTTAAAGTGCTGAGAATAACAGAGTAAGAAAACCGAAAGCAGAGATCTGTGAGCTCTGCTCTTCCTCAGAGATTTGTCACTTAAAAATAGTCAGGATAAAAGAACTGGACTGTATTTCTGGGGAAAATCCTGGGACAGTGTCCTGCTGGACATGGCAGCAAAGTAACCAACATGGCAGGACAGCAGAACTCTGTGCTGAGCTGGTCCCAGGGGTCCTGCCATCATCCCCTGCCTGGTGAGGAAATAGCTCCCTGGATTTTGGGGTGTCACCTCAGGCGATGTATACCAAAAGACCTCACTTTAAAGACACCCCACATAAGAGCAGAGCAGAGCTCCCTGGGAGTCAGCACTGCCTCTGTTCCTTCACTTGCTCTGCCAAAGGCTAGGTGTGTCACAGTACCTGGGACTTCTTCTACACCTGAGGACACTGCAGTGATGTGTGGGGTGAGCATACTTACTACAAGGCTTGAAAAGAAAAAGAAAACCCTGATGCCCTGGAAATCGTCAGGCTCTGCTGTTTGCTCTGCTACCCAGCTACTCACCCTGAAGGTGATTTGTGGGTTAGACTGGGCGGTGGGTTTGGATGGGCGCTGAGGCCGAGTGTCGAAGGATGGATGCTGGACACCTCCGGGAGAGCGGTGGCATCTCTTCCTTTTCTAGGGACGCAATCCAGTATGTCCCTCGCCTCCGCCTGGGGACACAGCTCCTTGGGACGAGGGAAGGGTGACCCCGGGGGACCGCAGGATCCCGCACCATCTCCCTGCCCCGCGGCGCTGTGTGACCCCACTCCCTTGCAGGTGCAGGCCAGAGCGCGGTCGGTGGGGGCGGGCAGGGGGCTGCAGAGTGTCCCGCCCCACCAGGGGCCGGCTCCCGGCCGGCGGGACCACCCCCTCCAGTCTCCACCCCCGATGCCCCCCTCCTCCTCCCCGTCTCTCCTCCCCTCGCCCGGTTCAGTCGGTCGCAGCCATGGCGGAGGGAGGAGAGGGAGAGGAGCTGCTCCGCCCGCCGCTGCCTGCCGGCGCCCCGGGCCCCAAGCGCTTGTGCTCCCGGGCCTGCCCGGCGGGGGGCACCGGGGCCGCTCACCCCCGTCCCGGGGCCGCGGGGACCGGCGCAGGGCCGGGGGCGGGGGCCAGCGGGGCCCCTCCGGCGCTGGCCGGCTGCTGCCCCGCGGCGGCGGCGGGGCCAGCGGCGGCGGGGGCGGCGGGTCCGGCGGGGGCAGCGGGTCCGGGGGTGGCGGTGGAGGCGGCGGGGGCGGGCTGCCTGCTGCAGCCCGAATCGCTGCTGGACGCGGCGGCCAAGCGTGTGGCGGGGAGCTGGGCCTTCGAGCGGGTGGAGGGCCGCTTCCAGCGCATCCCCGAGCCCGTCCAGCGCCGCATCGTCTATTGGAGCTTCCCCCGCAGCGAGCGGCAGATCTGCATGTACTCCAGCTTCCAGCCCGGCCGCGCCGCCGCCGCCGCATCCGCCGCCAGCTCCGCTTCGGGGGGACCCTCCGCCGCCGCTGCTGCCGCTGCCCCCGCCCCGGCCGGTGAGGAGAGCCCCGCCGCCGGCCCGCCGCCGCCCGCTGCCCCCGCTGCCGCCCCCTCCGCCGCGCCGCAGGGCGAGGGGCTGCCCTTCCGCCGCGGCATCCGCCTGCTGGAGACCGGTGCGGTGGACAACGTGCTGCAAGTCGGTGAGTGCCGGGACAGGGCCCCTGGGGGCTTCTGTCTGTCCGTCGTCCGCTCCCCCTCCCCTCTCCTCCCCCGCCGTCGCTCTCCTCATCCCCTCCGAACACTTCAGCCTTTTGTCTGGCGCGGCTGTGGTTTGACAGGAAAATCCTGCCCCGGGGGCAGGGACCGCCTTGTGCTCCTCTGGGAAGATGCCAGGTTGGGAGCTGGGGGTGGGAGGGCTGGGGATGACCCCCCCCACCCCCCTCCCGGTGGGATGTCTGTGTCCCGGTGTCACCGGCAGCTCTCTGCAGCCTGAACACCGTCCGTCCAGCCCCTTGTGAGTGGGAAAATAAAGGCATCCCCCACTCCCCCCGGCGCCCTCCCAAAGCGCTCGTCGGGGATTTGTATGGAGGCCATGTAGCACTGCCGGCTCCCCAGCTCTCCCCTCTTCCCCCCCCACAGCGTGGGTCCTTCTCACCCCTGAGCACCCACCCTCGGGGGTCCTGGCTCTATCACCGCGAGGTGGATTTACCAACATAACGCGTCTCTTCGGCAGCGCGGAGCGTTTGCCTTTGTCCTCTCCATCGGGGGCTCTCCCCCTTTGGAAAATCTCCAGGGGGAAACAACTCCCCCCACGTTCCGCTTCCCACCCCCGCTCGGACACCTTCAGTGGGACTGACTGGTGGAAAGCGAAGAGAAAGGATTGGGGTGACAAGTTGGGTGGGCTGGTGGGTACCACTGGTCGCCTGGTGCGATGCGCGTTTTGGGGAGGGATGTGCGTTTTGGGGAGGGATGCGCGCGGCCTTCTCGCTTTCGCTTGGTGACGAAGGGGCCGTGGGAATGGTGGTGGGAATAATAGCATCGTGTTTTCCCTCCATGGGCAGGTGGCTTTTGTGTGCGCTGGCGGAGGGGGATTGTCAGAGAGGAAATGTTCCTCTTCCTTACAATCCCTATCCCATATCTACCCTATATTTGTAGATATGCAAAGAGAAACAAATTGTGGTGTTTTACATAAAATAATCCGTTCCTGCTTGTTATTGGAAGTGTTCGAAATGCGCGTTCCCGTTAAAATGACATTAGGCTGGAATTTGTTTTGCAAATGTGAAATGTAAATTCGTTTTGTGCCAGAGTATGGCGTGAATGAGTGAAGGGAGGGTGGTTTTTGTTGTAAGGAATGGTTAGTTCGGCTGTGTTTATTTAAAGAGCCCTTCTTCCTTTTGGGGAAAAAGGAGCTTAAAAAAAAATCCCATTTGGTACAGTTTACATTCAGAAGAACGTTATCAAAACATTTTCCATTTGAGACGTGAAAATAGGAGACAGCAGAAGAATTCTCCTTCCACCTCTGTAGATATGCAGTGAAAATTCCTGTAACACAAAAGGTTTTTCTCTGAGGATATGATTATACCCTTTTTTTTTTGTTGAATTAATATTTTCTAAGAGCTGTGTTAAGATGATTAATTAATCTAAGTCTGTTTAAAATACTTGGAAACTCAGAACGAAGTGATTTTTTTTTTTTGGGGGGGGGGTAGCTCCACAAGAACTTTAAAATTGAGGGGAGAGGAAATAATAGCTTACTGTGGGCAGTGCTTTATTTACCTGCCCCAGAAGGTGTGTATTCAATGGGCAGCTGAGGTGGGAATGGGAGATGGAGGCTGCAGTTGCCTAAAACCAGGACTTTTCCGGAACAGAAGAATTTTCAAAATCTTTAAAAATTTATCTTTGAAATGTGGCTCTGATGAGGTTTTAACCAATGCTGGGAAGGAGCTGGGTAGGTGCTGGAGTCAGGTGCATGTGGAGCATGCAGAGCAACCCCATCCCAAAGTGACATCCAGCACTGGCATCCAGTATCGCGCCTGCCCCATCTCTCTGCATGTTCTACTGCTGTTTTGGATGAGCCAGAGAATGGGGAGGATGGTCCTGGCTCTAGTGTTTCATATGCCCTGACAAGTCTAAGCCATCTCACCAGCTCTGAAATAGGAGCTTGAGCCCATTGTCCTCCGATACGTCAGCTTTTTAGATGAAGCAGCATGTTCTGGAAGCACTGGCCACAAAGTCGGCGTGTGATTTATTTCTTGTTTTTACATTGTGGAAGGGGCCTGTGGGGTGCTTGCTGTGGGAATTTGCCTTTGGACCAGAGGGGGTTCAGGTCTTGGCTGTAGCACAGCTCCTCTTTGGATACCAGCGAGTGGGTGATGTGGCCTCAGATACCTCTGTTTGTGTCTCTGGAGCAGTCCTGAGCCAGAGGAGGAAGATTTACATCAAACAAAAGGCTGTGAAGGGCTGCGTGTTTATCCGGGGCGGACGAGAGGCACAGCTGAGGTGTCCTCTGCCAACTTTCCACGTCCATCCTGCAGATGCTGCTGGAAGGTGAGGTGGAAGAGCTCCAGCCACCGGAGACACAAACAGCTTGTGGCTGCCTCTGTGTGTTTGCAATTAAGATAGGAACTTGGTTGTCAGCTTATATGGGAACCATTATGTCTTGGAAAAAAAATAAAAACCCAACTCTGGCTTACTTGGTGCTCACCAGTGCTAAATCAAAACTACTGTTTCCCTCTAAGGATTTCTTTAATGAACACCGCCAGCTCCCGGCGTCATGACCTATGGTTTGCACGGTTGAGATTTGCTGTTAATAAAGATCAGATGTTTGTACAGTTGTGTTTCTGACTCAGACCTGCGAAAAAATAAGAATTGTACGCATGTGAAATTCCTTCTGCCTGTGGTTGGAAAAATCTCTTTGAAAAACTGAAACCCAAAATCCAAGAGGAATGGCCTTCTGGAGATGGAAGGTGGTGTGGAATGGTGAGGGTTGGACTCATGGGGACAGAATGCTTTGGGCTCCACCTCCTTTGTACTTACAAAGCTGGCAGGTCCGCAAAAAAAAAATATATGCCACATTATCAACCAATAATTCCTTCATGCTTAGTAAAACTTAAACGAGGCTTAAACCCTGATCTCATTGGAGTCATTAAATTGATTTTTTTTTTCTACTCAAAGAAAGATCTTGGATGTTGAACACAGGCATCTTTGTCTTCTTAAAAACTGCTTTATTATTATGTGTACAGATCCTGTCTTTGTGTGTGTGTGGTGTGTGGGTTTTTTTTTTTTTCTTTTAATTTTTAGACAAATGACAAAAGCATGCAGGAAAGGAATGCAGAAATGCCAGGCTTAATATAAAGCATGCAACTGCACTGCATGCCGGGAATCCTAAAGGATACAAAACCTTTAACGATGGCGGTTAATTTTTAACAAGTTCACTCGCATAAATATTTATGAACAAAAGTTTTTATGCCATTATCTCTTGGGTTCTTAGAGAGAGAAAAGACCTTTGGTGGGTTTTGACAGCGGGCTGTGATCCGGCAGAACAAATTCATGTTTCTCGCCTGCACTCCCCAGTCTGGTATCGCACAGTTTGCCCCTCGAGTTGTCACGGCTGCCAATGGGTGGGCGAGTGTCTGTGGCAGTTTTAGGTGGGAATTATCCTTTTTCATTGCTTTTATGATTACTGGTGAGAGGAAGTACCAAGCTTTCTGTTGTTCTTTGGGTTCTAACCAACTGCTTAGGAGCCTGTACGGTGTGTGCAGCCTGTGGCTCCTTACCCGCAGATAAGGCTTTGTGCTCCGGTGGGGAGGTATGTGGTCCGGCCATAAGTACATAGGCAGAATTTACTTTTGCTGTTAGAGTAACAATGAAGCAGGGCTTTAAAATGCACTGGCTTTGTAAACACTTGGAGGGAGCCTGGTTTTTTTTTCAAACCTGCAATTAATTCCGAATACTTTATCTGATGCTTTGCAGGTCAGTCCTGGGTACCTTCCCGGAGTTCCTAGTCAGTGGTATTTAGGCTGAACATCCAGACACAGGGGCTTTTCTGACCCTGCTTACACAGCCATCTGCCTGGGCAAAGGTTAAGCTAGACCTGACACCTGTAAATGATACCTGTAAATGCATTTTAATTTGAGTTGTTCTGATTTGGAAGCTTTTTGTGACACTATAGTTTTGTGCTTCTGCTGCTTGTATTTGCAGTGATGCTTGATGAAAATCAGTTTCAGACGTAAAAATACCAGTGGGTTCCTATGCTCTTAACATGGTTGAAACAACTTTCATTGCTTTTCAAAACTACTTTTAGGGTTTTTTCTTTTCTAAAAATGTCCATGTTTAGGCGAGGATTTAGTTTTCCTCCCCTGTGAGGTCGTAAGGGGCAGAGTCTAAATTTGTATCCAGTTGTTTTTAATAGTCTAGGTGGTGTGCTGCTTTATAGAGCTGTTTATTTTGGGGAAAACACTTTGATGGGGCTCTCTAGGGCCAGTTGTGGTTGCTTTTGTTTTGTGTAAAGATCAGCCTCCTCCTGAGTGTAGGTTTAAGGCTGTATCCAGCAGGAGCAGGTTTGGAAGGAACACCATGGGTCATGAAGCGTATTCTTTCTTTTTTTGTACATTGAAACCTGGTGTCTCATGTCAAGCTGCTGCTAAGGGAGTTTGGTTTTCCTCAGTCCTCGTAGTTATTGGGTGGGGTGGTTGTTGTACAACATGTTTCCCATTTGATAATTAATTTTTACTTTATTTTTCTTTACGAGTAGATTACGTTATCCTGCCATGTATATTACAATACTTTAAACCACATAAAAGGGTCTGGCAGAGGTTCATTAGCCCTATCCTGATGGAAACAGTTGAACATTTTAAATATACATTAAGCCCTTTATGTTTCCAATTATTTTTTTCTTAACATATATAATTAAAAGAAAGGCATTAAAACTTCAGATCTGTTTATTGCTGTTCCCTCATAGGCAAGGTATTTCTTGAGCATGTTGTAGACTGTATTAAAGAAACTAGAACTGGAGATGATGGAAACCGCCAGAATTTCTTGCTGGTCATGCAGAGAGAGCTAGGAAAACTTTGGCAGCTGGAATTTTAACATTTTAATTTTTTTTTAAAAACAGACTTATTAAAACAGACTTATTTATTGGTTTTTGAGTCTTTAAGAGTGTAAACAGAACTTCTAAAGCTGGGATGTCTTTTTAACTAGGAGGGGAATTACTGCAGGCAAAATTATACTAGCTTGAAGAGGCTAGAGACCTGAAAAATAAAGCACAAGAAATTAAATATTTAGTTTTGGCTTTAAGAATAAATAGGTTTGAAGCATTTTTCAGAGAGAAAGTGTGAGAATTTCTGGTTTCTGGCTTGAGCAGGCAGAAGGAGTTAGTTCTCAGCTTACCTGAGCTTTTATAAGGCTTAGCCCAGGTGACAATCTGGCTCTCTCTCCTTCCAAGACACGTATCATTTACAGCAGATTTTAATTTTACATCTAGAGGGAATCTTTTAGGAAATACTTAACTGTGCTTAAACTGGAGTAACATAAAACACATGTGCCTGTGTGCTTTGTTTCTGAAGCTTTTTGTGAGGGAATGTGCTTTGCTGTTATTTGGCGCTCACTTTGATGTTAGATGTTTTATGATTAGTCCCTCTAACATCAGATAGGACTTTTGGAAAACTTAAATGAGCTTGTCTATCCAATAGCTCTCTAAAGTCATACTCAGCTGCCAACCATCTCTTGTGATGTGCAAGCTTTTAATTTTCTTTGGAAATGTATGTATTAAAAAAATATAATCTTGGTAGCATTAGAGTGAAAGAGAGAGTTTGTAGGACTATGTGTTACTCTGGTGTATGTGAATGGCAAGTCTTTGGTGGTTTCATGGTTGCATCCTGCTCCTCTTTCCCAGCAGGAGATCAGCTTCTGGCTGGGGTTAGCTCACCTTGGTGTGGATGTACAGCAAGGCCAGTGCTGTACTTGCCATTAATTTTTAGGGGTTTTGCATTTAGGTGGCACAGAAAGCTCGGTCTTTAGCAGTTTCAGTGAGAGATAAAAGCTTGTTGCTGAATGATGATGCTTCATGCTTAAAGCGTGAAAATCTTCTGGAGATGTGGTGATGGTGGTGTTTCTCCCTGGGGGTGTGAGATGTTGGTATCTATTCTTCTGGACACACTTTGAGGAGCAGACTTTTTTTTTTTTTTTTTTTTTTTTTGTGGAAGGATGGTGTGAGATCCCTTCCTAGTTTTGCTCAGGAGGAGGCACGTGATGGATGAACTTGTTTTTTCCCATTGATCCCTCTATCTGTGGCAGGTGTTGGTGTCTTCATTTTGCAAGGAGCTGAAGGTGTGAAATAGCTATCCTGAAGGCATTAAAATGAACTTCCAGTATGTCTTACCTTATATTTGGTACTATCTTAAGGGGATTATGTCATGGGGTTGTCAAACTCCTGTTCTTCTGGGCTTGAGAGGAGCAGAGAGAAGTGGCTTCTCTGAGTAACTGGTCCCTGCTGCTGCTGAATCTTGGCTTTTTCTGGCATCAGCATCAATAGAAGTCGATTAGTTTTCCAATGAAAACAAAAACTTGAAGACACTAAACCTTGGCTATGTTAGTAAGTACCATGAGACAAGTCTGCCTTGAGTTTGGAGCCAGTTTGGATGTGTGATGGCAGTGGGGAGCTCTCCCTACCCCTTGGCAGAGCTACCAAGGCCATGGAGATGCTCACTTTAATGCTTGGAAAAGGAAAACTGAGCCCCATTTCATTTTTGACCTGCCTTTCACAAAGACAGGGTCTGGTGTACAAGCTTGACCCCTGATTTCTTGTGCCTTTGCAACAGGAGTTGGGAAGGGGCCTGATAATGTCTTGCAGAGAGGCACAGATTGTAAAACCATTTCTTGGGGGATGTGGAGGGGAAAAAGTATATTCACATTTCTACAATGAAATGTCCCAGGAGCAAAAATTCAGTTTTTCAAAAGCTTTTTTATTTTTTTTTTATTTCCAAACCTTATGTTTAAATATGAACATATTCCACTTGATGTGGTGGGTGTTTTATTAAATGCTGAGGATTCACCTGTGAACGACACCACCACATATCTCTCCAAATGGATTTTCTACCATCGCATTTTAAGAGCATTTGCTTTTTTGTCTCAAGCTTAAGGCTTAGGATTTTGTGCAGGATTGGGGTTAGCTCTTGTAGAATGCTGCATTTAAAGTAGTGCACAAATTAATAATAAAATCCTGGGCTTTTACTTGTCGCATTCTAGGTGCACGTTGCCAGGGATTTTTTTTTTTTTTGGCATTTTTTGCATCATTAAAAACAAAGCCACAAATGTGCTTAGGAGGCAGATTTGCTGGGATGCCAGCTCAGAAAGGTTGCGTGTGGGTATGCCAGTCCAGTTTGTTGTCTGCAAATGTCCTGCTGCTGTTGCCTGGGGGCTAACGTGGCAGAGGGGAGGTCTGCATCCCCCTTGCCATGCCCCATTTATTGTCAGTCATTCCTCACAAGCTGTCTACACCCCTCAGCTTGTTTGACTGGGAGCTGATGATCATTATTGAGGTTCTGTCAGTGTGACGTGGTGTGATATCTGCCTGGCTGCTGGCTTTGCACCTGGAGACAGTGCCCATGGCCCGCAGCTGCTGGCAGGGAAGGATTCCCCGTGGGAATGCTGGAGACTTGGTGTCTGGGACCTTGGAAAGGTCAGGACAGGCTGTGCTGTCCGGGTAGCCCTGACCTCCATCCTTCATCTGATGCTGGCTGGTGGGTGATGGCTCAGGATGCCAATCATGTGGCTTTTAAAGGCAGGGATGGCAGGAGGGGCTGTGCCCTGGCTCTGGGTGTGTGGCTGCCTTGATGAAGATGAGTGCCCTGTCAGAGGGGTGGCAGAGCAACAAATAGGTTCCTGAGATAAGTAAAATTTGCATTAATGAACTACTGTGGCTTTGGATGCCAAATTAAAAGAAGTGTGTCTGGAGAATGAAAAATAAGTGTATTTTCTGTCTCACTCACTGGTTCTCGTCTCTTTTGATTTTCTTTATCATCAGAAAGAAATTTTTAATTTTTTTAAAGCCAGTTGTGTTTATTTTGGTAACAGTTCATTGGCTGCTCTGTGTACAGAAGCTTTCTCTTGAAGTACTGAAACGATATTAAAAGTGCTTTTGGCTGTCATCTTTTATTTTGCTTCTCCTTCGTTCTTTTCCCAAAGCTGGGTCATTGCTGTATCAAATGCTCTGAAACTGTCTGGTAGCATTTTCCCTGTGGTGCTCTGTATAAACTGGAAATAAAAAGAGAAGAAATTGCAGGATTTGGATTTCTGTAGATTTTTTTTTCCTTTTTTTTTCTTTTTTTTTCTGTGTGTGTGTCTCATTGAAGTCTGAGCAGCTGTCTCCATCCGCACAGCCCACTGATGGCATGCACAGATCTGTTTCTTGTAATTAAAGGTAGAAATAATACCCTAGTGTTCAGAGAGGGGCTGGGGGGAGGGTGAGTGAGCACCCGAGCACCCGGGGTGCAGCTCTTCTTCCCCCCAGCCTGTTTGGCCCAAGGACCAAGGGAGGTGTTCCTCCCTACATCCTCATGGCTTTATGTCCCTGAGAAGGAAGCATCCTGTCCCGTTGTCCTGGTTGCGGAGAGCTACCCGCAGCAGCATCCTTACCCCAGGGTGGGCTCCTCCATCCTGACCTATGGAGGCCCCTGGGATTTTTTTTAATTCTCTTCTAAGGATGTGGAAACGTTTCGGTGGCGCCGCAGCCGCTCGCTACCAGCACACTTTGAAAAATACCCAGCAAGTGTCGAGCATCTGTCTGTGAAGGGGGAGGAAATCCCCCCCCGTTATTATTTTCTCCCGATTGTCCTCACTTGGTGTGGCTTTGGCTATTATGGGTTTGTAAAATAGAACTATATATGACCTTTTATCTTACAAGAAATAGGTTAAGCCATTTTTAAAGAAAGTGGTGGAGTCAGCAGTGCTGCTGAAGGAGCTGCTTTTGCATGGTTGATAGGCTGTGAAGCCGCTCAATGGACTTTGGTTTCAGAGACAATATCTGTTTAAATTAATCTTTGTCAGATACATGCCACTGCAGACAATTCAAATTCCATTTGCTTTCTGATCTCATAACAAAAAAGCACCTTACACTGGTTCTTTTATCGTAAAATTAACTTTTGTCTGTGTGTCCTGGAAACAGGGGTGGCATAAAATCTAGTTAAAAGGCTCTGTTATAGGAGGATTCTGTTTCTTTGTAGAAGGCAGACTTTTTTTCCCTTCTTTCCCCTGCGTGCATTTAAAAAGAAGACGAGTGTTTGAGATGGATTAGGGAGAATGCCAGCAGATGGACCGATTCTGTTGTTGCTGCTGGCAACCATCTAAGCAGCCATTTTGAACAATGCTGATACCGGGGTACTGATAACACAAAGATGAGGATGGGATAAATATCCAGCTAGTCCCTTTCTCCCCGCCTGCTCCTCCTCCGTCCCTTTCATGCTGCTGCTGCAGCCCTGTTATTAGGGAACCCGATTGTTTCCAAAGAAATGCATCATCCCCTTAGCTTGGCTGGTGGATGTCTAGTGTTGCTTATTGCCTTGGTTTTCCTCACGACTGGTGGAGATGCTGTCAGATCAGCTTTTCCCAGGAGTGCCAGCCAGCTGCACTAAATGAAGTGGGATGGGTGGTTTGCAGTTGTGAAGGTCTTCTCTCTACCCCAGTAAAGCATAAAGTGTTTGGGCCTTTCCATATAAGTGCAGACAGTTTCCATCCCTCTTTGTGCACAGTTTAGTGCTTAATTACAAAGTGTGTTGGCTTCTGATGGGTGGTTTCTAGCATTCCAGGAGATGCACCATGACCTAAAGGAATTTGAGATCTTCTTTGTGCCAGAACAATTAGTTTTGGCATCCGTGGCCTGCTGTCTCTCTGATTTGTTGGGAAATAACCCTTTCATGGGTTCAGAAGAACCCAAACAAGCTTCATCTTTTCCCAAGAAGAGACAAAAATTTTGCAGGATTTGGGCTGGGATGAGCATGGGGGTGTTCTGGGAAACCTGCTGGGCTTTGCCCTGAGCTTGCTGTAGTGTAACATGGTTCTGAACGTGTGATCCACAGAACTGGTCAGGGGAGGCCAAGTAGCCATGGCTGTTTGGTACAAGCACTTCCATGGGGCGTCCAGGAGCTTGGTAGAACTGTGAGACACCTTGGATGGGAGATGTACCTTTGGGTTCTGTGGTTTGTGGTTGTTGTAGAAAAAGCAGGGACAATGGGCTGGGAGACAGCACGTGGCCTTTGGTTGTCTGAACATTTTGGTGTCTGAACATGCTGTGCATAAAAACAATCTGTCCCCAAGTCCTCTCTAGGTAGGGCTGTCATGCTGTCTGCTGCAATCCTCTGCAGTGTTTCTACTGTTGGGGAGCAGCAAGTGGTCCAGGCTGGCAGAATGGGCATGGTCTTGGGACCAACACGCAGTATTGATGCTGCTGCCCCTGGTTCTTGCTGAGCTGCTTTGGGTCAGGGATTTGCAACTGATATCCTAAGTGTAGGTGTTTAAAATGTCCCTGGTGCTGCAGGACCATGGGTGAGGAGCTGAAGGTGAGCAGCAGTGAGCTGCTCAGGCTGCAGAGCATGGGCTGAAACTTCAGCCCATTTACATTACAGCATCTCTGAGACCTTTCTGCATGAGGTGATGCTCATACTGCAGCATTTTTGCACTTAAAACTACTTTGGGGTTAAAACCTGTACAAATGAATCTCATATCTGAATAGAATCATAGAATAGTAATTATAAACAGTAAATGAAACTTTGCAGTAAAGCAGCAGATGTAGGAATTTAAAAAGTTAGACAATCATTTCATGGTTTCCTTTTCAATTTGTCCCCCAGGTCTGTTAAATTTTGAGGTGAATCTTGTATTTCTTCTTTTCCTGATGGGCAGAATCTTCTTCTTGGGTCTCCTCTTTTTTAATCCTGCCTTATTTGATCCGAAAGGTGTGAGCTAGCCATATTTGATGTACTTGCTAAAAGGAGGGGCAGCTGGCCTGCAAATTGCAAAATAAAGGTGTAAAATCACTTTTGTAAATACTGTTGAGGTGTGTTGGGAAATTGTTGAGGTCAGCTAAGCTCTCTGAAGATGCAGACTGAAGGTCTCTGCAGATTGGCTGTCTCTGAGGTCAGCTGGCATAACTGACAGATGCTACTAGTGAGCTCGGAGGACTCCAGCTCCTGGAGTGGTCCCCATCCATCTCCTCTTGTGGTGGCTCCTGCAGTGTTGTTTAACCTGTTGCATTTGGAGATAACCTCTGGAGGATGGATGAGGAAAGAGTGCCAGTTTTAAGAAGTTACCTTCTTTGAAAGGTGGTGAGTAGAATGAGTAAGTGTCCCCTTATGGCCCTTTGGTTCATGATGAGGTTGGGTCTTAAAAGGTCTGGCAGGTTTTGATGGAGAGGAACTGTGATCAGTGTGTGACCAAGTGTGATTGTGAGCTTGTTGGCTTTTGGTGTGCTGCTTCTGTTCTCTTCCTTCCCACTGTGCAAAATAGTACCCACCAACAGCTGCAAAGAAGGTGCTTGTGAGGATGACCAAGAACAGGCAGTGGGGTGGGGTTTGAAGTGCTTTTAAGCTCTATTGACTAGAATGATGCAGAGTGGAGCTTAACCTTCCCTGGATGGCATAGAAATGTGCATCACTTCCCCTTCCTAGAGCTGTCTCCCTCTCCATACCTTGAGTTTGACACACAATGCCTCCTGTACCCCATCATACTACATAAAATTCAGGTTCTTTGGTTAAACCCTCATGAATGTTACTAGACATGGCTTAGCTCCTCACCTTCCGCTATAGAAAAGAGACGGGGTGATGTAGGGGAATGACTTCATGGGAATTGTCCAAATTTGGGGTTTTTGCTTGAAAGCATTTTTTCAAGAAGGATGAGCTTCTGAATATTTAGGGCCCTTCCTGAAAACACTGATGGTTTGTTCTTTTGGGCTTGAGTAATGCATGTGAAGTGGGGCTTAGGCAAAAAGGACCAAGCCAGATGAAGTGAGCACTGGGAATCAGAGTTATGTTATGCTGGAGACCTGCTCCTGGGCAAATGGAGAATTCAGATGCCATGTGTTCCCTCTGCCAATGTTGTTGTCACCCAGCACTGCTGGTGGCCTGGAGCAGCTCTGGGGATTTGCAGAAGGGCTTAGCAGGTCTGGCTGCCCTTCATGTGGGAATGCCATGTTTTGGAGAGTATCCCCAATGGGAGGGAGATTGATTGATTGCCTTCAATGGGTGATGGTTTGTTCTCCGAGTACCCTGTGTCTGAAAGAGAGACAAGGCAGTGCTGAGGTTTTCCCTTGCCTGCCTGCCTGCCTGGTTTTTGACTTGTTTCTGGTGGCCTCTAGCTCAGCACAGAGCCTGTGGTTCAAGTGCTGTGGAAAGGGCTGATGCCTGAGAGGTTTTTCTTCCCCACCCATTCCCACACCCACATGCTGGTCAGCCACACTAAGGGTTCCTGGACTGTGAGGTTTGATGAACCGTTAACCTAAAAATGCCCTGAGTAGGAAGAAATTATTCCAAGGTTTAAAAAAAATAAAATCTTCCAATGCTTCTGAAGTGGAAATGGGAGCTGTGGTTTGCCTGAGCAACTTTTCTTGCTCCTGGCTCTGCTGTGAGCTGGCTTCGCTTTGTGGGTGCAAGGGAGTGTTTGGGATACTGCAGAGCTGGGAAGGCATCTCTCCAGGGCTGGGTCAGCCAGAGGGGCTGCCTTCCAAGCAGATGTCCTCTTGGCTTGAGGCTCTGCAGGTTTAAGACAGGATGTCCCTGTACTTCCGAGAGCTGAAAACGCTGAAATAAGAGGCTGGGAATGTCTGAATCCAGCTCTGAATTCCTGGAGAAGAGGATTTGGCAATAGTAAGCTGTGTTGGCAGGCAGGCTCCATGTTGCTGGTGGAGGACAGCACCCATGGGCTCAGCCTGGTGTGTGGTCTGGTGCTACTGGGGCAGCATGGCTGTGTGAGCACCTTCCCCTTCAGGGCAGCACCAGGTCCTGCTCCAGCACTGAAGGACATCACTGCTCTCCTTGTCCACTGCTGCTCTGGTTATTGAATGAGGTGAGAAGCAGGGGCTCCTTGTGGTGTCAGCTGGATGCAGCTGTGGTGGTTAAGCCATGGGTGGGACATATTGGTGTTGCAAAGCAGGGGTCTGGTGGCCGTGGGCATGGTCTGGAAGAGGACCCGAAGGATGTGGTTCCATATGAAACAGAGGTGGGGTTGCCTAAGAAGTTCAGTGCAATGACATCCAGGTGGGAGGAGGTTGGTTTCATTCCAGAGTAGGGTTAGTGGCTGTGACTTGGAGCCTGTCTGTCACTGAGTCCCAGCAGTCCCATTTCCGAGGGCTTTCCTATAGCTGTCTCTGTGGCACAGATGACACAGCAGCTCATGAAAAAGCTGACAGCAGGATACTGACCCTGTTTTCATAAATAGTAACAGCATCTCTAAAGGCTTTGAGGGCTTGCTTGGGAACAGGGAGGCTGGGTTCCACTGTATCTGGCAGTGGTCAGCAGCAGATGCTTGGGAAGGAGATCAGGAAATGGAGCTGGAAGAGAGGGATGCTTACCTGTTGTGTACAGCTTCTCCATCCAAAGGGCTGCCTTGGTCCTCAGCTGCAATATGGATGCAGAAGGAGCAGGTTTGTGATGGCAGCCCTTGCCTCACATTTTCTGCAGTTCTGGGATTATCCCCAGGTCTCCTTGAGGCACAGCATCCCTCCTGTGCAGGTGGTGGGGTGGTCACTCCCAGGCAGGACCAGGACCAGCAGCACCTCTCTGGGGAGTAGCAGTGACACAAAGCTGGTGGGGTCAAAGAGGCTTTGGAGAGATCAGCACTTTTCTCCACCCCACTTCAATGCCAGACTGTTTTCTTTTCCCCATTGTGATCCTCTCATGGGTTTGATTTTTCTAAATATTTTAATGCTTTTCTAATTTCAGGATGAGTTAAATTCCCTGTCCTTTTCTTTGAATGGGGTTAGTGGTGTGGAGGCTGCATCTCATCTCTGAAGAGCTGCCTCATCTCTGGGGGGATGGTGCATTGTCTGGCCCTCTCCTAGGTGCCCAAGGTTACCCGTCAAGGAATAGCTTCTTGTATAGGGATATTTGCTGGAGAGATGAAGGGCTTTTCATCCTCCTGGCTGCAGCTTTTTACTGTGTGGCCTGTTTGGTGCAGGCTGCAATGGAGGAATTCCTAATCTGCTGTGAATGGTGTGTGCGGAGGCTGCCCCATGGATCATGCTGGTTGAAACCCTGGCTGCTTGGTAGCTCAAGGTGCCAAGTCTGAGAGATCTCTTTGCAGCATGCATTTAGGGCAGTGTTTTTGTGTTTGCAACACGGAGTTGTTATCAGGAGGCTGGGTGAAAGGTTTTCCTTGGAGCTCAGGAGAAAATGTTTTATCATTTAAAAGGGTAACTTGGGGTGGGAGAGAAAGAAAGAGAAAGAGCCTAATCTGGCAATTTAAATTTATTTAAAGATTCCCTCTGTTCCAGTTTGCTTCCTAGTCTTGATCAGAAGGAAATGCTGTTAGCTACAGAGTGGAATAAATCGAGGGCACTCTTATCTGTGCAAGATAAATTACTATTGTTTAGGAAAGACACTCCAGGGATTGAAGAATTTAATTAAATACACAGGGATTATGAATATGCATGTAAATTAGACAATCTAGATATGACATGGCTACAACTGCAGGGAATTGTTCCAACTTAAAAGTGTAATCATTCTTTTTATCGGGATGTGGGGATGGGTAACAAATGAGAAGATTCCCTTTCCCATTTGCCTCTGCCTTGGCTGGTCTCAGGTCATTAAGCAGTGGGAATTACCCGTCGCGGATCAGCCCTCCGCAAGCCTGCGGAGATGATGCTCTGGAGCCTTTCTCCACCCTAATGAGCTGCTTCAACAGCTGACAGAGAAATGGGGGTAGCAGCAAGGGGCTGCCACTGCCCTGGGGGCTTGGGAAGGTTGGGGAGTTGTGGTTTGCCTTCTGCTGAGAGAGAGGGGAGAGCGCTGCCGGCTCACTGCTTATTCTCAACCACCTCTCCATAGCCGAGGAGGATCCTCTCCAAAGGACTTGGAAAGGTGTTCTCTGTGGTTTCAGAGTGTATCCTTGAAAACAGCAGGGTAGGGAGTGCAAATACTGAACGATTAGCTTGTCTACCATTTTCTGCTGCTTTTACTGGGGTACCTTCCTCCTGGCTGATCACAGCCCCTAAAAAAGCGTGGTTTGAAAATCACAAAATTTTTTAGAGGCTAAGCTCTAGGTCATTGTGAACGAGATAGGCAAAACTGAAATGCTTCTTAGAGCTGAGACTCCCAAGAAATCCAGAGCAAGGTGTGGGAATGTACTTGTGCTGCCCTCTCCTCTGGTCTGTGTTTCTTGTAGCAGCCTGGTGTCGGTGCTGAGCCAAGGCAGGTTCTTCAAAAGACATGAACTGCATTATACAGTGCTGCCTCAAATGTGTTTAATTTGCAACTCTTAGAGGTGGCATCTAATAACAATGCAGGGAAATATTTTTCTTTCCTCCCCCTTGTGTTTCCTTTGTTTGACTTCGCCTCTATCCGCTCAGTTTCATTGTTCTGCTAAAATCAGATTTCTCTATAGTGTCCAGGTCCTGCAGCTGAAGAAATACATTGCTACAAGCCCCTGCCCCCCCCGAATTATTTTTAATTCTTAAAATAGGCAGTGAGACATGGATATGATCTGACTTTGAACTTGATAGTCATAAAAAAAAAAAAAAAAGGCTGGATCTTGATGAGATGTTTTTTCCATTTTTTTTTTTGTTTGTTTGTTTGTGTGTGTGCACGTGTGTGTCATTTCCCCCTATCTTACTGGTTTTCACCTTTCAGTTGGCTGGAGCTGTATGAGATGCATCTGTTCTGATGTGAGGTCCCCATTGGACCCCCAGGGACTGGGGACAGGAGTGGACCTAAGCCTCTGGCTGGCTTCCTTAGGGAGCCTAGGGTGGTCTACAGGGACAGGAGGTGATGCTCTCACCCCTCCACAGGGCATCAGCTTCTCCCACCTCCTCCCCCCCCTGGAATGGAGGGCTTATGGTAATTGGGAGCTTGGTCTTGTCCTGCTCAACCCACGTGGGAACAATTGCTATTTATCACTTTGAAAAGTGGATGATTTTCCAACCCCTGGCTCATGGATTCTGATTAAAACGAACACAAAAAACCAACCCACATCTGAAAATGTGAAATATCTAAAGCCTCCATACTGCACTTCTGTTTTTTTTTTTCTTTTTTCTTTTTTTCCCCAAAAACCTTTGAAGATTTTTTTTCCCAAGGAATAATATAATAACAGGAGAATATTTGTATGGGTGCACAAGTGCATGGAGACAGGTTTGAACAGTTGTAATAAAGCATTTCTAATAAAAATTTAATGTCCTCAAGACAGTGTTATGGCAGCTCATTACTATTAAAGGTCATTTGAAGAGTATTGATCCTAAATGTTACAGCTGAATGTAAACTTTGACTGTTACAGTTATTAATGTATATTTATGATCTATGGGATATGTATAAAAGGAAAATGAGAATATAAATGGTATGGTGAACTCATTTGTTTCAGGATTGCCAGAGGCCGAGTTCACACAATTCACCTCAGTTTTAATTGTGTCTCTCGTTTTCATGTTACATAGATTGAATCTTTTTTTTTATTATTTTTATTTTTTTTTAACTTGCAAAAATGTGTTAGTTTTGCCTGAGAAAATGGGTTGTGTATTTGAATTTTATGTCATGCCCTCAACATGGTCTGAGATCTGTATCTGTTCCTAAGTGTATGTTGGGGAACTTCGATGCCAAGACAGAAGTACCAAGGACTGAACTTTGTGACCAAATTGCTGGCAGAAGTAGGAGCTCTGAGAAGCATCCTACTACTCTGAGGGTAATTAGAAGGTTATGTCAGTAAAAAACAATTGTGAGAAGGTTAAATTGAGTTGATTAAAAATGTTGAGGTTGTATACTCAGAGCAGTGGTACTATATTTATATGTTTGCTATACTGTAATGCACCTATGTGTGCTTGTCTGAGACAGAAGGACTGTATTCACAGTGAATTTTAAGGCTCTTTGTATTAAAAAAAGGAAAAAGAAAAAAACCTGTGGTGGCAGGAGGAAGATAAACGGTGCTTGTGATATTTCAAAGTCACATTAATCTTTTTTCTTCCCTCTTTTTTTGTCTTTTTCCTTTTAATGTATTACTTTCTCCAGGGAAATTGTCTCCTCATTGACTGCAGCAGATTAATGCACACAGATCAGCTCCTGCATTATTTTTCTGTTTTGACAAGAGTAGTGATTTTTATATGTGTGTCCCTTTCTGCCAAGATGACAGCTCGGGTTCTTGCAGTTTAGAAGAGTTCCCTGCCAAGAAGTGGCAAGGAATGGGAAGCCACCTTTCTGATGCATAATGCCAGGAACAAAAACTTTCAGTGGGTGTGGAAGCTGTGGTTTTGGTGGTGAGGATGGGAGGCTAGCAGGGGCTGGTGAGGGTGAGTGTCTGGGGTGGCCAAATCCTGGCCTGTGCCCCTGTGCCTGGGGCTGCTGCTGCACGGTGCTGTGCACAGTGGCCTGGAAGATGCTGACGTGGCTGCTGGCCTCACGGCAAGGGTCCAGCACTGGTAGTGAGGTGTGGGCATCCAAGTAGCACAGAAGAGCCTGCTTTGAGTGAGCTTGTGACAGCATTGAGAGTCCTTCAAAAGCTCCTGCTGGTCTCCAGGATTTTTGATGTCAAGTAACCTCTTCTCTTTTTTTTTTTTTTTTCCCCTTTCCTTTTTTTTCTCCAAATTGCACTTATAAATACTAATTTTTCTATTGATCTTTGGTAAAGTTCCCCGTAAACAAAAAAGTGACAATTGAGCCAGCTCTGGCCAACCTATGCAACTGGGACAGATTTGGGTTTTTCTGTTCTCCCTGTGGCTCCCTCAGTATCTCTGGGCACGAACTTGACGTCGCATTTCTGATGATGGTTGCATCCTGTTTTTAATGGTTTGTCTAGACAGTGCTGACATAACTATGAAAATAGTTTGGTGACCTAGTCTAGAATTAGTGTGCATAAAGAAATCAACCCTCGCTTCTGATGTTTGCAATCAGTTTAAATGACTATATTGTAGCATAACTTAAGAGGGAGGCAGATTTGGAGTTGCTCCAAAGAGCAAATCGTGAGCAAAACACATCCAAACAAACTCGTGTGGTAAATACGCAATGGGTAGGGAAAATGCCTTAAATGTAGGTTAGCCAAGGCTTGCTTCAGGAGCTGCGTGGCAGGAGTCTGGTGTGAAGCTGGAGTTCCCCTTTGGTTGTCCCAAAGTTTTTTTCTGGGAAGCTTGTAATCCACACTGTAAACTTAGTGTGTGGGTTACAAGCACTGTATTTGGATAAGCTTTGTCAGCATAAAAAGAATGTGCTCCTTGCAAATGTCAGCTGTGTTACTGAGGGTGATTTGGATTAGGAGGTTGTAAACTTTGAGATCAGTGGTGTGTCCCGTTGGGTAGCTCAGAAATACCTGGCATGTCAGTGCTGGTGACCTTCAACATGGCAATCATTCTGAGCTTGGTGCTGGGTTTGAGACCAGTTTCTACAGCATTTGACTACTGCTCTAAGGAGCATGTTAACTGCCTGCTTGGCAGTTAACTACTAATCCCAGGTAATTTGAGATAATATCAATTTGAGATAATATCGATTTCCTGATCTGCAGGGACAGTGTGGATGTCTCTAGGGGCCACGTCATTCCTGCCGTGGGGTTTGTTATGGCGGTGGCAGCTTGGGCACTCTGCAAGAAGGGTGTAACTTGAAATTAAGTCCTTGGTGTTGATGTAGTAGCAACGAAGCTTTGGGATGGGTCTGGTTTTGGTTGGTGTATGTGGAATGTGGTGTTCATTGGGTTTGATATCCTTTGAGACCAGGATGAGGGGATAGCAGCACATTTGTCTCCCCCCCATCTTCCAGCCCCCACCACATTCCTGTACTGTAAACAGATGAAAAAGGGCAAAATATGAAAAGCTGATCTTACTTGCAGGGAAATAAATGATGTGTGAAAGGGAGTTGTCATGGAGCAGCTCAGTGGTTCTGTGCTTCATGCATAGCTAAGTAGCACATGGAGGCACTTCCCAGATGTGTGGAAACTGCCCTCTGTCTTCAAGACCTTCCAGGCAGTGTGGGGACAGGATGAGGTTTCCAGGCAGTACAGTCAGGAGGAAGAAGAGGACAGGCAGAGTGTCTGCATGGCTTTCACTTGCTTTAGGGTGGAAGGGGGGGGATGACATCGCAGATGGAGCTCGGCACAGTGCCCTATGCCAGTTCATTTAGTGTAGAAGACTCCTCAAGAGTGGGCATGCAGCTGTCCATCCTGTCAGTCTAAGGCTTTGTTTGTCCAGTGGTAACTTTTATTCTTGGCTTGCAGTGTGGAGAACACTGGAACTGCAAGTGTCTTGGAGACCTGTGATAGTAGAAGCCCATGAATGAGACTGCCTTGAGCAGTGGGCATATGGTGAAGGCTAGGACAGGTATCTGCCTAATGTCCATTGAAAAACCTCCTCTCTGGTATGGTGTGGGATTTATTGGTTCAAATGCCTTAAAATGCTTTTTTTTTTTTTTTTCTCCTTCCCTGGAGAAACCCCAGGGCAAGTGAAACAAACTTATGGATATCACCTAAATCTGACATTGGGTAGAGCTGGGAAAGGTGCCCAGGTTTATCTTTAGGAAAAAGCCAGCCATGGGCTTTGTTGGGGAGGACAGTTAGGGATTTGAACAGCTTTTTGAAAGTGAGTGACCTCTCTCACTCCTGCCATAGGTGGATGGGAGTTGTGTCCAAGAGCTTGGGTGCCTCTCAATGGCGCGGTGACTTTCCATGCCCTTGAGCCTTTGCAGAAATGCAGTCGCGATAACTGCAAGAAACCAGTCATGACATTTCCAGACCTGCGGGGAGCCTGGCCCTCCTGCCTGCTGCTGTGTGAGGAGGTGTTCCATGACTACCCTTGGTTACGTGCTTGAAGAGGGAGGAAACAAATCTTTACTGAATTGGAAACCTTGTGAAAAGGTCACACTTCTGAAAAGCTGTGCATTTTAAGACTGCTCAGCTCTGCAAAGCTGCCTTTGAACTGGAAGAGTGGGAGTTTAACACCCTTGCGACAGCTCTGGGCGTATTAAACCCACAAAGCAGAACTGGAACAGCCATGAATTAACTCTTGCTGGGTGTGTGGCCTTGGAAGGGGAGAGAAGCCTGCTCCTGGTACGCCTTCACAGGAAGGCAGCATCAGTGTGAACCCAACCCTTCTACTGGGCATCGAGGCATCCACCTGGGAGGGAAGATCGTGCAGCTGGGGGAAAGCTCTATTGCTGCTCAAATTTTGTGGACATCAGAGGGCCATGTGAGGCAGTGGTTCCCCAGGAATCATGCTTCCCCAGGGCCTGCTCCTTCCCTGTCCCTCTAAATTGCTGACTTCCCAAGGTGCCACCATCATCTCTGCCCAGGTCTTTTCTGCTGTGGCAAGGTGAAGATTCACTCGCTCTGAATAACACTGATAGTGGAATTGCTGTTTATCATCCATGCTGCTATTGGCATAGGTAAAATCCCTTCATTATGGGCCATTAGTTTGAGGTTGAAGGTGCTAATGGCCCTGTTCAGGAGAGCACCAGACACTTGCAAATTCTCACTGATGCAAGGAATTGATTGCTATCGATCAGTCCCTGAGAACCAGTCAGATGAAGAGTCTTTAATATTGCTTACAGGACAGCTCTCCCTCATTATCTTTTGGAGCTTTTTGAAGCTTATAGATAAGGAGCCCAGATCCTGTCCACCCATCATCATGAAGTCAGGTCCTGGGCTTGGGTGCTGGTGCTCTCTCATCTGGACGTTGCTCTCTGTGCCTGCACTGGGAAGGGCAGCAGGTAGCTTAGCCCAGTGCCCAGGATCTCCTCACCTCACACAGTGGTGGGCATGTCAGCAGACGTGTCCTGAATCCTAGTTAGTGGTACGAGACTGCTCTCAGCCACCCAGATTCCCTGGTTTGCTATTCTGTCTGTAGTCCTAATGCAAAGTCAAGTGCAGGGAGAAGATTTTCTGCAGTGTGTTTGAGCTCTGGTGTCACCTGGAGAATTTGGTGTTTTGTGGTCATGCTTGAGCTGAACTGGTCACCTGATTGTTATTGCTCCAGGTGGATTCTTTGGGAAGAAATCTATATAGCTATATATATAACCTATAATATCTATAACTATATATATAACCTATATTTGTAAATTATTTATATATAATATGTATTTATAATCTGTATAAACCCAGTTTATAGTTGATGTGGAATCAGGCAATGAGCCCACAGATAGTCTGGGTTCTAGGACCACTGTCTGTGGATAGTGGGAGAGCCTGCAAATGCTTAAGTGACTGCCTGAAAACTCGAAAGTGTTGGCTCTGGTCTACTCAGGTATAAAGGCTGTGTGCTCTTTTGCAAATGCAGAGGCCCATCTCTGTGATGTGGCTTTTACTTCCATGGGTGATCCAAGGGAGATTTTTTTAGGACTCCCAGTGTCTCTA
The DNA here is from genome assembly GCF_003957555.1 of Calypte anna. Taxonomy (NCBI): domain Eukaryota; kingdom Metazoa; phylum Chordata; class Aves; order Apodiformes; family Trochilidae; genus Calypte; species Calypte anna. The sequence goes on along the minus strand of NC_044254.1, from coordinate 21,319,747 downwards.
AAACATCTCCTGCAGCACAGAGAGTAACGTGCTGTAGTTCCTTGCAGCTGCTGTGCCCTCACTGTTACTTCTCAGCCAGGCCATACCTCAAGGTCTGGATGGAGCAGGACAGGATTGAGAGGGACAGGAGATACTGCAACTAGGACATGCTGTTCCTGATGTTGCCTGATGGCTTATGGTGTTGGCCTGAGGTCAGGGCACTGGGAAGAGCACATGGGAAGGTGTCTGAAGTGAAGCCCTGCTTAGAACCAAGAGGAGTGAAAAGTGAGAGCATGGATGGAGTCCAAGCAAGTTTGACCTCTGCCAGTTGCTGCTCAACATCTGAGCTACTGGGCACCATGTAGAGAGGGACCTCCAACTCCTGCATTGTCAGCTGACGTCATTTTAATTAAATTGTGTCTACCTGGCTGGGTTCCTGCTGGCGTAAGGTTTTATTCTGAAGAGTCAGCTGGGCTGCAGAGGCACTGATCTCCAGCACAGGTTTTCCCGTGACACAATTTCATTTACCCACCATTGACAGCATCCCTATCTTTTTCCTATATCCCAGTGAGTGAGGATCCCAGGGAAGCAGATCTGAGGGAAAGACAAGGTGATGTGCTGGGCTCTGGACACCCCAATAAGCACCCTGACTATGCCTGTAACGTGCTTGTGTCTTTGTGTGAGGCTGGGACTGCTGTGTGAGGGCCAACCCATGGTGGGTAAAAACTTCTAGCAAGTTAATAAATCAATCGTATGCCTTTCCAGGCTGCGTGGGAGGAATTCTTTGTGGCAATGAGTCACCTGTTTGTGGCCCGTTGGCAGACAGACCGCCCTGCTGCCTCTGATCTGCAGTCCTCCTTTCTTCAGACACCATCAGCTGGAGAAACTGCTGATGCAGCCTGCAGTGTCTGAAACGAGCCGGTTCCATCTGCCTCCCTGATGGAGTTGGAGCAGCTTCTTTTTTTAACTGGAGTTTGCTGAGTCTTGGCTAATTTGTCGCCTTTGGAATCTGTAACGTAGAGAAACGCCGGCTAAGTTTGGGACGGACAGGGGGGTGCCAGAGCACTGATCAGCCACAGGTTGGATTTATTTTTTTTTAAAGTCTAACTTAGAGAGCAAAACCAGGTATGCAGTACTCTGATATGCTTTATTTCTAAATTTGAACTCTGATGACAGTGCTGTTTCCAAATGCAGTGATGTTAGATGTTTCTCATGGTTGTAACCTTACTCGGTGCAAGAGTTCAGTGTGTTTTCTTAGGGAAAGGAGCCACAGGTCTTGCCTTCTTGGTGGTGTGGGGGGTGTCCATGAGTTGTGTGCCTGTTTGAAGCAGATTGGCAGCTTGATGGGAATGAGTGGGAGGTGCATGGAAATGCCTATGATGTGACCCTGGTGAGACCTGGATGGAAATATATCTCTGTCTTGTTTCCCTTTGCTAAGGAAGGAGATGAGCACTTATGGGATACTCTGACTGGAGAGGGAAGGTAGATGAGGAGCTGGGACAGAGGGGTTTGTTGCTTGATTCCAGAGGAGGACAAGGTGAACCCCAGCTGAGGTGGCTCAAGGTGGTTGATCTTGGGGAAGTTTTTCTATCTTGCTGACACATAAGGCTTCAGGAACCCATATTGACTCCATGTTGTGATCCCTTCCTATGATATTCAGTGGAGTGACTAATTTGGATTGTGGTAGGGATGTTTCCAGGTAGGGTAAGAAATCTGTTTTCTCTAGGAGGAGAACACTGTTCATTGTGGTGTTGGCCTTGGGCTTGATTGAGCAGTGTGCTCAAGTAGCCTTAATTACTCTGGAAGGAGTTTAGTGTGTTTGGTCCACCTGGCACTTTATACAAGTACATTTATTTCAAAGTGTGCAGGATTCTTTGATCTTTGGGGTTGAATCACCTGCTTGGACCCATAATGATGCTTGGCACTCAGTACCATTTCTCTAGACCTACTGCCGCCGGTGGCCAGGAGGGTGCTTGAAGGTGATTGAATTAATTTGGTTAGATCTGGGCCTCCTGTCTGCTCTGGACACCCTGCCAAAAATTCATCCAGTCTTATCTTAACACAAACCTTCATCTCGTAAACTGGAGTGACAATTAGATGATGTCTGGGCAGCAAACCTAATAAGAGGCCAAGCAGAGCTTATGTTTCACCCTTGCTAACTGAGAAGCAGACAAGCTGGCTGAGACACGTCCCTTCTCTAAGCAAAGTTGGCATCCAGACATTTCACAGCAGCTAAAATAAATAAGCCCTTCTCCATTTTGTCCATCAGGAGAGGTCCTTACTGGGCTGGAGGAGGTGTCCTGGAGCTTGCTTCAAGGGAGAGCTGTGTGAGCTGTCCATTAGTGACTAATGCAGATCTCTGCTGCTTTTCTTGCTGCTGTAGCATCTAGGTAGCCAGAACTGTCCTCTGCCTTTACTGACCACATTTCCTAAGGCTTCTCATCTCTCTTATTTTTTGTATCTCATCCTGGATATCTTTGAATAACTTACTTCATTTGGGAGTTGTTCTTCTGTGTCTCTGCCTTTTGGCATTGCTTTTTGGGTGCCCTGCTGAGCTTTCTCTTGCAATCAAGATCTCATATGAGAGGGTGTGTTTGGTGTCTCTGCTTGCCTGGCATCTCAGGAGACTCAGGGAGTGGGAGAACCTGGCCACTTGCTTTCCTTAGCACTTGCCTGTTTGTTCCTGCAAGGAGCATCATGAAAGATGAATTGGTGGGATTGATAGAGCTCTGTACCCTGCTGAAATTCATGGGGCTTACCAGGGCTTGGGATGCTATAGAAACTGTAATTATTAATTGCAGTGACCAAAGAGTTTGGGGTGTGGACTCTGCCCTCCTATGTTGGGATGTTTGTGCTGTTGGGTCTAATTTCTTATGGATGGAGCATTGCCTCCCCATCCGTGTCCAAGCTGCTGTCAGGTGAGTAAATAGAATGGGCTAGACATCCTATTCCCCACAATCTTTAATTGATGGATTTTGCTTGGGAGTTACATTCTGTGCCACTGGACAAAGAAAAGGAGCCTGTGTAATTAATTGCTAAGTGAAAAACTCATCTCCTGTTATTTTTGAGAACTTGCCTATAGTTGGGCATTCCTGCTGTGACACATGGAACTTAAACAAAACCTGCACCTGGCAGGAATATTACAAGGCAAGAAGTTGCAAATGCCTCCAAGATCAACCTTCTGCAGTACCCTTTAGCTTGGCTTGTCAGCTGCTGCATGGCAGGAGTTATCAGAGGAATGCAAACATGTTTTGCTCATGCTCTTGTGGCAGGAATTTATTATCCTTTATTCCTTCATTTTTATTTTTGTCGTTTGCTTTTCTGGATGTGTATTTCCTTCACCTTTTGCCTTCCTTTTCTGTATTTGTTACCTCTCTATCTCTTCTTCTGTCCCAGTGACTCTGGTCTGAGGGCCTTGGAGATCAGAGGATTCCCCTAAAGGATCTGCCAAAGGTAGGCAGGCTAAGAAAACTCATCCTGTTTTCAGGAAGATGGCGTTCATGCTGCAAGGTTGCATCTCCACTGGGAAAATGCACAGAGATCTACAAACAGAAAGGGGTTGAACACTTGTATGCTCTCATCTTTGCAGCTTCTTGTGGTTGTCTGATCAAGCCAGGTAGTGCAGAGAATAGTTCTGTTTCAAATTGGAAGGATATGGGCCTTAAGGAACAAAGAGGATGAAGGTATTTGACATGTGAAATGTGGCAAGGCTTGTTTCTTGAGATCACTGTAGTGACTCTCTGGGACCATACATTGTTCAGTTTGAAGAAGCTCAGAAGATGACAGTTCTAGGGGCTATCTGGATGTAACATCTGAGTGGAACTTCAGCCTTGCTTTAGCTGATGGGCTATGTACCTGATTTCACTCCATGATGACTAGAAGTGCTCTATGCCAGTGGGACATTGCCTCCCCAGATCTGTAGCAGAGACCCAGGGCTACGTATTGGAGTTCTCCAGGGCAATTTGTGGAGAGCCTCTGTGAGTCAAGTTGAGGCTCATCGTGGCCACTTGCAAGGCTAGTGGCAAAGCCTGTAGTGGGAATAAAGTGTAAGATACCAGGTCCTCCTTTCCAAACATGCTGGTGTCATGATTTTTCCAGCTCTCTTCAGGCATGCTGAGAGCTTGGCTTTCTACTTGTAATGGTTAATGCTGCTGTAAAAATCACTTCCATGGTCACTTGGGAATTTTGCTGCAGAAGTGTCTCCAAAATAATAAATGGCTTTCAAACTCAGAAAGAACAAGTGTTATAGATTACACTTCTCCCCCACTGTCTTCCTTTTGTCTAAACCAAATTCACATTGCAGAACTTTAAAAATATACAGTCTAATCTCCCTGAAACCTAAACCCATTGATCTTTCCTGCAGGGCTTCATACATGTGTTTAATTTTTGCAGTGTAGTTGTCATCTTGAAGATTTGTGATTAAAGTAAGGCTTTTTCCCCTCAAAACCCATTTTCATCTGCTGGTGAAGCTGTGGGGAAGCACTGAATTGGTTCAAGGCTCATAGCAGGTTTTGTATTAGAAAGCAGAAATTACTAGTGATTGTCTCCTACCTTACCATCAGTGCCCTTGGTGATGTTATGCGACCATCATGTTCTGGGGGTGTGGGAAAAAAAACGCTTTTTGGGATGAAAAAAGCTTGGCTGCAGATAGCTTTTTTTTCTAAAGTTAAGCCAAACAAAATTAAATTTTGCCCTATTTTGGGCTATGGGAAAGTGTGCTCTTCTGCAAAGATGCTGATCATGTGTTACAGTACTCAACTGATGTCTTTTTTCCCAGTGATCTGGAGGACAAATCCTCAAGCCAATTAGACACTGGAATGAAAAACCACTGGAGGGAGAATCTTTGCCCACATAACATGCAGGACTTCTGTAAAATATGTAGAGGTATACTGGCAAACAGGGAAGGATCCCATTGGAGGGTAGAGGAGTCAGTCCACACCATTTCACACTGCTGGAATGTTGTCACACAAGCACAAGTCTGCTTATATGGCATAAATTGGCCTGTTTGAAGATTATTTTTTTTCCTGGAAACTAAATAGAAGTGCCTATCCTAACTGTAAATGAAGGAAATATGCTTCCATAGGGTGGTTCTTCCAAGGTTCTCCTTTCAGTGATCTAAGCATGGCCCTAAGATGCATTTTGGCAGGGGGTTGATCTCTGGCCACTCATCATCTCCTGACAAACTGAAACTTTTTTTCACTGTGGGTGCCCATGGGTGGCAGCAGGAAGGTGTACAGCCCAGTGTCCTCATAGCATCCATCAGTAAAGGAATCTTATCCTAAGCAAAGTTGCTTTGGAGTCCTGTTAGCACCTTGTGTAGGCCTTTTGCTTTTGCAGAAGGAGGTGACACCATTCTGCTCTGCTTCAAAAGCTGCTTTAGAGCTTTACTGGCAAGTGCAGCTGAGGCCAAAGTTTGTGGGATCTCTCTGAATTCTTCTCATTGAGCATTTAATGTGTACAATAGACTTGGTCTTAAGTTTGCATGTTTGACACTTAGGATCTGTCTAACATGCAGCATGGTTGTATAAGGTGTCCTGGTTCATAACCAGTGGGGAGAGAACACAGTCCTAAGCTCATTTTCCCAGTGTCTTGGAAAAGAGGTAGGACATTTGTGTTTGGTGGTTGTAGGGGCTTTCTTGTTGGAGCCTGTGCTTTCAACAGGAGTAGTTTGAAACTATGGATTTACTGAGGTAGAATTTTGCTTTATTGTACCTTTTGTTAGGTCTTTAAGTAGATACCCAAGTTATGTGGGTGTATGAGAACTTAGAGTCCAAACTGGAGAAGTGCTAGGCAGGGCAGAAGTGCAGGCACAAAATTGATTGTTGCGATCTGTGAATGTTGCCTTGCCTTCCAGGTATTTCAGTGAGTAGAAATCAGAGTAAATATATGGTTTAGGACAGATGCTACCATTGTAGCTGATATATGGACTTGGGGAGAGGGAATGTCACCTGTCAGTGTCATCTTGGTAACATAAGTGGAGGTGAATGTTCCTATTTACCCTCTCGGTCTTGGGGTGTATTTCTTTTTTAAACATTGTTGAATCTGTTGAATGTGGGGTGTTGAGGTTTTTTGTTTGTTTTTTTTTGTTTATTTTTCTTTCAACTTTGAGATCAGAGTTATTTGCCCTCCAGATTAAAACGTAGCTTTCAAAACCAGAGTGAAATTATGGAGTGTGGTGCATTTTAATTAGAACATTTAATTAGGAGAGAATTCATGAGTGGGGCTTGTTTTAAAGCGATCAAAGATGTTAAATGAAAACAAAAGAGAGCAAGATTGCAGAGAAGCGTAAAAGATCATTTATTTTGGGTATCTTCTCTACCCATCAAAGTAGATCACTTCCTTTTCTGTGCTTTTTGTTCCAAAAATAGCTAAGGTGCTGCCTGATTTCTGCAGGTCGATGTTGATCTGTCTTTGTAATTACCTGTGAAAACAAATAGCACAGCTGGAGAGGAGAGAAGTGAGACGTCAGCAGGCTGCCCAAGATAGCTCAGGTGTGTAAAATGGCTACTCTGTCTCACCAACAATTTCCCTAGAAATAAAGCTGTGGATTTCTGACTTGTTTAATGTCCATGTCGTCTCCTCAGCCTCTTGCCAATGGTTGTTTTGCACATGTGCCAGATTTATCTTTCAAGACTTCTGCCTGTCTCCTCTTTGAGCTGAATTAACATCTCCTTGCTTTTGATATCAAAGTATGAGCAGACAATGTGGGCATTGTATTCTTCTGAAGGGCAGTGAACAAAGTAAGGAGGTGGTTTTCCTGATGAACTAATTCTGTCTTGCTGTCTCTGAGCAGCAAATTTTGCTAGGTACTGATGCCTGGTGAAAGAACAACCTGTAGGTCCATCAGAGAGTTTGCTCTCCTGATTCCTGCTCAGGTATGTGCCTTCACAGATTTTTTTTTTTCCAGCATCCCTAAATAAAAACTGATAATTTTAGTACAGAGCAAGATCTGATGTCCTCTGGAAATGAAGTCACTAACTTTGCTGCATCACCCGTTTCTGCCATGGAAACAGTTGGTGAATTAATGCAAGTTTTGCACAGGTTTAACAGCCATCCTCCTCTTCAGAGTGAGAGGTGGGAGGAACATTTTCTATTTAACTCAGAATTGTTGTCTTAAGTTATTAATTCCTTGCATCCTAATGCATTTATCTCTGGCTGCAGTGAGGAGTGGAGAGCTTTGAAATCTAACGAGCTCAAAGGATGCTTTCTGCACCAGGGAACAAAGCAGCAGCATTGCTTTACTAGGGCACTACATGAATTTGAAGGCTACTTTACATAGTGCAAGCAGCACAGTGAAGCCTTGCTGCTGATTTTGAGGCTGTGCAGGTCCTTGTGTCCTTCAGGAGATGCCGTATGTGATACGGGTGCTGTGTAAATGGAGTGTACAGCTCCTTGTGCTTCATCCAAGTGAGGTCAGGATGACCACCAGCAGTCACCAAGATGTCCTGACTGCTTGGGACTGAGACAAGCACCACCCATGAGAGTGGTGGCAGTGGAGGCTTCAGACCCTCCATATCAAAATGCTCTCTTTGTCTGTCTTTCCCAGGAGTTTTAGCAAGAAGGAGAATGTTTTATCCTAAAACCCCAGAGCCTGTTTTTACGAGGAGCAGGATTAGATTTGGGATATTCTTGCATTTGGTTGGTCTCTCTGCCAGCTTTGCAGAACGTCTCCCTTGATAACTGGGCACAAAGGAGCAGACTGGAGGGTGCAGCATGTGTCCTGGTGCAAAGCATTCCCCTGCCTGCTCTCTGTGGAGTGTGTGGGTGTGAGATGCAGTGGATGGGTGCTTGTTTGGCCATGTGGCTGGGAGCACCATCCACTTTGGGACCTTTTCAGACGATGT